>NC_134360.1:40957944-41292944 GCF_048569485.1 Anomaloglossus baeobatrachus
CTGCACCCAGCAAAGCATCCTCAGTCCCTGGCACTGGGGCCATGTTGGCCTGAACTTTTGTATCTTGTGAATAGAGTTTGGCATGGGGATAAGTGAGAGGAGATTTCCCTTGTATCAAAGCGAGGAGGAGAATCCGGATCAGCAGGGCATTTCCCGTATTAAGGCTGTGGGACATGATAAGGGAGAGGCCAGATGCAATTTTGATGTGCAGGCTGTTTTTATAGAAACGAACTTGCATTTTTTTAACTGCATGTCCTTTAGCAGGGTTGGTGTTTCAGGTTGCGTTAAAGTATTTAAAAGAGAACTCCAACATTTTGTTTTTATTTCAGCACTGGAGTGATGCTTTAGTGTTCATGCGCACGTTGCGTAATTGCATGCATTTATGCTGTGTATTGCACTGAGCGTAACTGCATGCGTCCTGCGTCCCCTGCACAATCTATGAAGATTGTGCATTGTACATGTGCACGACGCTTTTATGAACGCAGCGATTTGGGTGCAAAAATTTTGACCCAAATCCGTGCATTCATAAAATGAGCATGTCAATAAGGCTATGTGCGCACGTTGCGTCGTGTCCCTGCAGAAATTTCTGCCTTGATTTGACAGCACATGTGCGCTTTAAATCACTGCAGAAACACTGCGTAATGAATGCATTGTTTCTGCAGAAAAAAAGCCGATTTCATGCGCTATGGATGCTGCCTCTCCCATAGACAAAGTGGGAGCTGCATGCAGAACACATGGAATAATTGACATGTTGCTTTTTAGAACGCAGCAATTTGGAACATAATTTTGGCATCCAAATCGCTGCGCTCTCAAACGCAACGTGCGCACATCTCATGCACAATCTTCATAGATTGTGCAGGGGTCGCATGAATTTACGCTGCAGTGCAATACGCAGCGTAAATTCATGAAATTCTGCAACGTGTGCACATGCCCTTAATTTGTGCGCTTTGGATGCAGCTCCCACTCTGACTATGGTGGGGGCAGCAGCCAAAGCGCATGAAATCGGCTTTTTTTGTACAGAAAAACTGCATCCATTATGCAGTGTTTCTGCAGCGATTTGAAGTGCACATGTGCTGTCAAATCACTGCAGAAAATTAAGTACGGTAGGTATGTGCGCAGGAGCCCTTAAATGGTAAATCCCCTGCGCCCTGTCTGATAATCACCGCCGTCATCTTCATCTTTTTCCAGAATAAAGTTTGTTTTCTCACGTCTTCCTTATCTTCATAAACCTAATAAAAGGCAGATTAAGCTTATATCTGCAGATTCATAGCATTATCTTTACCTGACAGGGCGCTTTAACAATGCTCATTTCACGATTATCTTCCATGGAAATGGGCTGCCGATCACTGGACGAACAAGTAAAACACTCATAACCACAGCAGCGATACATTGTCTTGTGTAAACAGGACTCGCGATGCCGAGATCCAGGGCTGCCATCAGGACATTACAACCATGACTCCTGTAAGGGGCCCGTGAGCAGATGCCAGGAGAGGGGCAGGGCCGCTGACAACCTGGGCCCATCCCCTTTAATTCCTCTGCTAACCGGGTCCCAGGGGGCGGGGCCGGTCACATCACCACAATTCAGGGCCGCCATCAGGCCAATGAGGGGGGGCCTGGGTCGCTCATAGAGAACTGGCCTCTCTTTTCCTGCTCTACACTGATCTATGTGAAATGACTTGGACCAGAACTGAGGCTGAGAAGGTGAAGGACCTTCCAGGTCATCTGACTAACCATGTGCCTGATCACATGACCAGTGAACTGAAAGGTCATGTAGCTGTTCAGCTGCTGCAGCCTCCGTGCAGGTCCCAGTGGCTCTTCTCCTGGTCTGCACCGATCAGGAACTGCAAGATGTGGTACTGTATAGTGTGGGTAAGTAAATGTGCTTGTTGTAGGGCTGTGTGTGTATATATGCATGTAGTCTGTGTCTGCCTCTTTTGCTGTCTCTCTCTATCACTTTCCCTGTCAATCTCTTTCCCTTTTTGTCTCTTTCTCTGTCTGTCTCTATCTGTCTGTCTTTGTCTGTCTCTTTCAGTCTGTCTCTTTCTGTCTGACTCTTGTTCCCTAACTATGTCTGTCCCTTTCACTGTCTGCCTGTCTCTGACTGTCTCTTTCTCTCTGTCTATCTGTCTGTCTCCTTTCTTGTCTGTCTGTCTCTTTACTTGTCTGTCTCTTTCCTTGTGTGTCTCTTTCCTTGTATGTCTCTATATATCTCTATCTGTCTCTCTCTCTTTCTCTCTGTCTGTCTCTCTTTATCCATCTCTCTATGCTTCTTATACTAATAATATCCTTCTTTGCCTATAGCAACCAATCACAGCTGCTATTAATGACCTGTAGCTCTTAGCGCCCTTGACTTTAATGTAAGCAGTTTTTTTGGCGAATAACTGTAAAGGGCAGGGTTAAATTTTCCCCTCAAAACGTAGTCTATGATGTTCCCTGAGTCACATGAGGTGTCTGTGCAAAATTTCGTGCAGATTCCTTTAGCCGACATACACACACTCACACACACACTCAGCTTTATATATTAGATGTCCTGTAAGGGGGTATATACAAGGAGGAGGACATATATAGCAGGAAGGGGACAAAAACCAGGATAGGGAGATTATACCAGAATGTGCTCAGTAGGGGGTATGTATACACCAGGAGGGGCCCTGGAGGGGACATATATACAAGAAGGAGGTCATATATACCAGGAGGGGGACAAAAACCAAGATGAGGACATTATACCAGAATGTTCCCAGGAAGGGGATATATATGTATATATATATATATATATATATATATATATATATATACACCCAGGAGGGACCCTGGAAGGGGACATATATACAAGGAAGGGGATAAAAACCAGGATCGGGACATATAAATCAGAATGTGCCCAGGAGGGTGATATATAGACACCAGGAGGGGCCAGGAAGAGGATATATATATATATATATATATACAAGAATTAGGACATGAGTTTTTAGTGCAAAAGATAACAACTTTTTATTAAACACAGGTGGGGGAATCCAAACAGTCATTAAAAACATATAAAAAACATATATGGCGGTCATCCCCTACATTGGGGCATAGTACATAAATTAAGCTGTCAGTGCAAACAACATATAAACAGCACGTGCTTGGTGATGCAGGAAGGACACCTAGGTATTAGTTCGACAGACCACAGAAAGGGAAAGTATCAATACATTGGCAAGCAGAATTAATGGAACAATCCACAATTGGCACGGTGCCACATAGTATATCTATATAGAGTGTGGCAGATTTAGTTATACAAAGCCACTAAATGAACTTGTCATTGGGAGCGTTCACACATTATGCTGCCGGCATAGTACTACCATAGCATAGTGGTGGCTGTAATGTGGTTTAAAACCACAGTCAGAGCCTGCATACATTGAGCAAAGTGCCATGAGAGCCCATTACCAATTTCACCAAGTACAGGGGAAGGGTCCGCCAGTCACTGCAGCCTCGGAAGACCTACGTACGTTTCGATGTTTAGGTATATTGAATCTTCATCAGGGAGGAGGCATAAGGTGCACCTTGGTAATGGGCTCTCATGGCACTTTGCTCAATGTATGCAGGCTCTGACTGTGGTTTTAAACCACATTACAGCCACCACTATGCTATGGTAGTACTATGCCGGCAGCATAATGTGTGAACGCTCCCAATGACAAGTTCATTTAGTGGCTTTGTATAACTAAATCTGCCACACTCTATATAGATATACTATGTGGCACCGTGCCAATTGTGGATTGTTCCATTAATTCTGCTTGCCAATGTATTGATACTTTCCCTTTCTGTGGTCTGTCGAACTAATACCTAGGTGTCCTTCCTGCATCACCAAGCACGTGCTGTTTATATGTTGTTTGCACTGACAGCTTAATTTATGTACTATGCCCCAATGTAGGGGATGACCGCCATATATGTTTTTTATATGTTTTTAATGACTGTTTGGATTCCCCCACCTGTGTTTAATAAAAAGTTGTTATCTTTTGCACTAAAAACTCTTGTCCTCTTTTCCTAATAAGTTTATGAGTTTGTGCCATTTGGGCTGGACTCCAGAAAACTCTGGATCCACCCCTATATCTTTGTGATGGTTCTTTGGAGTATTCCTCCTTTAAGAATTAGGACATATATATCAGGAAGGGGACAAAAACAAAGATGGGGCATATATACCAGAATGTGCACAGGAAGGGGATATACATACCATGATGGACCCAGGATGGGCTATATATATGCCAGGATGGGGACAAATAAACCAGGATGGGGATATACCAGGAGGGTCCCAGGATGGGGACATATATACCAGGAGGACGACATATATGCTGGGAAGGGGACAATAAACCAAGATGGGACATACATACAAGGAAGGGCCCAGGATGAGGACATATATACCAGGATGGGGATATATATTCTAGGTAGGGGACATATATACCAGGAGGATATTATACAGAGGGGCAATGTGTGTGTGTGTGGGGGGATAGTATACAGAGGGGCAGTGTGTGTGAGAATATATATAAAGAGGGTCCGCTTGTGTGGGGAATGTATACAAATGGGCACCATACTTGAGGGATATTATACACAGGGGCAGTGTGCAGGCTGATATTATACAGAGTGGCAGTGTGTTGGGGATCTTATACAGAGGGGCAGTGTGTGTGAGGGGATATTATAGCGAGGACCAGTATGCATGTGGGAATATTACACAGCGGAGCAGTATGTGTGTGGGGGGATATTATACAGAAGAGCAGTGTGTGTGTGTGTGTGTGGATATTATACAGAAGAACAGTGTGTGTGTGTGTGGGGATATTATACAGAAGAGCAGTGTGTGTGTGTGTGTGTGGATATTATACAGAGGAGCAGTGTATGTGGGGGATACTATACAGAAGAGCAGTGTGTGTGGGGGGATATTATAGATAGGAACATTGTGTGTATATTATACAGAGAGGCAGTGTAGGTGGGGGGATATTATACATGGGGCAGTGTGGGAGAGATATTGAGAGGGGTGGTATAGAGGGTATATTATGGAGAGGGGCGGTGTAGGGGGTGTATTATTAATTTTCTGAGGGAAATACTTCATTTTCTGGAACAACTTCAAGGGTGCTAACACTTTTGGCCATGACTGTGTGTGTATGTCTATATATATACTGTATATATAATATATGCACATATACACACATACACACACACACACACATTTTTCAAAGAATGACGGTGAGTGTGGAAGGTTTGAGGGGTGGAGGCACAGCTGGGGTGAAGCCTGGGCAGAGTCTCATGGGGGCTCTAAAATTTTGCCAGTATGGGGCCCTGCTTGGGTGTACAAAACAAGTAGTTCATGGAGCTCACCCGCTTGCAGAATCCAAGGCTGGAATCACAGTATGCAGGAGGGTGCATGGATCAGCTGGCGTGCTCAGTATTCGTAATGCGTAGTTAATACTCAGACGGGCGTTACTCGAAAACCTGGAAGTTTACTGGAAGTCAATGGTAAACTCAAGCATTTTTCTGAAAGATTTCCCAGATTTCCCAGAAAAGTGCTTGCATTCCTCATTGATTTTCATTATACCTGGGTACTTGATTCATGCCTATCCGAGCATCCAACTGCTCTTTATGAGTATAGAGCACCCGAGCATGGTAGTGCCTGCTCATCACTAGTTACGAGTACTGAGCACCCGAGCATGGTAGTGCCCACTCATCACTAGTTACGAGTACAGAGCACCTGAGCGTGGCAGTGCCCGCTCATCACTAGTTACGAGTACAGAGCACCTGAGCGTGGCAGTGCTCTCTCATCACTAGTTTGACTACCGAGCACCCGAGCATGGTAGTGCCCGTTCATCACTAGTCACGAGTACTGAGCACCCGAGCATGGTAGTGCCTGCTCATCAATAGTTACGAGTACTGAGCACCCGAGCATGGTAGTGCCCGCTCATCACTAGTTTTGACTACCGAGCACCCGAGCATGGTAGTGCCCGCTCATCACTAGTTTCGACTACCGAGCACCCGTGCATGGTAGTGCCTGTTCATCACTAGTCACGAGTTCCGAGCACCTGAGCATGGTAGTGCCCGCTCATCACTAGTTACGAGTACTGAGCACCAGAGCATGGTAGTGCTCTCTCATCACTAGTTTGACTACCGAGCACCCGAGCATGGTAGTGCCTGCTCATCAATAGGTACGAGTACTGAACACCCGAGCATGGTAGTGCCCGCTCATCACTAGTTTCGACTACCGAGCACCCGAGCATGGTAGTGCCCGCTCATCACTAGTTTCGACTACCGAGCACCCGTGCATGGTAGTGCCCGTTCATCACTAGTCACGAGTTCCGAGCACCTGAGCATGGTAGTGCCCGCTCATCACTAGTTACGAGTACTGAGCACCAGAGCATGGTAGTGCTCTCTCATCACTAGTTTGACTACCGAGCACCCGAGCATGGTAGTGCCCGTTCATCACTAGTCACGAGTACTGAGCACCCGAGCATGGTAGTGCCTGCTCATCAATAGTTACGAGTACTGAGCACCCGTGCATGGCAGTGCCTGCTCATCAATAGTTACGAGTACTGAACACCCGAGCATGGTAGTGCCCGCTCATCACTAGTTTCGACTACCGAGCACCCGAGCATGGTAGTGCCCGCTCATCACTAGCAAACACCAAAGGCAAAATAAAGAAACATTTGACTAATCAGACAAACAAGATCATGCGGAGGAGTTATGCTTAGTCTACACGCATGGCATACAGCTGGCCAGTAAATGGAAAAACATTGAATTTTTTACATAGTTACATAGTTACTTAGGTTGAAAAAAGACCTAGGTCCATCTAGTTCCCCCTTCCTCCACCAGTTCTACATTTAGTCACTAAGTCATTTATAACCAACAATGTTTTGTGTACTGAGGAAATCATCCAGCCCTTTTTTGAAAGCTGTTATAGTATCTGCCATTACTACCTCTTGTGGTCGGCATTCCACAGTCTGACTGCTCTAACTGTAAAGAACCCTTTCCTATTTAGGTGTTTGAATCGCTTTTCTTCCACTCGTAGTGAGTGCCCCCTGGTCCTTAGTACTGTCTTTGGAAGAAATAAGTCATGTGCCAGTCCTTTATATTGACCACACATGTATTTATACATATAAATGAGATCTCCTCTGAGACGTCTTTTTTCTAAGCTAAACATATCTAACTTTTCCAGCCTCTCATCATATGGACGGCCTCCATTCCTCTCATTATACGGGCGGCCTCCATTCCTTGTAATAGTCTAGTTGCCGCCTTTGAACTGACTCTAACTTCTGAATGTCCTTTTTAAAATGTGGAGCCCAAAACTGGATCCCGTATTCCAGATGTGGCCTTACAAGTGATTTATAGAGGGGTAACAATACGTTGGGATCACGGGATCTAATCTCTCTTTTTATACACCCTAAAATCTTGTTTGCTTTAGCAGCTGCTGCTTGACATTGAGTTCTGCTGCTCAGCTTATTTGTAATGAGAATACCCAAGTCCTTCTCCTGTTCTGTAGTCCCGAGTTTACTTCCATTTAATGTATACGCAGTTATAGGATTACTCCGTCCTAGGTGCATTACTTTACATTTATCAACATTAAATCTCATTTGCCAAGTATCTGCCCATTCTGACATTTTATCCAGATCGTTTTGTAATATTGTACTATCCAGGTCAGTTTTTAATATCCTACATAGTTTGGTGTCATCGGCAAAGACTGACACTGTACTATCAATCCCATCCACAAGGTCATTAATAAAGAGAGTAAAAAGAATCGGTCCAAGCACAGATCCCTGCGGCACCCCACTGCTGACTATAGCCCATTTAGAGAATGTACCATTTATGACTACTCTTTGTTTCCTATCTTTTAGCCAATTCCTTACCCAGTTGCATATTGTGTCCCCTAGTCCTTGCTTCTGGAGCTTTAGTATAAGGCTATTATGTGGTACAGTAAAAAAAGCCTTTGCAAAGTCCAAATAAATCACATCAGCTGCATTACCAATATCCAGGTTTGAACTTACCCCCTCATAGAACCCCAACAGGTTGGTTAGACACGACTTATCTTTCATGAATCCATGCTGTTTGTCAGTTATCATATTATTTTCTGCAATATATTTTTGCATGTCATCCCTTAAAATGCCCTCAAAAACTTTGCATACTACTGATGTCAGGCTTACTGGATGGTAGTTGCCTGGATCTACCCTCTAACCTTTCTTAAATATCGGTACCACATCAGCAATCCTCCAATCCTGAGGCACCAACCCTGTTACAAGTGAGTCTAAAAAGATGAGATACAGCGGTCTGTCGATTACGGAGCTCAATTCCCTCAATATTCGTGGATGAATGCCATCTGGCCCTGGGGATTTGTCGATGTTTAATTTACTCAGACGTAGGCGTACTTCATCTTGTGTTAAATTAATTATATCGGGTGGTGGACTTTGATTTTGAACTTGTTGAATGATCCCTGGTACAGTCAGTTCCTTGGTGAATACAGATGAGAAATGCCTATTTAATATCTCAGTCTTTTGTTTGTCCTCTATAACTAACTTGTTATTATATTTTAAGGGGCCGATACTATCCTTTGTTTTCCTTTTGGCATTAATGTATTTATAAAAGATTTTGGGATTTATTTTAATGTCATTGGCGATTTTTGTTTCAGTAGCTAATTTTGCTTGTTTGATTTCTTTTTTACATTTCCTATTGATATCTTTATACTTCTGAAATGCTATTTCTGTATTCTCAGCCTTTAAGATTTTAAATGCCCTTTGTTTTTGTTTTATTATACTTTGTACAGTCTTATTTATCCATAGTGGTTTCTTTTTATTCCTGGACATTTTATTACCCGCTCATCACTAGTTTCGACTACCGAGCACCCGAGCATGGTAGTGCTCGCTCATCATTAGCAAACACCAAAGGCAAAATAAAGAAACATTTGACTAATCAGACAAACAAGATCATGCGGATGAGATATGCTCAGTCTACACGCATGGCATACAGCTGGCCAGTAAATGGAAAAACATTGAATTGATAGGTTTAAAAGATCAGTGGTAACCACCTTTTTGGCTCAATGACTTTGCTACCCTACCTGAAATTTTGGTAAAAAGGGGCAGAAGCGCACAGTAGAGAGCGGTGCCATGTACTTTTGATCAGCTGTGCTTGGTGCTTTCTTTGCAGTATTGAAATCTCCCATACAAATGAATAGAGGGAGCCACAAATGAGCGACCACCTGCCCACTGCAAGACAGAGCCACTTTCCCGAGACAGAAATTAGTCCCAGCAGTGGGGTATAACCCCAATCCTATGGATATGCCATCGATGCCCCAGATGGGATTATCCCTTTAAAACTTAATATTTGGCTATATAGGCCTTTGAAGAAATAAGAGTAAAGAAATGTTGCTACATTTGTTTATTTAGAGGGTAAATCTTTCTGTCTGTGGCTTATTTTCATATTTGTACAAATCCTGAATGTATCTAAAAATAACACAAGTCAAAAAAGGAAAATTTGCAGAAGCCCGAACAGACGTTGAGCTCAGTGAAGAAGGCATACTTGTTTTGT
This sequence comes from Anomaloglossus baeobatrachus, assembly GCF_048569485.1. Lineage (NCBI taxonomy): Eukaryota > Metazoa > Chordata > Amphibia > Anura > Aromobatidae > Anomaloglossus > Anomaloglossus baeobatrachus. The sequence continues at coordinate 40,967,473 of NC_134360.1, forward strand.
AAACGAACCGGAATGTATGCCCCTACATGAAAATGATTGAGAAGACTGATAAATCTGCAGAAAATAGTTAATAATTAGACAGAACAATGCTCCTAGCATGAAAAGAAAACAGAATTTCCATATTAAACAAAGTATCAGCTTCAACTGTAACACAGCAAAAAAAGAAGAAAAAATAGAAACAAATTTCATTGTAGGGGGATGTGCTGCACTGCTCTCTGTATACTGAAATATAGGTCCAGAAATATTTGGACAGTGATTGAATCTTCGTGATTTCAGCTCCGCAGGCCACTATTTTTTAAAATGAGTGGAGACTTTCAGGTTTAATTAAAGGGATTAAACAAAAATATCCTGTGATATAGGAATTGCAACCATTTTTGTACACAGGCAATGAGGGCCTCAAGTCTTCCGTCCATGGACGTCACCATCACTGGTCTCCTCCTGTGTGAGGCTTTGCTGCCTTTACTGCAGTGACTTCAGTTGCTCCTTGTTTGTGGATGTTTCGGTCTTAAATTTTGTCTTCAACATGTGAAATGCAGCTTGATCGTGATGAGATCTGGTGATTCTCGGCCATTGCAGAATATTCCACTTCTTTGCTTTCGCATTATGTTTTGGGTCATTGTCCATCTGTCCTGTGAAGCGTCATCCAATTATTGCTGCATTTGGCTGAATCTGATCAGAAGGTATTGTCCTGTGCACTTCAGAATTCATCCGGCTGCTTCTGTCTTCAGTCACATCATCATTAACCACTAGTACAACAGGGCCATTGGGAGCCCTGCATGCTCGGCCATCACAACGCCTTGTATTAGAAGACGTGCGTCTGGATCAGAAGCCGTTCCAAGCCTTCTCCAAACTTCCTTGATGATGATGATTCTGGTACAGGTTGATCTTAGTCTCATGTGTCCTCTGCTGCTTTTCCAGAACTTTGAGGCTCCTTTATGTTTTTGGTGAAGTCTACTCTGGCCTTTCTATTGTTAAGGCTGATTAATAGTTTGCACCTTGTGGTGACCCCTCTGTATTTTGCTCTCATGCAGTCCATTTAAGAGCTTTTGAGATAATTGTCCAATTACTTTTGGCTCCTGAAGAAGAGACAGCTGCACATTAAAAATCTGTAATTCCTAAACCCTTTCTCCAGTTAGGATGTGAACACCCTGAAAGCTGAGAGTCTGCACTTTAAAGGGAACCTCTCACCAGATTTGGTGACTATAAGCTGCGGCCACCACCACCGGGCTCTTATATACAACATTCTAACATACTGTATATAAGAGCCCAGGCCACTGTGTAGAACATAAAAAAGCACTTTATAATACTCACCTAAAGGTCGGTGCGGTGCAGACTGGTCGGATGGGTGTCTCTGTTCTCCAATACTGCCGCCTCCTCTTTCGGCCATCTTTGTCCTCCTTCTTTTGAAGCCTGGGTGCATGACGCGCGTCCTACGTCATCCACACTAGCCGGCATTACTTTGATCTGCCCTGAGCAGGGAGATCAAAGCGCACCTACGCAGGACCTCAATGCCGGCGAGTGTGGATGATGTAGAACGTGTCATGCACCCAAGCTTCATAAGCAGGAGGACAAAGATGGCCAAAAGAGGAGGCACCGGTACCGGAGAACGGAGACACCCATGCGACCAGTCTGCACCGCCCCTTAGCTGAGTATTATAAAGTGATTTTTACATTATACACAGCAGCCTGGGCTCTTATATACAGTATAACAGAATGCTGTATATAGGAGCCCACTGGTGGTAAACAGCTAAAATGTCAAAACTTGTCACTGTCCAAATATTTTGGGATCTAACTAAAGATAGATGGATTTTTATTGTAGATTTCTCATGGAGCAGTGGGGCCGGGAATGTGACCGTGCGGTGGGGTCGGGCTGGGTGAGTTTCCTTTGATGTCATACAATTAGTGGACGATTGCTGGGGTGTGGCGGGTGAGGCTGCATTTATCAGTGAGGCAGTGTCTGGCACTCAGCTATTCTGCCTCTGTCCTACATTGGGAATGTCCCTGGGGGTCGGAGGTGAATGTAAAATTTCAAATTTGGAAATCCAAGGTCATTTATTCCAGCACCTCCCTGATACTTGTTTCTCTGACTTTTATATAGCCGTGTCTTGTAATACAAGTTTTCGGTGCTTTTACATTTGTACGACCACTTTGTTTCGTCACTGCAGCTTTGCATATACACTGAGCGGCACTATTAACTATACAACGGCTGCTGGTGGAGGAGCAGTGACCCGACCTGTCCATCAACCTCCTCCAATTGTAGCATGTCTCACAAGGAAAACCTACCTGTGTATTGGAGGAGGAATATGGTAAATGTGGCGCTCAGATGGTTAAATCAATAGGGATGGTTGTTGCTTATGTCTGGGAGATGGCACCAGAGTTGAGCAGGTTAAAAGCAGTTGGGACAAAAATATTAACCTGATGAAGGCTTCAATCCGGAGCTAAAAACCATTTTGTAATCTATTAATGTCCCAAGGAGATTTTTGCAGGCATTGTCAACGGTCATGGCGCGTCAGGATCTGTGGTAACTACAGATTCTGGCACTCTGCCTGCTAACTTCTATTATGTCTGTGATCAGCGCAGGGAGACTCAGACGTCGACTCACAGACTTAGGCAGGCTAGCAAGAGTTAATCTCTGCTGGGCTGCTTGTTGATCTCTTTGATCACATGCTGTAGGGGAACCACTCAATTTCGCTCCCCTCCTATGTATACTGGCTGGACTATTCTATTAATGCCAGCTATAGCTTCTCTATACTGGTCTGTTAAGGGTGTTATGATCCAGACTTACTGGTGGTTGTTGTGCATTATTGCTCTGAGCAGCTGTGGTGTTAACCATTGTTCTCTTTTTGCTGCTGCCTTCCTGCTCTTGCTTTTCTCCCTAGTCTCTTACTGTTTATTCCTGAGTTTGCAGTGTGTCTGAGTTTTGGTTTTCCCCTGTCTGTCTTAATCTGTGTTTCCATCACATTTCTGCTCCCTTCCTTTCCTAGGTTAGATTAGATCTGTTCAGGAGAAAAGTAAGGCTCAGGACTCTGGTATCTCCACCTTCAGGGGTAATCTGGAGGTTAGGAATAGCCTAGGGACCCCTAGCATGAGGGACAATTTAGAAGCATCTATATATGCTGGCAGGACTATTTAATTAATGCCACCTATACTGGTCTGGTGAGGTGTTGTGATCCAGATTTACTACTGGTTGTTGCTCATTATTGCTTTTAGCAGTTGTGGTGTTAACCATTGCTGTCTTTTTTGTTGCTTCCTTCCTGCTCTTGCTTTTCTTTTTAGTCTCTTACTATTTATTCCTATGAGTTTGCAGTGTGTCTGAGTTTGGGTTTTCCCCTGTCTGTCTTAATCTGTGTTTCCGAGTCCTACCCTTTCCTTCCCTTGGGGGAGTAACAGATTAGATGTGGTCAGGAGAATAGTAAGGCACAGGACTCTGTCATTTAAAACTTCAGGGGTAATCCTGAGGTTAGAGATATATAACAGTATAGGAGCCCCCTGTCTCTCGCTATTCTGCAGTCACATCATGACAATTAACCTTTGTATTCTAATAAAGGTAACATTTTCTACCTACTTTACTATCAGAAAGTTTAGTGGGCAGCGCAACGCACCCTTGTTGAAATCTCCACTGTTTATATAAGAGGAGGCAGATGGTAAGGATCATTGGACTTGTCAGTACAGATTAGACTAGTTGTACTGGCATCACGGCTAGTACCATAATAGTTGTGATAGCTGAGTTGTGTGCCCCCTTTGGGCTGTCCATTTTTCCCATTTAGCTTTCCATTGCAGGCTCAGGTCCTGCTCTACCCCCGTCTATTTTGAGGCTGGCACATTGCGAGTTGGGTCTCTAGAATACGGACTATCCTGACTTTTACAACTTGTTAAAATGGATTTTATATTTTAAAAAAATATCACCTAAGTGCTCTATGTTTTTTACTTGTATAATAACTACTATTAACTTACTACAGAGAATTTACTGATTGTTTTTATTCTGGGTTATATCACTTGTGTGATGCGTGCAGGGAAAATTCATCATTGCTTGTGCATTATGCAGTCACTTAAAGGCAACTTACAGTTTCAGCCCCTTTAAAGCGCACCAATCACCAGGATTTTCCTATGTAAACTAAAGCCAGTGCTATACTGGCACTATCACGCTGATTCTATACATACCTTTAGTTGTCAGCTCGGATATATAGTTTTTGAAACACAAGCAAGTAAAGTTTGTTAAATGAGCAGCTTTTTGATTGGCAGCAGCTGCCGAGCAGCTGATAGCTGGAGTGGGTTTTAATACTAATTCCCACCCCTGTCTGTTGTTCCTCCCCCTATCTTTTATTTATGCTAATTCTATTATAGAATCATTTTTCTTTTATTTATGCTAATTCTATTATAGAATCATTTTACTAAGTGACTAGAAGGACCTGTGCTGATGTCATACCCATGTGACCAGAAGGGGTGGGGCCTCATCCAACAGAAAAATCATGTTGCTTCCTGGTATCAGCTATGTTGGCTGAGGCTCCACCCCTTCTGGTCACATGGGTATGACATCAGCACAGGTCCTTCTAGTCACTTAGTAAAATGATTCTATAATAGAATTAGCATAAATAACAGGGGGAAGACAGACAGGCAGGGGGTGGGAATCACTATGAAAACCCACCCCAGCTATTAGCTGCTGCCAATCACAAAGCTGGTCATTTTGCAAACTTTACTTGCTTGTGTTTCAAAAACTATACAGTCGATCTCACAACTAAAGGTATGTATAGAATCAGCATGATAGTGCCAGTATAGCACTGGCTTTAGTTTATATAGGAAAATCCTGGTGATTGGTGCACTTTAACTTATTTCTTACACTTCCCATTGCTCATTTTTCTCCACGTTTCGATGTTCTTATCTCAGCATTATATTTTTAGAGACACTAATGTTGATGGCCAACCTGTATTGCTGGGATAAATATATGTTTCCACTCTACATACATAAATCTAGCTCTCAGTACATATCTGGCAGCAGAATGTGACCTCTCTTCTCTTAAGGAAAAACGCTCTGAAGACCACCCTGACGCCACTAATGATACATCAGTCATATCAATAATTCACATCAGGAATGTCAGAAATTCAGAGGAATCACAATATCAGCAGGACAGAGTTTAGAGATGAGGCTTCCCCCAGGCATATAGAGTCTTGTAGCTTCCTTCGATATTTTTGCCTTGTATTACTTCTTTTTGGGGGAGACCAAACAGTTGACATGTGTGGAAAAATCCGTGAGATTCGGTCAGATGATCTCTGCTGTCTCACAACTGATCTTTGATCTGAAAAGCTGCCCAGAAACGTATAAAACCTGTTGGCGGAACGTTCGCTCGCTATTAAAAAATATCAGTGTTCTTCCGCACATAGGAACGGCTTCAGTACCTTGAAAACCTCTTCTGAAAAAAGGTTTTGTAAAGTAGCAGCTCCACAGAGTAACATGAAAATCTACAGAAAATTTTTGAAAAACGCTCATTAGGGTGTGTGCACATAGAACCCCTGCGCGCATGAGAATCAACAGCAAAATAGCCACGGGCAAAACCCGCTGCAGATTTAGTGTTGTAAATGCTGCAGATTTGCTGCTCTCTACATTGCTGCACATACATCCCAGGGATTACTGTATAGAAATTATATTTTTAGGTGTAGCCCCAGCATTAAAAAGGTTCCCCTTCCTGGAGTTCAGGAACGCATTTCTCCCCCCAACTTTCTGCCCGTATGCTCCTGATTGGTTGAAAGTTCAGACCTCCTGTTTTGAACTATGAAGTTTTCGATGCTGTAAGGAGAGGCATCTTTGCACTGCGGCATCAGAGGCAAACAGCTTGTAAGCACTGCTGTCATTTGTGTGTCATGGTCTGATGTGATCTCTTTGGCATCTGGAATAAGAAGGTCACAGCGTATTGTTGATCGTAGATCCGCTTTAGTGCGTTGTTTACCCTGAGTTGGAGCGGATTTAATTCCATCCGGTATTGAAGGGGTTAAGGTTCATTTCTATCCTGCAGTGATCTTACAGGTAGTTGTAACCTCAGGTGCAGTCGCTCCCTTCTGCTATAAATATCAGCTAATTAATCCTTCCTATTCCGGCTATAGCTCATACCTATGCTGTCCATGAAGAAGGAACTTGTGTCTGGAGAAGCTGAGGTGTCACTTCTGTTGCAGCTGAGAAGCTCCTGCTGAAGAAACTGAGCAGTTTTATTTGTTGCGTCTTTCCCCACCTGTTTGTCTTATCTCTTATTGTCTTATAGCAGTTGCGAGACTAGCGTCTCGCTGGCCTTCACTGGTTCAGGTCCAGCAAGGGCCTAGGCACATAACGGCGCATGGGTGGACGGACCTCTGTAGAGATGTTTGGAAGTGCCACAAGTGAGGGGGATCCCGCTCCCCTCTCCCTAACACCAGGGCCTTCCATTGAATTGCTACCCTGGTGTTCCATCTGAGTTGAGACCCCTCGTACCTGGCGTGACACCTACAGTCACATCGTGACATTTGCACTCTCTGCTTAGGAAAAAGGCCACCGTTGATAGACTGGTTTATAGGGGTGTTTAGTAGAAGCACTCTCCTTCTTCCCACTGAAAATTCATGATTGTGTGTGGAGACTTCCGACTTTACCTGGACAGATAATGTTGGGAGCGAGAAGGATCGAGGAACTGGAATTTCAATGCTTGATCCTTCAGTTTTTAGCAGAGATAAGCCGATAGCAGAGGTGCTTAACAGGGGCTTTTTCCTGTCTCCCCATCAAAAACACATGAAAGCTCATCCATGATGAATGCTGATGTGAATGGACGAGTCGGGAGAGATGTCGGCTGAGTGGATATGTCTCATGTGTATGTCCACCTTATGGTCATGTCACACACAACGACAGCGACGACGACGTCGCTGCTAAGCCACAATTTTCTGTGACGTAACAGCGACCTTGCTAGCGATGTCGTTGTGTGTGACATCCAGCAACAACCTGGCCCCTGCTGTGAGGTCGCTGGTTGTTGCTGAATGTCCTGGACCATTTTTTGGTCGTTGCTCTCCCGCTGTGAAGCACACATCGCTGTGTGTGATAGCGAGAGAGCAACAAACTCAATGTGCAGGGACCAGGGAGCCGGCTTCTGCGGACGCTGGTAACCAAGGTAAACATCGGGTAACCAAGCAAAGGTTTGGTTACACGATATTTACCTTCGTCACCAGCGTCCTGAGCTTCTTTAAGCCGGCTGCCTGCTCCCTGCACACGTAGCCAAGGTACACATCGGGTAACTATAAGCAAAGCGGTTTGCTTATTAACCCGATGTGTACTCTGGCTACGAGTGCAGGGAGCCAGCGCTAAGTGGTGTGCGCTGGTAACCAAGGTAAATATTGGGTAGTGAAGCGAAGCACTTTGCTTGGTTACCCAATATTTACCTTAGTTACCAAGCGCAGCATCGCTTCCACGCGTCACTGCTGGCTGGGGGCTGGTCACTGGTCGCTGGTGAGATCTGCCTGTTTGACAGCTCACCAGCGACCATGTAATGACGCAGCAGTGATCCTGATAAGGTCAGATCGTCGTTGCTAAAGTGTGACCTAGGCTTTAGACTCTCCCTCCCGCTACATCTGCTCCAAATAACAGCAATTTTTGCAATCTATAGATGTGATCATTGGAGATTCCAAAAATTCATAACACCAGTGCTGATAAACCAGTAACAATGCCTCCCTGGGTATAAGCAAATGTGCTTCTCTCAAGGATCTAAGTAACTGAGATGGTTAATTATTCCATTAGGAATACAATAGTATTTATATTTCCAGGGAGACGTCGCCCGACCACGGAGACTGAAATGACCCAACCGTCGTGACTACAATGCACCTAAATGTTCTACTTAAAAACTGACATGCGTCATTTCTGTAAAACAAAGATATGTGGCTGAAATACCAAGTGAAAAGGAGTCTTAAACATAAATCTGAAAACATAATGTTGTATAAACAATCCACCGGCGGGAGGACAAAGGAGGACAGAATACCGAAAACCCAGCACTTCAGACGCTTCAAGGCCTCGGAACAGATGTTTTCCTGCAATATATAAAAGGTACTTGTTATGTATTCTGGAATAAATCATCACATTTATATAACGCTGCAGGTAATAAATTATATCATATGTTCATTTACTTTCTATTTTGCCTTTTATTTCCCTTCTTAGTAAAAATGTTTAGGAAATAAAAAAAAAATGCAGACAAAGGATTAGGGGTGTCCCCTGATGAACGCTCAGGTGGTCTGACCCCCAGTCCATAGCGCTCGTTGCCTGGGGGTAACCCTTCACTCCGCTCTCTCCTTCAAGCCACATATTCAAGCTCTCAAACCAAGAAGCGACAAAAACTCTAGTGCATGCCCTCATCATCTCCCGCCTTGACTACTGCAACCTCCTGCTCTCTGGCCTCCCTTCTAACACTCCACAGCCCTACAATCTATTCTAAACTCTGCTGCTCGAATAATCCACCTGTCCCCTCGCTATACTCCGGCCTCTCCTCTCTGCCAATTCCTTCACTGGCTTCCCAATGCCCAACGACTCCAGTTCAAAACCCTATCCATGACATACAAAGCCACCCACAAACTGTCTCCTCCATACATCTATGTCCTAGTCTCCCGGGACCTACCTGCACGTAACCTCTGATCCTCACAAGATCTCCATTTCGTTTCCTCTCTTATCTCCTCTTTCAACAATCACATCCAAGATTTCCCCTGTGCCTCCCCCATACTCTGAAACTCTCTGCCCCAATATTTCAGATTCTCACCTACACTGGAAACCTTCAAAAGGAACCTGAAGACCCACCTCTTCCGACAAGCCTACAACCTGCAGTGACCCTCAGTCCACTATACTGGTGCCCAACCACCTCCACCCTCACCTACTGTATCCTCACCCATCTCTTGTACCCATCTCTTCTAGACTGTGAGTCCTGGTGGACAGGGCCCTCTCTCCTCCTGTAGACTGTGAGTCCTCGTGGACACGGTCTTTTCTCCTTCTGTAGACTGTGAGCCCTCGTAGACAGGGTCCTCTCCCCTCCTGTAGACTGTGAGTCCTCGTGGGCAGGGTCCTCTCTCATCCTGTAGACTATAAATCCTCGTGGACAGGGTCCTCTCTCATCCTGTAGACTGTGAGTCCTCGTGGGCAGGGTCCTCTCTCATCCTGTAGACTGTGAGTCCTCGTGGACAGGGTCCTCTCTCATCCTGTAGACTGTGAGCCCTCGTGGACAGGGTCTTCTCTCATCCTGTAGACTGTGAGTCCTCGTGGGCAGGGTCCTCTCTCATCCTGTAGACTGTGAGTCCTCGTGGGCAGGGTCCTCTCTCATCCTGTAGACTGTGAGTCCTCGTGGACAGGGTCTTCTCTCATCTTGTAGACTGTGAGCTCTCGTGGGCAGGGTCCTCTCTCTCCTGTAGACTATGAGCCCTCGTGGGCAGGGTCTTCTCTCCTTCTGTAGACTGTAAGCCCTTGTGGACAGGGTCCTCTCTCCTCCTGTAGACTGTAAGCCCTTGTGGGCAGAGTCCTCTCTTCTCCTGTAGACTATGAGCCCTCGTGGGCAGGGTCTTCTCTCCTTCTGTAGACTGTAAGCCCTTGTGGGCAGGAGCCTCTCTCCTCCTGTACTAGTATGTGCCTTGTATTGTTCATGATTATTGTACTTGACTATGTATACCCCTTTTCACATGTGCAATGCCATGGAATAAATGGAATAAATGGCGCTATAATAATTGACCACTTGATGATGGTTTTGCCAAAGTTTCCACTTAAGGAGGGCCAGGTTATCATCAAGAGACACTTGCAACGCCAAAACATTATGTAATTTAACTTGTCTATTGAGAAACCAAAATTATTTCTTTCAAGCAAATTTTTTATTATAGAATTTCCAATTGATTTCCACAGAAAAATGCTTATGTTATCACAATGAAATAATTTGCTTGTGCCCGCTGTCTAGATCTTAGAGAAAGGAAGACGTGCCGAAATTCCTAAATCTGCCCCTTTGTGTCTCTGTATGTATGTTGGGAAGTAAAAAAAAAAATTCTAACCACATTGACTCCTTGAAAATGAAACGTACGTCGAAGTTCTTGGGCTCTTTATTCCTGTGGTGTTTTCTATTTTATGATATGTCTGTTGTTTGATATTGCATTTTATTTAAGACATGTATTTGTTTAATTTTATTTAATATTATGTGATCGGCTTAGTCACTATTTTATGCTATACCTAAGGGTCTGTTGACACGTCCAGTAATCATCCATTAGAAGGGATCTGTTGGCAAAAAAGTTGGGCAAACATGACTTTTTTTGTCCATTTTGAAAAAAATTGATTTTTGCTGGATCTGTTTTTTTTTAACATGCGAGTCTTAAAGGACTCCCCGCACCCGCACCCTAGAGAGCATGTGCGAACCTGAAGACCCGGACGCCAGAGCTGGAGACACAGGAGAGGAGGCAGAATGCAGGTGCGCAGGATACCGAGCGGGGAGCATGGCACGACGCTGGGACCGGCGGGCAGGAGGCGCAGGCGGTGCCGCTGGAGGAGAGCGGGCACAGTGGCTGTGAGCAGGGCGCACGAGAACTGGAGCGGTGAGTGATGGACCGTGCAGCCACCCTGGGTACGTGACAACAGTTTGTAAGAAGATGTAGACCATAACCATGATTAAGGCACAGAAATAAGACATAGCCGAAACGCGTTGGTCTGGAAAAAAAAGGGGGGCCCATGGGACATTTGCTATTTTTAATGCCACGGTTTGTCTGGATATTTTTACAATGATCTGCTAGTGTTTTTATGTTTGCAACACTGGTTTATTTGCATTGCTGGATACCTATGGTTTCTTTTTTCAATATACGGTGTATATATATGTTACCATACCACTTATATAATGTCCTGTTTCTGATATGTTTCCATTGTGTATTTGCCCCCCACTATATACTTTTTTATCCATGATCATTCCCTTTGTGGCTATTGACTTTTCCTCTTACGCGCAAAGTATATACATTGCTCCGCATTGCACCGTGATTGGCCGGCTTGTATCCTCTCCCACACATATATATTCTGATGCATTATCAGATAAAATGATTAATCAATTAACCTTTATATCCCCTCGGGTATCATACAGTGTTATCAGGCCTCCGATAAGGTCCCCAACAATAGGTTTATCTGCAGTGAAGAGATGTTTCATTGCTTTCCCATGTCTTTCACATCATGGTGGAGCCCAAAGGGACCCTATAAGAATTTGCATTCCTGGCACCCAAGAGTAATAGCAGACAGATTACATTTTACTAAATGGATGAAATGGATGGATGATGAGGACGGGGTGCTGGGAGTCTCCGGGACCCGGGGAGACGTCCTGACTCTGCACCATATGCCGCCAAGTTTGGAAGCAATCAGGACTCTGCACCATATGGGACTGTGTAATTACAGCACTATGAGCCTCCAGCAACAGGTAGCTTCCATCACAAATCACAACAGTATCAGCTTCGCCTCCATGTTCATTACATCAGGGACCTATTTTATGAATACATTCCGTTCATTGAAGGGGTCAACAATCGGTGTCCCGTGGGGGCGACACAACGCCCAACACATTATTTGTACGGAGCTGATTTATGCGCCCGGAATCAACATGTGAAGCCGATAATGACAACTTGATAGAACGGACGCACAAAGGAGACGACGTGATTAATGTGTCAGCTCAATCTGCCTGTGTATCCTATCCATCCGTTCTAGTAAAAAAAATAATTAATATTAAACAAATTATTATTTTATTCTTGATGGTTTTTTTTAGATAATATCCAAAAATGTATAAGCAACGTGACATATTGCTATTACATGGGAGATCCAACGCTGGAGTAATCAGACGACTGATTAGGTCGAGGGACGGAGATTCTGGTTCCAAAAATTCAAATATTTTAAACAGAATTATAATGAGAATTGTTGCAAAAATTTCTGCAACCGAAAAGTCTATTTTATTCATTGGAAATGGGTTTGCAGAAATAGCCCTATTCAGAAGTACAGTGACGCCTCACCTATCGCCGGAGTTACGTTCTAGAGACCCCCGCGATAGGTGAAAATCCGCAAAGTAGCGGAGTTATATTTACTTTATTAGTTACCGGTATTTTTCAGATTATAAAATGCACTTTTAGTCCCAAAAACTTGAGAGGAAAATGAGGGGCGCGTCTTATAATCTGAACGTAGCTTATCAGGAGGTGGTGGCGAGGGGTAGCAGGAGGCAGGGGCAATACTGCGGGCGACTGCTGTGGGCGGCTGTGCTTCAGGCTGCTGTGCTGTGGGTGGCTGTGCTGCAGGCTGCTGTGCTGCGGGTGGCTGTGCTGCAGGCTGCTGTGCTGCGGGTGGCTGTGCTGCAGGCTGCTGTGGTGCGGGTGGCTGTGCTGCAGGCTGCTGTGCTGTGGGCGGCTGTACTGCAGGCTGCTGTGCTGTGGGCGGCTGTGCTGCGGTGGTGGTGCTGCAGGTGATGCTACTGCTTGCCATGGGAGGTGAGGCAGGGGCCATCCTGAAAATGTCAGCGGTGCGGGCTTCAAATAATGGCGCCTGGAGTCTGCGCATGCGCAGATTTACCTCTCGTCTCAAGATCTCATATCCCCACGCGCCGCCTCCAGCCCATTGATCTCCCAGCATCGGACTTAAGGAAAATGGCACATGCGCAGATGAGATCTCGGCTCAATGATGATTGCTCAATCCGCGCACGCGCCAACTACAGGCACCATGTCTTTGAAGCCTGCACCACAGTTTCTGGATATTCCTGCCTCAGAGTGCCCGCAGCAAGCATCTGGGACACCTGCCGCACCGCCGCAGCATCACCCTACTCCACTACCGCCCCTGTCTCCTGTGACCTCGCCCCCCCATCGCAGCTGTCCCCCGGTAATACACCACCGGATTATAAGAATTACCACATTTTGTTTATTTACCTTTTTTTCCCCTAAATTTGGGGAAATACCTGCGATACAGTCAAGCCCCAATAAGTGACTCGTAATATAGCGAGGGACGACTGTATAGGTAAACCTCCGATCGGATGTTATGTGTCTTTTATTCTGCTTCCTACTGAATATGATTCATTGGTGGACACAGAGGCCTCTATAAAGGAAGAATATATGAACTCTTTGCCTTCCAATAGTATAATGCACAATTTCACCCCCTTTGGATGTAAAAATGACCCCTTACTTCATGTGCCCCTATGTGGCTACACAGGTTGCATCAATGGTTTGTCTGCCCCCTATATGATTGTATAGGACTCTGCACACTTGTAAGGATGGATGTACAGCCAAGCAGTGGGGGAAGTCACACAATGTATGGTAAAACTGAAAACCAGTACAGCAGAATAATTAAACCCTGATTGTTTGTTCCTCTCTTTGCAGAATTTACAATCCAATGCCTGAACACTAGTCATCCACCCTCTGGCCAGTAAATATATCATGCCTATAGCCAGAATTCGGCAAAGGCTACACAATGACGTACACTTAGGTCCAGAAATACTTGGACAGTGACACAAGTTTTGGCATTTTACCTTTCACCAAAACATATTTAAGATACAGTTATATAATCAATATGGTCTTCAAGTGCAGACTCTCAGCTTTAATTTGAGAGTGTTCACATTCTAATTGGAATAAGGGTTTAGGAATTACAGCTCTTTAATGTGTAGCTGCTTCTTCATCAAGGAACGAAAGGTAATTGGACAATTATTTCAAAAGTTCTTTATTGGGCTCTATGGGCTATTCCCTCATCAATTAAGCAGGTAAAAGGTCTGGAGCTGATTCCAGGTGCGGTGTTTGCATTTGGAAGCTGTTGCTGTGAACCCACAACATGTGGTCAAAGGAGCTCTGAATGGGAGAGAAATAGATCATCATTAGGCTGAAAAAAAGAAGAAATCCATCAGAGAGAGCAGAAATGTTAGGAGCGGCCAAATCAACCCTTGAGTCTATGCTCTGTGGTCAGCTTTTTTGTCCACTGGACCACAGTAGATTCCCCTTTTCTTTGGATGTATAGTTTCTGTTATTGCTGCTTTAGGTCTGATAGGGTAACAGGTGTATTCATTTTCTCGTTTGTCTACCCAATCACCTTTCAGGTGTGGCTTTAATACTTTCCTCCTGCTGGTGATATTCTCATTTTGAAGTCCAGCCATAATGCTGTTAGTTTCTACCAGTCAGTAGAAGACCAGTTAGGATACCTCTCACTGCTATTTTTGTTCTCCACTTTGTGCCTATCTTATTTTTGTTGTTAATAAGTCAACGGCACATTCTTTGGCAATATTCATCTTCTCTGGTATTTTGTTGTTTGTCTTACTCACTCTGAGATCACTTTCTACTTCAGGACACTTTTCCTTCTGTAGGTAATTTGCACTCTGTTCTGTCCTCCATTTCCTTAGAAGGAACGTGAAGTGCTCGATGGCCAATCAGGCAGCATAGGCCCGAGTTTCCATAGTTTAGTCTGTGGTCAGGGCTTTTTCAACTTCAGCAGGAACCAGTAGGGTTTACGGGGTTGGGATCTCAAGTCTGTACAGGAATTGGCTGGGTCAGCGACAGTTTTTACAGTGTTACCTTTACTCCTTTGTAAATTGTTGAACGGACATAACATTGTAATGTTGCAACTTTCCTGTAGCCACATCCTTAATCATTAATTTTTGACCCAATTAAGGATCTGCTACATTTTTCCCCACTGAAGCTGAAAGGATCTCATAGTGAAATGCTATAAATTCTCTAGAGTTAAAGGGAACCTGTCACCAGATTTGGCGACTATAAGCTGCGGCCACGACCAGTGAGCTCTTATATACAGTATGTTAGAATGGTTTATATAAGAGCCCTGGCCGCTGTGTAGAACGTAAAAATCACTTTATAATACTCACCTAAGGGGTGGTGCGGTGCAGACTGGTCGGATGGGTGTCTCCGTTCTTTGGTACCAGCGCCTCCTTTCGGCCATCTTTGTCCTCCTTCTTCTGAAGTCTGGGTGCATGACGTGTCCTACGTCATCCACACAGACCAGCATTGAGGTCCTTCGCAGGCGCTCTACAATACTTTAATTTGCCCTGCTCAGGGCAGATCAAAGTGCACCTGCACAGGACCTCAATGCCGCCTCAATGTATGACAAAGATGGCTAAAAGAGGAGACGCCGGTACAGGAGAGTGGAAACACTCATCCGACCAGTCTGCACCGCATCACCCCTTAGGTATTATAAAGTGATTTCTATGTTCTACACAGTGGCCTGGGCTCTTATATATAGTATGTTAGAATGCTGTCTATAAAAGACAAAACAATCACTGATCTCGGGGAGACCAGCCAGAGAAAACACTGCCGGCAGCCAGCAAAGGCGCTCAACACAGTGAAATCCTAGGTGCATTGCCCCCTGGGAAGTATGCAAATCAAAAAAGGTATGTGGAGCCTCTATTAGGAGTCTCGACACAGAAAATAGCCAGATATTCCTCCGGGAAGGACCTAGCCAAGGAGTGGCTCTTTTTAGGAGACCACCATAACCACCATATTAAGTGGCCCTTTTAGTCAATATCCAACTCTTTGACAAGTTTAAAGATATGACAAGGGAAATACCAAGGCCAGGTATCCATTTAAAGACAGCTATTTCGGGGTATTGCCCCTCATCAGTGTGGGGTAGGATTCTGGCTAGGTGGGAGCAATGCCTAGTAGACCAGCAAGACAAAACAATCACTGATGGGGGGCGTGGCTAGACATGGCCGTGTAGAGACGTGCAGCTCCTGAGCTCCGCTGCAGAATCCCACGATCCACCGGCATCCCCACACCAAAATGGTCCGCACCGCTGCCAAGAAGGCCCGGTCCCGCTCTGTTGCCCGCCCGACGTCCCCACAGCCCACTATGGAGGCTTACCTCACCAGTCCGGGGAGTGAAAAACCTGGGGCCTCCATGCGTCCTGCCCAGGGACCAGATTATCCGGCTGAATCCGACGTGGCGGCGAGCGGAAGCCGGGCACCAGAGGAAACGGGAGGCACCCCAGCGCAGACCCGGAGGAATGGGACCGGAGCGATCGGGACCCCCATACCGGAGGTGGAGAAGCCTGGCGCGGCGGCGGCGCCATTCCAAGATGGCCGCCGCAGCAGCTCCCCAGCCAAGACGGACCGGGTAAGCAGGCCCCAGACCCTGCAGCTGCAGCAGCTGACAAGCGGCGGCCAGGTCGCACATGAGGGAGGGGGAGGACTATGCCTGAAACACCAGTCGCCTCTGCCCCTGATGGAAAATCCGGAGTCACAGAAGGGAATAGCTGAAGTCTGTCCAGGCCCCCCCTCCACCCCAGACTACGATTCCAATAGGGGTGGAAACACAGAACCCGGGGTCTCACAGAGAGCTGGGGACGCTTGCCCCCTACATATGGGAGAGGAGGATGGGGAGTCCCCCACGCAGAAAGAGGAGGCTGTCATGCAAGAAGTGTTGCAGAGGGAGGAGGCAGCATCAAGCTCCCCAGCCAGATGGTCCACTGGCTCATCATGGGCAGACAGTCCCCCCGCCAAGCACCCAGCCACACCTGAGAGGCATCCCACCCTGCTTCCAGAGGGCCCTGACACTCGAATGGTACCTCACGCCCCAATCATGATCGCAACTCCGAGAGAGGGGAGACCACAAATATATAGGCCACAATCAAGCTTCCATACCTCCCATGTGGCCTTCTCGCCGACTGCAGGGGGTGAGGATAGGCCGGCCTCCCTGGCGGACCTTCGAGCATTCATGCAGGCGATACCTACCAAAAGTGACATCGCGGCTCTAGCAAACCAAGTTGTTGCAGAATGCAAACTGGAATTTGCCCAATTCAGAGCGGAACTCTCATCTCTAACAGATAGAGTGGATACGGTTTCCACGATACAAGAAAATAACTCTACCTCTATCCATGCCTTACAAGCTACAGTGACAGAACACGCCAAACAATTGTTCTCCCTGCAGCAAAATATGGACGACCTAGAGAACCGCAATAGGAGAAACAATCTCCGTGTCAGAGGATTGCCAGAATCTATTGCTTCCGTGGATGTACCGTCGGTGCTCACCACAATTTTCAACAGGCTGCTCGGACGCCCGCCAGGGGTCAGAATAGAGTTGGACAGAGCTCATAGAGCACTTCGCCCTTTCAACCCGGAGGACCCCCACCCAAGGGATGTTATCTGCCGGGTCCATTTCTACGCTCTCAAGGAGGCGATCCTACTGGCAAGCAGGAAAAAAGCTGACCTCTCCTATAATGGGACCCCTATTAGAATCTTACCGGACCTTTCTCGCCATACACTAGCTCAAAGAGCGGCCCTCAAACCTCTATTAGATGTTTTAAAGGATAAAGAGATCCAGTTCCGGTGGGGATTCCCTTTCTCCCTCTCGGTCCGCCAGGGCTCGAAGTACTTCACCATCCGTACACCCGAGGACTTGCCCTCTTTTACTTCGGGCCTTGGCTTGCCGCCGATTCTCCTCCCCCAGTGGCCTAACACGCTGCTCCGCCCATGGGGTATGGGGCTACGCACGGGTCCTCTCGAGAACCCCTCCACAAATCGGCAATCTGTGGGACTACCGCGGAGAGAGGAGAGATTCCGGGGCAAGAGACGCCCACATCTGAGCCGCGGTAGCCCGGACCGCGCCTGAAGGAACCTCTCTAAGATATCTACAGTACATGATATTGAGTTATATGGGATGCCGATGGTTTCGTACCATGCTAATGTTATTTGCCTCACTATATTCATGCTCAATTGGAAAGGAGTTGTCTTTTGGTGATGTCTGACCAGATTCTCCCCCCAATAGGTTGGAAGCCCCTGCCCCGCCAGTGTGCGGCGGTCATGCTCCCGTTGTTTGTATTAACTTGCTTAGTGTTAAGTGCGGAGGCTCTCCCTCTGCTTTTGTTTTGTTCCTCTGAATCGTCTTTCTTCCTCTTTTCTCTCTTTTTCCTAATCTTTTTTCTCTGTACTAGACCTCGCCATGGGGACCGTCCACCAAAACTGCAAACCTGCCCTCCTTCCATTGCAGCATCCGGATTCCCTTCTAAATGGCAGACCTGAATATTGCATCCTTTAACGTGAAGGGTTTCAACACCCCAGAGAAACGGGCCCAGATCCTTTATCATCTACACAAGCGTAAGGTACACCTGATCTGCCTCCAGGAGACGCACTTTAAAACTAACCACACCCCAAAGATTAAAAACAAATACTACACCACATGGTTTCTTGCCAACAATCCAGAGACACGCTCAAAGGGGGTGGCGATAGGGATACACAAATCACTCCCTCACCAAGTATTGGCGGTTAAAATAGATGAGGCGGCACGTTATATTGTCTTATCATTATCTCTTAGTGGGCAGGAATTTACTATAATTAATGCGTACGCACCTAATCAGAACCAAGACTGCTTTGTCGCCGGATTGGTACGTTCGGCCCTCCCTTTGGTTAGGGGCTCAGTGGTTCTCTGTGGGGACCTAAACATCACGCTCGATCCGGCTATGGATAACTCCAAGGGTCGGTCAAGCCTCTCCTATGCACTAATTAAACGAGTTAAAAAATCTTTATTACAGCTCCAACTGTATGATGCGTGGCGCATACAGCACCCCTCGGACAGGGATTACAGCTTTTACTCGCACTCGCAGGACTCGTACAGCCGCTTGGATTATATCCTGGTGCAGCACAATGTATTATCTTGGCTGTCCAATACCGGGATTGGAAACATCCTATGGTCGGATCACGCTCCAGTGTTCTGTTCCATGCATGTTCCATCCATGGCAAAGACGGCAGGATCCTGGCGGCTTAACGAGTCACTGCTTTTGGATGAAGGCTGCACCTCAGACATTTGCACCTCTATCACAAATTTTGTGGGAGACCACGCATCAGACACCACTGCGCCTGTGTTTAAGTGGGAGGCCCTAAAATGTGTCCTTCGTGGGACTTTCATTAAACACGGCTCTCGAATTAAAAAAAGTAGGGCACAAGCCATTAAAGACGCTCTTCAAAAAGTCACAACACTTGAACTCCTCCATAAACGTGCTCTGGCGGCCTCGACACTCCAAGCACTTCTAAGAGCGAGGTTGGAGGTTAGGAAATTACTGGACTCCTCATATAGTCACATTATTCAATTGGGTAAGAGCAAATTCTACGAGTTCGGCGACAAACCAGGCAAAATGCTAGCCAACGCGTTACGTACCAAAAGGGCAACAAACCTGATTCCACACATTCAGGACTCATCGGGTGGTCTGGTTCATACTACCCCTGAGATTTCAAATGCCTTTCATAAATATTATTCTAGGTTGTACAATCTACCCCCTCCTAGGGTGTCCCCCAACGCCTCAACAGATGCCCCCCCTTCCCCCTTTAAAAAACTGAATAGTGCCATATTAGAAAATCTTGAGGCCCCGTTCACGATAGAAGAATTATTGCAGGTTATCCAGAGTGCTCCTGGCAATAAAAGTCCAGGTCCGGACGGGCTAACAGCAAAATTCTATAAATCCTTTTCGACCCTACTTGCGCCTCTGATGTTGGAGTCTTTTAATTCAATTTCAGACACCGCCCTGTTTCCAACAGACTCTACAGCGGCACACATTACAGTCATTCCCAAAGTAGGCAAGGACCCGGGCGTTTGCGGTAGCTATAGACCGATTTCCCTGCTCAATGTAGATATTAAGTGCTATGCCAAACTTATTGCCAACAGGCTCAATCCTCTCCTTCCGGATCTGATCCACCTAGACCAGGTTGGGTTTGTCCCGGGACGAGAGGCTAGAGACAATACCCTTAAAACTCTAGATATTATTCATTTTGCTCGCAACCGAGGGATACCGTTGATGATCCTGTCCTTAGATGCCGAGAAGGCCTTCGACAGGATTTCATGGGAGTCACTCGCCCAAACATTAAATCACCTGCAGCTGGGCCCAAACCTAACGGCTAAAATACTTGCACTGTACCACACCCCGTCGGCGCGTATAAAAATCAATGGCACCTTATCGGACACTGTCACCATCCATAACGGAACGAGACAGGGATGCCCCTTATCCCCTCTTCTATACATCCTAGTGATGGAGCATCTCATGGCGGCCCTGCGAGCCAACCCAGACATTCAAGGGATCAAGATAGCGAACCATGAATATAAATGCTCGGCTTTCACCGACGACCTCTTAGTTTATCTCACTAACCCGCTTGAGGCACTCCCATCCCTGATGTCAGAGTTGGACAACTTTGGAAGATGGTCCAATTTCCGGATAAACCTTGACAAATCAGAGGCTTTGAATGTCTCCCTTCCTCCAAATCTAGTTTCTTGCCTACAATCCAAACACCCTTTTAAGTGGCCACAAAACAATAGTATCCGATATCTGGGTATCACCATTCCATCCGACCTGTCCAAACTGTTTTCACTTAACTTCCAACAATTTCTTATCAAATCAGAGAGGGATCTAGCCACCTGGCATCAGGGGGTGGTGTCCTGGTTTGGTAGGGTTGGCGCCCTCAAAATGACAGTACTGCCTCGCTTATTATACCTTCTGCAGACGGTACCCGTCCACATCCCCGCGTCATATTGGTACAAAATTCAATAACTATTTATCCAGTTTGTCTGGGCCAAGGGCCGACCCAGAATACGAGGTAGTGTTCTGACCAGACCAAAGGACGCGGGAGGGCTGGGACTGCCGGACTGCCGAAAGTATCACCTAGCAGTGGCCCATGCCCGTGTCCTGGACCTGTTGCATAATGAGGGGTCTAAACTATGGGTGCGTTTGGCCCATGATCTATGCTCTCTGTCGGCGCCAACTCTGCCTTGGACATGGCCGCGGCTGAACCGTCGCAAACTGGTGGTGGGGTACAGTGTCGAGCAGACTCTGCGCACCATACACGCCCCTGGTAGGAAATGCGATCTGATTCGTGCAGATGGACCGCTGATGCCGGTGACCGATAGTCCGGATTTTCTTCCGGGTGCCTCTGTCACTCGCTTCCTGGAGGGAACTAAACGGACGCCTCTTCGGCTCATCCATATTGCCCCACAGGGACGGACACTACCACTCTCTACGATTTTGGGGGAGAAACCCCAAAAATTACGCCACAATTTCGAGTACGCCCAACTCCAGCATTTTATTACATCACTTACACAGACGCACGAGCTTTCACTCTCTCCATCCCCTTATGAGGCCATGTGTACAACAACAACTGCCCCGAATCACAACATTTCAGTTATATACAAATTGCTGGTCTCCGGGGGCTTGGATGATCTCCCCCCCTTTTGCGGAGCATGGGAGGGGGAACTCAACCAAACATTCTCTAGAGAACAATGGGAACGATGCTTCCACTTGTCACATAAGTCGGTGACTGCTACTAAGTCCCAGGAGACCAGTTATAAAGTTATATCACGATGGTATCGGGTACCTTCCCTCCTGCATCGGTGGTGGCCTGAGACCCCAGACAATTGTTGGAGGTGCGGAAGCCAGGGGGGCACCATGACGCATATATGGTGGTCGTGCTTAGCCTTGCAGTCCTTTTGGGAGGGGGTGCTAGAGGCGATCAAAGAGGTTTCAGGAGTGACAGTGCCTAGACACCCTGAGGCGGTTCTGCTTTACATGTTCCCTATGCCGCAGGCTGCGTACAAAAAATCTGTTCTGCGACACCTGCGGCCAAGACGGTTATACCCCGTCACTGGTAGGAGGCAGACTCTCCAACCCTGGAAGAGTGGACTGACGAGGTGAATGCAATATACCGGATGGAGAGGGTTCTGGCCCAGTCGCGGGGGGATGTAGAGTCTGTGATCACAAAATGGTCCCACTGGGAGTCTTATTTGGCAGGGTCTGGCTCAAACCCATGACATGACCCAAATCCCCTTGTTGATCGGTACCTTTTACCTCCTTACATAAACATGGCGGGCAGGTGAAGGCCCCATGGCACCCTCTTTCGATACTCTTTCTCCCTCTCTGTCTTCTTTCCTTTCTCTTTCCACTTTCTGACCTTTCTTTTTAGGAGTTTCTTTTATGGTAAGTTTCCTTTAGGAGAGTGAGAGACGGGTGGAAGGGGGAGTCTGTGCGCCAAGAGCTTCTCTAGGTGTTGTAGTGGATAATTGTCACAATATCGCCTATGTGCAATGCCCTCCAGCCCCCTCTCTCCCCTTCTTTCCTTTACTTGTTGGACCTCATGGTCCTGGTTCTCATAGTTGTTATGCAATATGTATCTGTATGACATGACCCGTTTTGTTGTCCTTTTTTTTCATGAAAACCAATAAAACACTTAAATTGAAAACAATCACTGATCTCGGGGAGACCAGCCAGAGAAAACACTGCCGGCAGCCAGCGAGGGTGCTCAACACAGTGAAATCCTGGGTGCATTGATACCTGGCCTTGGTATTTCCCTTGTCATATCTTTAAACTTGTCAAAGAGTTGGATATTGACTAAAAGGGCCACTTAATATGGTGGTCTCCTAAAAAGAGCCACTCCTTGGCTAGGTCCTTCCCGGAGGGATATCTGGCTATTTTCTGTGTCAATACTCCTAACAGAGGCTCCACGGAGCTTTTTTGATTTGCAGCAATGCACCTAGGATTTCACTGTGTTGAGCGCCCTCGCTGGCTGCCGGCAGTGTTTTCCCTGGCTGGTCTCCCCGAGATCAGTGATTGTTTTGTCTTGTTGGTCTACTAGGCATTGCTCCCACCTAGTTAGAATCCTACTCCACACTGATGAGGGGCAATACCCCGAAACAGCTGTCTGTGGACGGATACCTGGACTTGGTATTTCCCTTGTCATATCTTTAAACTTGTCAAAGAGTTGGATATTGACTAAAAGGGCCACTTAATATGGTGGTCTCCTAAAAAGAGCCACTCCTTGGCTAGGTCCTTCCCGGAGGGATATCTGGCTATTTTCTGTGTTGAGACTCCTTACAGAGGCTCCACGGACCTTAGAATGCTGTATATAACAGCCCACTGGTGGTGGCCGCAGCTTATAGTCGCCAAATCTGGTGACAGGTTCCCTTTAAAGGAGCTGGTGATCTGATAATATTTTTAGAAGGCCTCAGACTGGTGTAAATAAGGCTGGTTTCACACTACGTCTTTTTAACATCCGTTGAAAACGTTATTTTAACGGAAGTACGGATCCTGTGCAAATCCGTTTTCACTTCAATGCATTTTCAATGGACTCGCGTCCACCTGCGTTTGCATGCGTTTGCGTCCGTTAGACGCAGGATCCGTCCTTTTGCGTTATTTTAACATGTTTCAAAAACGCAACATGTAGCGTTTTTTTGCTTTGTCAAAATAACGCATCTCACAGGATCCTTCACATTGCGCCGCGAGCTGCAATGCATTTCAATGAGTGCTGGATCCTGCCTAGCAGAATGCGTTCAGTTGCGTTGTAACAGGATCCTGCTTTTGTACTGAGCATGCCCAGAACCAGTCTCGCGTGATCTGTCTATCTCTCTACTCCCTCCCTCACCCTCTCTCTCTCTATCTCTGTCTTTCCCCCTTCCTCTCTCTCCCACCTGAGAGCTGCGGACACTCGTAACCAAGGTAAATATCGCGTAACCACTTCTCTTAGTTACCCGATGTTTACGTTGGTTACGCGTGCAGGCAGCCCTGCTCCTAGCAGCTGCAGACACTCGTAACCAAGGTAAATATCGGGTAACCACTTCTCTTAGTTACCCGATGTTTACGTTGGTTACGTGTGCAGGCAGCCCGGCTCCTAGCAGCTGCAGACACTCGTAACCAAGATAAATATCGGGTATCCAAGGCCGATGTTTACCTTGGTTACCAGCGTCTGCAGCTGTCAGAAGCCTCCTCCCAGTCTAGTTCCCCTCACTCCCGATCACATGACTCCAGTGCCCGCCCCTAAACATCCAGTGCAGGATCCTGCAAAATAACATATGCGTTTGCATACGTTATTTGCTGTAAAAGCAGGATCCGTACTTCCGCTAAAAAAACGTTTTCAGCGGATGTTAAAAAGACGTAGTGTGAAACTAGCCTAATGCTGAATTCACACTTGAATGTTTCATAGTCTGCAAATGAGCAGTACTTGGACGGACTGTGGGTCTCCTGATCTGACATGATAACCTTATAGGCAAATATGAGGCTGGACAATGTGATCTGTACCCAGACGTGTGAATTCAGTGTCAGGCCAGAGTCAATAGTCATCGGCACCAATCCCCTGCCGTTCCCATTCTGACACTTATCAATCCCCTGCTGGTCCTCGCTCAACCCCATTAGATGATGGTACTGCCTATATCACATAGATATCATATCGATGTTGTTAGCAGCTCAGTTGGCCAGTGACAGCTTTCCGTCTTTTGCCCTTGAACAGTCCAAACCTCCCATTTCAAAGACAAACACTTCTATTTATGCCCTCCTATGGGTATGTTCACACACTGCTTTTTTTTTCTGCATCAAAAAACAGAGTGATGGCAGAAAAAATACTGGGTAGAATGCGTACATTTATGTTTATAAATAAAAAGAGCTCAAAATAGACTGCAAGAATAACCAAAGCAAAAACGCAGCAGGGCTCAAAATATGGGTGGGAAAAAAATGCTGCGTGAGCACGAGATTTCAGAAATCGCATTTATTTATTTTTCTATTGAAAACGATGGGTATTTTACTCACCAAACACGCTGCTTAAAAAACCACAGCAAAATGGCATGTGAGTATACTCTGGAGCCCAGATCCTATTATACATGTCGCCACAGATGGGGGGTCCGTCTGTCAGTGCCCAGATCATACACCGCACACTGCAGAGGTTACAGGGGTGGGTGTCCACCTGTCAGTGCTCAGACCGTATGCTGCATGCTGCATCACACTGATCTGCATGGCTGTTGTCCCAGAAGGAAGCCTCTTCTAAAGATGATGCACAAGAAAGCCACAGATTGCTGAAGACAAGCAGACTAAGGACATGGATTACTGGAACCATCCTGTGGCCTGATGAGACCAAGATAAACTTATTTGGTTCAGATGGTGTCAAGCGTGTGGTGGCAACCAGGTGAGGAGGACAAAGACAAGTGTATCCTGCCTACAGTCAGGCATGGTGGTGGGAGTGTCACAGTTTGGGGCTGCTTGATTGCTGACTGCTGTGGGGGCTACAGTTCATTGACGGAACCATGAATGTCAACATGTCCTGTGACATACTGAAGCAGAACTTTATCCCCTCCCTTCATATTTCAACATGATAATGACCCCAAACACCTCCAAGATGACCACTGCCTTACTAAAGAAACTGAGGGTAAAGATGCTGGACTGGACAAGCGTCTCCAGACCTAAACCCTATGAAGCATCTGTGGGGCCTCCTCAAACAGAAGGTGGAGGACCTCAAGGTCTCTAACATCCACCAGCGCTGTGATGTCGTCATGGAGGATAGAAGAGGATCCAGCGGCTCCTGTGAAGATCTAGTGACCTCCAGGCCCAAGAGAGTTAAGGCAGTGCTGGAAAATAACGGTGGCCGCACAAAATATTGACTCTTTGGCCATTTTCACTTTTATTGCAAGCGATTTAGACATTAATGGCTGTGTGTTAAGTTATTTAGAGGACGCCACATTTCCCCGTTTATACAAGCTGCACCCTGACATGTATCACAGGGTCAGATCTCCAGTGAAAAGATATAATAAAATATTTACAAAAATGTGAGGGGTGTACTCACTTTTGTGATATACCGTATATCCTCGTATGGAGTTAGATCTACACTTTCAATGTTGCAAATGACCCCCCCCCACCACTATATTTTATTTTCCCATGGCAAATCACCAATGACGGAAATTTACAGAATTATACCCGGCACCAGTATTCCCAGCAGCATAAATTGTTCGACCCAGCCATGAACTTCTGCTTTCACATTGTCCCCTCCACTTTGTTAGTTTAAATCAGAAAGCAGTGGGCCTATTCTTAGCGGGAGCATTAAAAAGGACATTTTATTTCACTTTCTTGGCAGTTATGCAAAAATGTCAGGAATGCGGCCGGTTTGAGCTGCAAACCCTTTAACACAAGTCACTAATGGATTTTATAATGCAGTTTTACTGAATGTAAACGGACTATTTTCTCCTTGCTTGTAACACGCCCGTACAGTCAGATTGTATTCTGCCTGTGGACAAAAGACTCCTGTTTAGGTATAAAACTGTAAAGGTGCGGAGGCCGTCCGGACCAAATGACGGCTTTCCCCCTGTATGTTACATATTTGTAATAACAGACCATGGTAAATTTAGAATACGGAAATATTATTGGAAATTGGGTGACAAAAGCTTTTGTTGTGCTTCTTAATTGGGGGAAAATGCGGGGTGTTGAGATGGGACGTTACCACTGATTGGCTGCAGCGGTCATTGGACAGCACCACAAGAGGAAGCAAGATGATTGAGGACAGGGGCACCGGGATTAGCTGCAGTGGTCATGAGACATCACTACAAGAGGAAGCGAGGAGATGATTGAGGACAGGGGCACCGGGATTGGCTGCAGTGGTCATAGGACATCACCACAAGAGGAAGCAAGGAGACGATTGAGGACAGGGGTACCTGGATTGGCTGCAGGGTCATAGGACATCTCCACCACAAGAGGAAGCAAGGAGACGATTGAAGACAGGGGCCCCGGGATTGGCTGCAGTGGTCATAGGACATCTCCACCACAAGAGGAAGCAAGGAGACGATTGAGGACAGGGGCACCGGGATTGGCTGCAGTGGTCATAGGACATCCGCACCACAAGAGGAAGCAAGGAGACGATTGAGGAGAAGGGCACCGGGATTGGCTGCAGTGGTCATAGGACATCCACACCACAATAGAAAGCAAGGAGACGATTGAGGACAGGGGCACCAGGATTGGCTGCAGTGGTCATAGGACATCCGCACCACAAGAGGAAGCGAGGAGATGATTGAGGACAGCGGCACCGGGATTAGCTGCAGTGGTCATAGGACATCACCACAAGAGGAAGCAAGGAGACGATTGAGGACAGGGGTACCTGGATTGGCTGCAGGGTCATAGGACATCTCCACCACAAGAGGAAGCAAGGAGACGATTGAAGACAGGGGCCCCGGGATTGGCTGCAGTGGTCATAGGACATCTCCACCACAAGAGGAAGCAAGGAGACGATTGAGGACAGGGGCACCGGGATTGGCTGCAGTGATCATAGGACATCCGCACCACAAGAGGAAGCAAGGAGACGATTGAGGAGAAGGGCACCGGGATTGGCTGCAGTTGTCATAGGACATCCACACCACAATAGAAAGCAAGGAGACGATTGAGGACAGGGGCACCTGGATTGACTGCAGTGGTCATAGGACATCTCCACCACAAGAGGAAGCAAGGAGACGATTGACGACAGGGGCACCAGGATTGGCTGCAGTGGTCATAGGACATCTCCACCACAAGAGGAAGCAAGGAGACGATTGAGGACAGGGGCACCGGGATTGGCTGCAGTGGTCATAGGACATCACCACAAGAGGAAGCAAGGAGACGATTGAGGACAGGGGCACCTGGATTGACTGCAGTGGTCATAGGACATCTCCACCACAAGAGGAAGCAAGGAGACGATTGACGACAGGGGCACCAGGATTGGCTGCAGTGGTCATAGGACATCTCCACCACAAGAGGAAGCAAGGAGACGATTGAGGACAGGGGCACCGGGATTGGCTGCAGTGGTCATAGGACATCACCACAAGAGGAAGCAAGGAGACGATTGAGGACAGGGGTACCTGGATTGGCTGCAGGGTCATAGGACATCTCCACCACAAGAGTAAGCAAGGAGACGATTGAAGACAGGGGCCCCGGGATTGGCTGCAGTGGTCATAGGACATCTCCACCACAAGAGGAAGCAAGGAGACGATTGAGGACAGGGGCACCGGGATTGGCTGCAGTGGTCATAGGACATCCGCACCACAAGAGGAAGCAAGGAAACGATTGAGGAGAAGGGCACCGGGATTGGCTGCAGTGGTCATAGGACATCCACACCACAATAGAAAGCAAGGAGACCATTGAGGACAGGGGCACCAGGATTGGCTGCAGTGGTCATAGGACATCCGACCCACAAGAGGAAGCGAGGAGATGATTGAGGACAGGGGCACCGGGATCGGCTGCAGTGGTCATAGGACATCTGCACCACAAAAGGAAGCAAGGAGATGATTGAGGACAGGGGCACCGGGATTGGCAGCAGTGGTCATGAGACATCACCACCATAAGAGGAAGCGAAGAGATGATTGAGGACAGGGGCACCGGGATTGGCTGCAGTGGTCATGAGACATCACCATCACAAGAGGAAGCGAGGAGATGATTGAAAAAAGGGGCAGCAAGATTGGCTGCAGTGGTCATAGGACAGCTCCACCACAAGAGGAAGCAAGGAGACAATTGAGGACAGGGGCACCGGGATTGGATGCAGTGGTCATAGGACATCCGCACCACAAGAGGAAGTGAGGAGATGATTGAGGATAGGGGCAGTGAATCCGGTAGGCGGGTATTTTATTTATTTATTTATTTATTTATTAAACACCAAAATGGACTCATTTGCTAAATAAAGTACAGTTGTGGAGGACAACCGCTTTAAAAAATTACTTAACCCCCCCAAACTTTATGACATGGTGGCTGGTCACATGTGTATATACTATATATCATCATTGCTGGAGGCGTGGATGGAAATTAATTTTATAAGTAAAAGTTGTTTATTTTTTATTTAAAGGGAACCTGTCACCAGATTTGTCCCATATACGCTGTGGCCAGCACCAGTGAGCTCTTATATACGGCATTGTAGAATACTGTATATAAGAGCCCAGGCTGCTCTGTATAACATAAAAAATACCTTTATTATAGTCACCTAGGGGGCGGTCCGGTCCGATGGGCGTCGCTGGTCTTGGTCCGGCGCCTCCTCTCTTCCTTCCATCGCCGTCCTCCTTCTCAGCTCCGGGTGTATGACGCATCCGACATCATTCACACGGAGGCTTCCATTGCTCTCCTGCGCAGCCGCACTTTGATCTGCCTGGCTTACGACAGATCAAAGTATTGTAGTGCGCATGCGCCGGCGGTCTTTGACCTTTCCTCGTGCCTGTGCATTACAGTACTTTGCTCTGCTCTCAGCCGTGAAGATCAAAGTGCACCTGTGCAGGAGAGCAATGGAGGCTTCTGTATGGATGATGGAGGACGTGTCATGCACATTGGGCTGGGAAGGAGGACGGCGACTGGACAAGATGGAGGAGGCGGTGAACCGAGAGCAGGTGCCGGACTGAGAGCAGTGACACCCATCGGACCTCCCCACCCCCTAGGTGAGTATAATACAGTGCGGCCTGGGCTCCTATATACAACATTCTGGAATGCTGTATATACAGCGCACTGGTGGTCGCCGCAGCTCATAAGGGAAAATCCAGGTGGCAGGTTCCCTTTAACAACGTTCCAAGATTATTTTTTCCAAGTCCTGGACAATCATTTTAAAATGTAAAGATAGTTTCCAAAAGGTTTTGAAAATGATTCTCTTGTGTTATGGCTGCGTTTATGTGTTTCCATGACAACAGACTACCAACAATGGAGTCTGCTCCTGTAGTCGGACCCCAATTAGTTACCATGTTAGCAAGAACTGGGATAAAAACTGGAAGGCAATGTGACTACAACAGGGTTTGTTTGTAGTCTGTTACCATGGAGACACAGGAGCTGTACACAGAACACATAGGAAATTATGACTGATTGCAAAGTTGTTTTATTTTTTGCCTTTGGGGGGAGAAAAAAGGTGGAAATAGACTGTTCTTCAAGACGTTTGGAGCAGTATTTGATATATCCGACTGGTTCTGAGCGCTCAGATGCCGCCCGGACTCGGCTGCACAGCTGTGTTTGCAATGGGTTGGAAAATTCCATGGACTCCGCTTGTCTGCTCTCTGGTTTCCTGCCTTAAAATATGTCATTTGTGTTTCATGTGTCTATAGATATGAAGGTGTCAAGTTCAAGGTTTATTAACAAGCCTGTAAAAATCTCTGGGGTATACTGTACCTGGTGAGAAAAACGTATAATACAGCTGCTAAGCACACAACGCCGGAACAGCAAACATGGAGCATGTATACAGCAAATGGTGCTAATATAATAAACTACATCAACCCAATTATACTGGACGGACAAGACTCATAAAATGGAAATCTACTACTATAATGTGCACTCTTTGTTGGGTAAACTTTTGATCGTAAAATAAATAAAAAAATTATTCCCATTATTATGTATTATTATTCATTTTTTATTATTATTATTGGTATTATTGGTATTATTATTAATATGATTATTGTTATTATACATTTAATTATTGTTATAAATGTAATTATTATTATTATTGTTATTACTAAGATTAAATGTAGTTTTCATGTATTATATTGTTTTTATTATTATTAGTATTCATTTATTATTCTTATTATACATTTATCATTGTCTATTTAACAACAATAATGACTCATTTATTGTTATTGTCATTATTATTAATATTAGTATAAATTGTATTTGTATATTATTGTATTACATTTTATTGGTATTATAATTATTCTTATTAATATTATTATTTTTATTAGTATTAATTTATTATTATTTGTTATTAGTAGTAATATTCATTATTGTTATTATACATTTAATTATCATCTATTTTACAATAATTATTATTAGTAGTACTACTATTATTCATTTATTATTATTATTATTAGTAGTAGTAGTAGTATTATTATTTTTATTTTGTACTATTGTAATATATTTCATTATTGATATTATTACTATTAATATCAATATGAATTTATTATTGTTGTTATTAGTGGTATTAATTTATTAGTGTTATACATTTAATTAATATAATCTATTTTATAATAGCAATAATGATTAATATTATTAGTAGCAGTATTCATTTATTATTGATATTATTAATAGTATTATTTTGTTTTTGTATTATTATTGTAATACAGTTAATTATTATTGGTATTATTACTATTAATATCAACATGATTTTTTTTGTTATTATTAGTAGTATTCATTTATTATTAATTATTATTGTCAATATAAGTATTTAGTATTATTATTAATAATAATAACAATAATAATATAATTATTATGTATTTATTACTATTTATATATTATACATATTAATATTCAATTTATAATTTGTATTATGATACATTTAATTATCATTGATATTAATACAATTGCTATTAGTATTAATTTATTATTATTGATTATTATTATTAGTATTAATTTATTATTTTTATAAATGTAATTATTATTGTCTATTTAATTATTATTATTATTATTATTTACACTATTTGATCTTTCAAACAACTTCATTTTTCATATCCTAATAATGGAGGGACAGAGTCTGAGGTGTTATATACTGAAGAATATTTAGGCTAATGGCCCAGGAACTTATTTCAAGAGAGGTTACAAGGTCAATACCAGTGATATATACAGGCCTGATACCTGATGTTAGGAAACTTTTACTTTTTTGTATCAGGAAAAGGTAAGTGGGATATAATGGACCCACTGACGGACACAGATAAAAAAAACTAAAGTATATATAGGTTCTTTGCAGCCCAATAAGTCATCAGAATGCACAATTCCACAATTGGAGGTTGAAGTGACCTCCTTACACCTTAGGCCCCTGATGGCACCAATGATATGTCGGCCTCTGATAGCACCTGCAGTTATAGAAGATCCAAAACAGAATAAGTGGCTTATTTTTACTTTATTGTGATACAATATGCTGGGATGGCTTATTTCTGAGTCATAAAGAGAGATATATACAGTATATAAAACAGATCGAGATATGAACTATAGATAGTGGAGATGATCAAAAAGATTTTCAGGACCCTGGTCCATCTATTACATTGACAGTGTGGGGCTGCTAGACCCAAACCCTGGGAGATGCCTCCTAAGGGCTAGGACACACTGCAAGTAAAATGGTTGGAGTGGAATGCAATAAAAAAATTGCATTCCACTCGGACCCATGTTACTCTATGGGGCCGTTCGCACCTGTGATTATTATCTCAGGGAAAACAGTCGCAGCATGCTGTGGGTGGAATCCGATCTGTTTTCACTCGCACCCATACAAGTCTATGGGTGCGAGTGAAACATCACATTGCACTTGGATGACACCGGAGTGCAGTGCGATTATTGCATCAGCTGGGAATGGAGGAGATAGGGAGATTAATCCCATCCTCTCCTCCGCAGCTGTGATCTGATCACTGGATCAGATCACAGTGGCATGGTCGGAGTGGAATGTGATAAAAAAATTGCATTCCACTCGGACCCATGTTACTCTATGGGGCCGTTCGCACCTGTGATTATTATCTCAGGGAAAACAGTCGCAGCATGCTGTGGGTGGAATCCGATCTGTTTTCACTCGCACCCATACAAGTCTATGGGTGCGAGTGAAACATCACATTGCACTTGGATGACACCAGAGTGCAGTGCGATTATTGCATCAGCTGGGAATGGAGGAGATAGGGAGATTAATCCCATCCTCTCCTCCGCAGCTGTGATCTGATCACTGGATCAGATCACAGTGGCATGGTCGGAGTGGAATGTGATAAAAAAATCGCATTCCACTCGGACCCATGTTACTCTATGAGGCCGTTCCCACCTGCGATTATTTTCTCAGGGAAAACAGTCGCAGCATGCTGTGGGTGGAATCCGATCTGTTTTCACTCGCACCCATACAAGTCTATGGGTGCGAGTGAAACATCACATTACACTCGGATGACACCGGAGTGCAGTGCGATCATTGCATCAGCTGGGAATGGAGGAGATAGGGAGATGAATCCCTCCCTCTCCTCCGCAGCTGTGATCCGATCATCCGCTCATGCTGGCAGCACAGTGGGAACCGAGGGTCACGTCTGATGCACTCGCATGAGATGCAATAAGCTCGTGTGGCCCGAGCTTAAATGCTGGAATCCCCAGCCCCTCTTCTGATTCATAGACATCATCCAGTCCTGGCTCTGGGGATTACGGCAGGTAAGAGGAGGCTCACAGAGCTGCGGTCTGGAGGTAATGGACCACCAATGTGGCAGCTGGACAGGGGGGCCTGTAACAGGCGTGGATGTATCACTAGTGCAGCTGCGCAGGGGCCCAACAGGTATGGAGGCCCATTACAACCCCCAAAGCAGGCAGAATCGTGCATTTTGATGAGTTCTTGGGTTGCAAAGACCCATATACTGTTCTTGCATAGGGTCCTCTTCTGTCTGTGTCCACCAGTGATCTCTAATATTAGGAAGAGAATACTGGCCTCTAGGCACAATATCTGGTGCCGACCCACAAGACGTGATTAGTAAAGAGTCATGTCTCCTACTCTTGACATATTAAGGTCCAATTATCTTTGCGGTGTGCCACCCCCGTGCCAGCAGCCGGTCTGCTCGGATCCGAGTGCTCGGTGGCTCGAGGGTCTCCGGACCCGGGGGTCGTGCAGCCACTCAAATGAAGGGGGTATTTACAGGGGATTAGATATTTTAGAGTTCGTGACGCCACCCGTGGTGTGTGGTAATATGGAGTACCACCGCTGCAGTTGGGAGTACCCGGGGGCGATGGAGTGGGAAAGCTACGTGTTAGAGCCCTCCACGGGTAGGGGGGATACCCCGGGACTTGGTAATGGTGTTTGGGAAGTGCCGTTGGGAGTGAAGGGGTCACTTTCGTACTCACTCAGTCCACAAAGTTGACACTGACAACTGGATAAACCAAAGTTCTGGACACCGCTGCCACTGAGGGGAATTAGTTTGGGTCCTGTCCCCAGTGGTGTTGCCTGGTGATCCGTGACCTTCCTCCTGGCACTAAGCTCTCTTGTCAGTTGGTCCCTGTAGTTTAGAACTAGTCGGGTCCTGCTCCCCAGTGTGGCTAACTGAGGGAGCTTGCTCTCAGGGTTCACGCTTGGGATTTTCTGGACCGTTTTAGTGGAAAGTCCTATCCCCCCTGTTGCGCTAGTAAACCGATTTTGGAGCGGGTGGAGAGCGGGCGGCATGGTGGCTCAGTGGTTAGCACTGCAGTCTTGTGGTGGCTCAGTGGTTAGCACTGCAGTCTTGTGGTGGCTCAGTGGTTAGCACTGCAGTCTTCCAGCGCTGGGGTCCTGGGTTCAAATCCCACGAAGGACACCATCTGCAAGGAGTTTGTATGTTCTCCCCGTGTTTGCGTGGGTTTCCTCCGGGTACTCCGGTTTCCTCCCACACTCCAAAGACATACAGATAGGGACTTTAGATTGTGAGCCCCAATGGGGACAGTGTTCCTGATGTATGTAAAGCGCTGCGGAATATGTTAGCGCTATATAAAAATAAAGATTTGATTTTTTTTTTTAGAGCGGATCTTGAATTCTCCGTTCTCGTTGGGTAAATTGTCAGGTTGCCTGAAACTACTTAGGTACAATAGCAAGTCTGCCAAGCAGGAAGGTGATGCCCAATAGTCCAAAATTAATCAATTTGCCTAGTACACATAGGTTAATCGCCTGTGCTGATCCCTGCCACTGCAGGTTGATCACCTCATTTTTTCCTCCGTCTCCCCTGAGGAACTCTCGGTATTGAGAGGGAAACGCGTCGGGAGGATTTACATCTTTTTTGGTTGTGGGGCAGACATCTTATTTGGGTGCTGCCCTTGTCAGGGCGGAAGTTTATCCACGGGGCACGACAGGGGTTTTTCACCATACTTGTCTACCCTATTCTTCCGGCCGATGACCCCTTTCTTAGGACCAGTGTGCAGTCCAGTCTATGGATGAAGCTTGGGTGAGATCAAACCTATATGTTACCATGTGGCTTCTTGTTCGTTGCACTATTTATGCACAAGCACTTTATTATTACTAATTTTATTGATTGTTAAATTAAAAGTTATATTTTAGTCCCTGCTATTTACATTGCCTGAAACTACTCCCTGACCTAGGGTCCACGTACCCCGTCGTGCCCTGGTCCCAGCCTGGTGATGGTGGAAGGCCGCTGGCTGTCCTCCTCGATAGTTCCGTGCCCCTTGCCATGATCCCCTGCGACCGGGGGTCCACCTCCTACTAGGCCCGGATCAGCGTCTGCCACCTAGTTACTTCTAAGGAGCCCAGCTCCTGACCTCCTCTCTCCTTCACTTCCAAAACTACAACTCTCCTGTTCCTGACACTCCTGACCTCCCCTTAACCAACCTCCCAAGTGGGCGATCCTATTCCACTCAGGCCGTCCACTGGTGTGTCTGGTGGGTGTGGTGCAGAGTGTACCTAGGATTTTAATTAGCTGATGTAGGTAACACCATGTAGTTGGGGACCCGTAACCAAGGAGGATATTGCACAGAAGGGCAGATTGCACAATACCCTGTGACGACCTGATAGTCCAGGGGCGTCACAGCGGGAGGTGGCACATCTCTGATGCGGATGTTGTGTCCGATACGGCAGAATGAGGAAAAGTCATGCGATTTCATCAACTTTGCCAAAATCCAGCTCCATTTGGAAAAAAAAAAAGAAAAATGTTTCACACAATCATTGATTGCTCTAATTTCCCCCTAACGATCCCCGGTCATGGCACAGCGACTTACATTCACTTACACACATTCACTTACACACACTGTTATCTTTGTGCAGAATAGCAATAAAATGTAAAGCAGGCGAAACAATTGTCAAAATAATTTTCACAGCCTCATCTGACTGGACCAAGGCTGCTTTGTGCGGCTGCCAGTGTCATGTCATTCTTGCAGCCAGTATTTATGCAGTGTAA
Organism: Anomaloglossus baeobatrachus; assembly: GCF_048569485.1. Lineage (NCBI taxonomy): Eukaryota > Metazoa > Chordata > Amphibia > Anura > Aromobatidae > Anomaloglossus > Anomaloglossus baeobatrachus. The sequence goes on from NC_134360.1 coordinate 41,003,003, forward strand.
TTATGGCTGTGCCGGCCCAGGGGCTATATATCATTCCGAATATATTCACCCTGTCCCCGTTACAGCCCACAATTAATTAGGAGCAGAGCTAATTTCTGAAGTTACATATCTCCAGGTCGTAAAATACCAATGCAAAAAGTTCCATATCAGCATCACATATATCTACGATGGTAAATATCTGTCCCGGGGTCGATAACCTTTACAGGACGTTCCTTATGCAATTTTTGGAGGTCCCGTAGAGATGACGTGAGGGAGTCACGTGTGTAGGCCACCTCTCCAAATCCTGACAGCATTGTTCTCGGCAGCGCCCTCCCCTATGCTGCCGACAACAATGGTGGTCTATTACTAATGGTTCAGTTTCCATCTGAAGCGCGGTGTGTCTGTATAAAGAGGATTTAAGATGACCACTGATCGGTAAACATTTACTGTTTGGAGGATTTTTTATCACTCTGATATTACGAGTTTGGTATGGTTGTGATGGCATCGGCTGAACTTGGATACAAGTATTGGTCTGGGTGGCACCACGCTAGTGCTTTCCATAACAGGACTTCTTACATGCGGTATCCAGCTCTAAACTTACTAGGTGTCATGGTGTCTTCTGACTCTGTTCACACTGTAGAGTCTGACACGCCACCTGGTGCTCTTTGAGTTGCTCAGTTAGAGCCGGACGTCGACCAGTTTACTGGTGGTCGGTCTAGCAGGAGTTAATTCCTGCTGGCCTATGAATTGCTGCTTGGGTCACGGGTTTCTGAAGACCTATCATGGCCGCCTCCACCCTTTAAAAGATGATTATAGCTTATGCGATTCCGATCATTGTGCATGGTCCTTTATTTACCTCCGCTTTGTCTACACCTCTGTGAGTGTTTGCTGTGAGTTTGAGTTTTGGTTTCTCCGTTTGTCTTTTGCATGGAATTAACCACCCAGTCCCGGCCCTTTCCTGGGTTAGGGTTCAGGGGGTATTAGACCAGGGTTATTCAGGAGTTAGGGCTACGCTGGCGGTCCAGACCTCACCACCATCGGACGTACCTCTGAGATAAGGGACTCCCTTAGGCCCCCTTCACACATCCGTGATTCCAGTACGTATGACGTCCGTTTTCATACGTACCAGAGACACGGACATATGAACACCCATTAAAATCAATGGGTCTGCACATACATCCCTGTTTTCTCACGGACCTATGTCTGTATGTTTTGCACAGAGTTAACTCAATTTTTCTCCAGCAGCACTGATGTCACACAGGCCACACACTGATGTGATCTGTGTGACATCAGGTTGACAAGGACCGGAGAAAACATGTGTCTTTGAAATAAAATAATTTTCTATTCTCACTTGTCTCCGATGCTGATGTCTTCGGCGCTGCTGTCACTTGCTTCCGGGCCGCTCATTATGCTCATGAATATTCACTGCACCGCAGACCCATAAGCAGCAGCAGCACCGGAGTCAGCAGCAGCGCCGGGGACTGGTGAGTATAAAAGTTAATGTGTGACGCCCCTGGACTATCAGGTTGTCACAGGGTATTGCACAATCTGCCCTCCTGTGCAATATCCACCTCCTTCTTGGTTTTGGGTCCCCAACCATATGGTGTTGCCTACATGAGCTAATCAAACCCTAGATACACCCTGCACCACACCCACCAAACACACCAGTGGACGGCTTGAGTGGAATACAGTCGCCCACCTGGGGGGGGGTTGGAGAAGTGAGGTCCGGGGTGTCAGTAGTGGAGAGTCAGGTCTGAGAGGTGAAAGTGAGAGGAGGTCAGGGCAAGGCTTCTGGGAAACAATCTAGGTGGCAGACGGTGGTCTGGGCCTAGAGGAGCTGGACCCCCAGTCGCAGGGGATCGTGGCAAGGGGCACGGATCTGTCGAGGAGGACAGCCGGTGGCCTTGCACCATCACTGGGGTGGGCCCAAGGCACGACGGGGTACGTGGACCCTAGGTCGGGGAGTAGCTTCATTTACCCGAGGAGAACTGAGTCTTCAAGAGCCATTCCCACCCGCTCCATAATTGGGGCATTAGCGCAACGAGGGGGATAGGACTTTCCAATTCAATACGTCCAGAAAATCCCAAGCATGAGCCCTGAGAGCAAGCTCCCACACTTAGCCATAGTGGGGAGCGGGGCCCGGCAAGTTTCACACTACCGGGACCACCAAAGAAGTAAACTGAGTGCCAGGAGGCAGGTCACAGATCACCAGGCAGCACCATTGGGGACGGGACCCGGACGAGCTCCCCTCAGCGGCAGCGGTGTCCAGAGACTTGTTTGACCAGTTGTCGGTGTCAGCTTAATGGACTGAGTGAGTACCACAGTGACCCCCTTGCATCCAACGGCACTCCCCCTCACCATCTACAAGCCCCGGGGCATTCCCCCTACCCGTGGAGGGTCACAACACCTGGCTGCCCCATTCCATCACTCCCGGGTATTCCCAACTGCAGCGGTGGTACTCTACATTACCACATACTACTGGTGGCGTCATGAACTTTATAACATCCCCTGTAAATACCCCCTTCATTTGAGTGGCCGCACGACCCCCAGGTGTGGAGACCCTCGAGCCACTGAGCACCCGTATCTGAGCAGCTCGGCTGCTGGCACGGGGGCGGCACACATGCAGTCCGTGTGCCATCACAGATAGCACACAGAGTGCACACTGACAGCACACGGAGAACACACACATGAACACACGCACACACATATGTACCCACACCACGAACCGTGAAAAATGTGTGTGTTTTGCACGGACGTGAGAAAGTGGCCTTCGCCTGAGGGCCAGTTTAGGAGTCCCATTCCCAGTTCTACGTCACCCATCGTGACAGCGTCTCAAACTTTTTCTAACCAAGCAGACCAGTATGATGTTTGGTCCTCAAGGTCCAGGCCAAAATTCAAAATATCTATCAATCTTCCTTTTTAGACTTTTTTCACACTGAAACCCGCAGCCGTTTGGTTTGGATTTTCAGCTGAGGAAAGTTTGCAGCGCATCCGTCGTGAAGCTTCTTTTTGGTCACTGCTGATAATTAGGGATGATCGAATACTTCAAATATTCGGCAACGCCCATGTTCGCTGAATAGATTGCCGCTATTCGACTGTTTGCGAATATTCGATGCGCAATGTAAGTCTACGGGAAACCCGAATAGTTGCCGAATAGCAACTATTTGGGCTTCCCATAGACTTAAGCGGGCTTTACACGCTACGACATCGCTAATGCGGAGTCGTTGGGGTCACGGAATTCGTGACGCACATCCGGCCGCATTAGCGATGCCGTTGCGTGTGACACCGATAAGCGATTTTGCATCGTTGCAAAAACGTGCAAAATCGCTAATCGGCGACACGGGGGTCCATTCTCAAATCTCGTTACTGCAGCAGTAACGAGGTTGTTCCTCGTTCCTGCGGCAGCACACATCGCTGCGTGTGACGCCGCAGGAACGAGGAAGCTCTCCTTACCTGCCTCCCGGCCGCTATGAGGAAGGAAGGAGGTGGGCGGGATGTTACGTCCCGCTCAGCTCCGCCCCTCCGCTGCTATTGGGCGGCGGTTCAGTGACGTCGCTGTGACGCCGCACGGACCGCCCCCTTAGAAAGGAGGCGGTTCGCCCGTCACAGCGACGTCGCCGGACAGGTATGTATGTGTGACGGCTGTTGTGCGACACGGGCAGCGATTTGCCCGTGTCGCGCAACAGATGGGGGCGGGTACCCACACTAGCGATATCGGGACCGATATCGCAGTGTGTAAAGTAGCCTTTAGGGGTACTTTGCACGTTGTGACATCGCTACTGCGATATCGTCGGGGTCAAATCAAAAGTGATGCACATCCGGCGCCGGTAACGTCGCAACGTGTAAAGCCTAGATGCGCCGATAAACGATCGCAAAAGCGTCGTAAATCGGCGATCTGTGTATCGTCGGTCATTTCCATAATGTCGGTATGATGTTGTTCGTCGTTCCTGCGGCAGCACATATAGCTGTGTATGAAGCCGCAGGAGCGAGGAACATCTCCTACCTGCGTCCACCGGCTATGCGGAAGGAAGGAGGTGGGGGGGATGTATACGTCCTGCTCATCTCCGCCCCTCCGCTTCTATTGGCCGCCTGCCGTGTGACGTCGCTATGACGCTGCACTACACGCCCCCTTAGGAAGGAGGCGGGTGGCCGGCCAGAGCGACGTCGCAGGGCAGGTGAGTGCGTGTGAAGCTGCCGTAGCGATTATGTTCGCTACCACAGCTATCACAAGATATCGCATGTGCGACGGAGGCAGATACTATTGCGCTCGGCATCGCTAGCACAGCGTGCAAAGTACCCCTTACATTGCGCATCGAATATTCGCATAGCGGCGACCTATTCGTCGGATATTCGCGAAGCCGAATATTGCCGAATATGTGTGATATTCGATCATCTCTACTGATAATATCGTTTTGTGCAAAGGTCGGGGAACAGTCAGAATTAACCATATTTTAAGGAGAGAACGGAGCCAGGGATGATTTATTGGGTTCTCAATAGACATCTTATGGCGACTAATCTGTGAATAATCATGCATGTTAAACGGCGTTCGGATTGTCCTGAGCTGTCATTTCGCCACCGATGATTGTGCCCTGGACACATCTGCTGCCCCCGGTTCCTCTCTGCTAGTGGCATGTTTGTTTAATGGAGGGGAAGGTTGGCTGTTCTGCTTCCTTTTAGGAAAAGAAAAGAAAGGAGCCGATGTCTACTCTGGGGAGGGTTTCATTAGGACAATAAGCGTCTTCTCTCCCCCACCCCAAAACACTGCTTTTTCCAAGAGCCAGACGCTTCAGAGGGCCATTGTTCATGCTGATGTATAGAGGCTTCGCACTTGTAACACCAGTCTTGATCCCCCTCTCCCTATTGTGTGCCCAGAATAGGCTGGAAAAGGAGACTGCGGCCCTTTATCCCTGGGTAAGAAAAGAAGGCTGCACTTGAAGAAAAAAAAAAAACAGCTTTATCCAGCTGCAGAGCTAACAAAATGGGCAGCTTAATGAAATACCCAGAAGAGCATGGGCCTAAATACCAGGCAGAGCTGTGCCAAGGAGATAGCACTGATGTCTCACTGTTCTGGGAAGCCGCTCCTCTTGCATCTTGTTAGTGCGAGCAGGAGAAATGTTCTTACAGTCAATAGGTAACTGTCCCGGGACTAGGTGTCAGAATGATACATAACATCTACATTACAACGGAACAGCAATTTATGTACTTACACCGGCAGATAATGAGCGCCAATCAACCAGTAATGGTCGTTTGAAGGGAATCTGTCAGCAGGTTTTTGTTATGTAATTTGACAGCAGCATGATATAGGAACAGAGACACCAATTCCGGTGATGTGTCACTTTGTTTACTGGATGCAGCAGGAATGACAGTTTTCTCTGCTGCACATGTAGCAGACCTCGGAATGCTGAGCTGTGTATAACTCCACCCACACCACTGATTGGCAGACTTCTGTGTATACTGTATATTGACAGAAAGCTGCTAATCAATGTGTAACACCCACCCATACCAGCATCCCCATACGGTCCTGTCCCCTCCCCCGGCGGGGACAACAGCAGTCTTACCTTCCCAGCCGTCCAGAGGTGGCTGCTCCTTCCCCGGTCCATATTGCTGTCCTCGCTGCACGGATCTCACGAGAATGCCCATAAGGTGCGCACATGGCCATGCCCCTTTTCTTAGAGGGCCAGCGCACCCTTACCCGGAAGTGCCTTTCAGCTCGGCTCAGAGGATTCAGGCATTTAAGGCACCTTCCCATTAAGGAACATGCCTGGGCAACAAGTTCCTAACATTGCTAGTTCTCAGGTCCCATTGTCCTGCTGCTGCTGTCATTATACAGTGTCCTGTAGCTAATTCGTATTTGGGATTCAGTGCATTACAAGTCTACTGATATTGCTGCAACTATCCACACCAGCCGATTACCACGATATCCGCTGCCGCAAGCATCCACGCCGGCCACCTACCATGATACCCACTGCCGCAAGTAAACTGGAAACAATTGGCTGGAAATTTAGGAGGTAACAGCCCTCCTGTAATGGAATTACTGTGCACTCTCAGGGTTTCGGCTGGCACTAGTAACCAGTGGAGGTCCAAGAAGTTGTGATCATTTTGGTAGCCCGGAATACCTTAAAGGGATGGTCCCAAGTCTAAAGTAATCTTCCTCATAAATCCTTATCCATTTAAAGCCCTGTTCTAAACTATTTTCTAATATACGTGAAGAAAAAAATTCCCTCTTCTTCCGTCACTACACTATCTGCAATTCTAGACGAAGACAAAGTGGTGCCCTGGGCAAATATTTAAAGGGGGACCCCAAAAATGCCGCCATATTGCACCATCACACTCGAACATTTAGATTACATTTCAGTTCAGACTGGTAAATCATCGACAATATTGAATTCATGCAGCGCTTGTTTCCCGGCCTCTTTACACTGGATGATGAAGAATGATGAGCACAGGACGATCGTTAGAGATCAATCTGTCCCCCACAGCCGCCTGTATATGGTATGAGCTTGAATGCTGACCCAGTATAACCCCGCCCACACCACTGATAGGTCCAATTCTGTGTACACTGTATATTGACAGAAAGCTGGACTGCGATCCACTGTGTTCTGCCCTTTGGCTCTCTTGGTTTGTAGACTGGACTGGAACAGCCAGAGGGCCGGACGGGGCTCGTGGGCCTCACTTTGCACAGCCCTGCTTTATAGGTTACAGTATAGCCATTTTCTGAAATACTTTGTGCTGCTGTGGTATACAGCGATGACATAGCGGTAACTAATGCAGCTTTGGATGTTCATGAGAGCATCCTCTTCTACACAAGAGAGCAGTGCTAGGCCATCAATGTTATAATTTACATGTATAATGTGTATAGATCCTACATAGTGTAGAGCTATCACACTATGCCATACAGTAATGACTTTGCGCCAGGGCGCAGCAGCCTTTCACAGCAGATGTAAATGCATATCGTATGTTTACTGATATACAATATCAATCAACACATATACACACAGGACTTACGACCAGTCCATCTTTCCCACCACTCTTTATACTCCTGCAGAGGGACATCACGGTCACATGATCGGAATGTCGCCAAAGGTCCTAAAGTCCCACAGAGTATAAGACCTGTGGTGACATCACGGTCACATGACCAATTAACTGATCATGATGTCAATAAAGGTCCTTAAGCATTCTCCTTATTGGAAGCTGTACTGATAATAGCATTATCATTATAGCTCCTGCTGAAGATGATGGGGGCTTGAATGGGGATGGGGGCCCTGGGTATTTACCCAGTTTTCCCCACTTTAAGTCCAGCCCTGCTAGTAGCTGAGCTCCATGAAAAGCAGCTTTACACTATATCAGATAAAAGCTGTCATTGATGGAGAATGACAGCTGATAAAAAAGCAAGTCAATTGCAAACTTGCTTATTTTCGTGCCATGTAACTGAAGCCATTTTTAAAGCTCCAGTGTACCCCTTTAAGCTCAACTTTGATGCAGTTATAAATCAGTATGGAGGAGTTCAGTAGTTGACTTCCTGGTGGATCAAGCTAATTTGCAAATTCTCATTCTGCAGCCAGGGAAGCAAAGAGACTGAAAAAAACAGGGGCGGACATATCATTGGTGCAACCTGTGCAGCCGCTCAGGGGACCAAGAGGTAAGAGGGCCACTTCTACCTCCAAAGCAGGTGCGATTGTGTGATATGAGGATCAATTGGGCCGCAAAGGGGACCCGTATACTTTTCTGTCCGTGTCCCCAGTGGAAAAAGCCAAATGGTGCAAACATTTTAATGAAGCCAAATCCCTTTTAGGCTACTTTCACACCTCCGGCTTTTGCAATGCGGCACTATCCAGCACTTTGCAGGAAAACCGCAACCGATTTTTTTGCTGCCGGTTGCGTTTTTCCTGCATAGACTTTAATTAGTGCCGCATTGTGCCGCATGGGCTTGCGTTCGGTCCGGTTTTTGCCGCATGCGGCAGATTTAGCCGATGCGGCGGGCGGATGGAACGTTCCCTGCAACGTTTTTTGCTCCGGCAAAAAAAACCGCATCGCGCCGCATCCGGCCGATGCTGCGCTTTTCCCAATGCATCCCTATGGATGCCGGATGCGGCACGATGCGGCAAAAACCGCATCCGGCCGCCGCATGCGGTTTTTGCCACTGCGCATGCTCAGTAGCATGCCGCAAGCGGCAAAAACCGGACCGGCCGCATGTAAAAAACTTATGCAAAGGATGCGGTGTTTTCACCGCATCCGTTGCATAGGCTTCACAGCCGGATTGAGCCGCACGGCTCAAACCGGATGTGTGAAAGTAGCCTTAAGGCTTAGGCTAATTTCACACATCAGTTTTTGGCATCAGGCACAATCCGGCGTGTGCCTGATGCAACGGATCCAGAATATGCAAAAACTGATGCGCCTGATCCTTTTTTTTGACGGTTCCAATATACCTGATCCGTCAAAAAACGGATCCGGCGCATCCGTTTTTGCATCCTTTTCGTCCGTTTTTTTGCTGGATCCGTTTTTTCAATACATTGGCGCATGCTCAGTTTACAAAAACGGTTCCGCGGCCGCATCCGTTTTTTTACCGCATTACGCCAGATCCGGCGTCTATAGGCTTCCATTGTAAAACACGCCGTATCACGTCGGATCCGGCGCGATGAGGGTTTTTTGCCACACAAAAAAAGTTACCCTCCGACCGCCGCTTTAGGCAATTATAACGGATCCGGCAAAAGCCGGATGCAACGCAAGGCCATCAGGCACAATCTGGCGCTAATACAAATCAATGGGGATAAAACGGATCCGGCGCCGGATCCGTTTTACCCGTTTTTTTCCAGATTGTGCCTGATGGAAAAAAACTGATGTGTGAAATTAGCCTTAGCTATATGTCTGCAGCAGCTGCAGAACTATAAGTGAAAGCATGTCATACCTAACCACAGTAAACAAAGGCCCAATATTTATGAGAATAGGTAATGTTGAACCACTAGCCCACCAGGGTTAATACGGAACCATACGGCTTTATACTATGCTGCGGTGTGTAACAGCGGATGTGAAATACAGCAAAATGTCTCCATAATATAACCCTTCACTATAATATATAAGGTATTTCCTTTTTCCTCTTACTGGAATCCAAATAAACCATGATCATGAATAGTAACCCCGGGGTCAGTGACACTTCTGCGCTTGATAAACATATATTTGCCAGTTGTATATGCAGGCGGAATACAGATTCGTTTCCTCCTACGGGTATAATGTATAGATTTCCATAAGTGTAAAAAATTGGCTAAATATTATCTTCAGGATGACGGCGATGAGATGAAAATTTTCATTCCAAGCAGCAAACATTTGTCATGGTAAGAAAGAGTTTACGTGTGAGAATTTATTGTAATGGTCGTGCACCACGGGCTGCCACTAGGAATTTCAGGGCCCCATACTGCCCAATTTTTCGGGCCCCCACGAGACTCCGCCTCCGCACCAGCTCTGGCTCGAACCTTCCACAGTCCCACCATCACTCTTGGAAAATCTCCAATTCTGCAAACAGTCCTCACCAATCAAACATTAACCGCTAGTCGTCATTTTGACAGCTCGAAAAAGCTGCATGCACCGTTTTTCGGGTTATCAAAATGACGAGCCCCAGACAGAATATTCAGCCATATGTATATATATATATATATATATATATACACACATATACAGTGGCGTATCAACAGTCTGATGGACCCCGATGCTGAGTTTGAGCTTGGGGACTCCCATCATGCGCTACTTCCTGGTAAATATGGCCCCATCATGGCCCCATCCAGGTGTATGACCCCATTCTGGTATATATGTCCACTATCATGGCCCCATTCAGGCATAACAGGCATAAATATCCCCATCATGGACCCATCCTGGAGTATGATCCACATCATGCCTATATCCTGGTATATTTCCCCATCCTGGTGTATGACCCCGATTATAGATATAGCCTGGTATATATGGCCCCACCGTGGTATATGTTCCCATCATGGCCCCATCCTGGTGTATGACCCTGATCATGGATATAGCCTGGTATATATGGCCCCACCCTGGTATATATGTCCTCATCATTGCCCATTCTGGTATATATGGCCCCATCATGGCCCATCCGGGTATATAGCCCCCCATCCTGGTATCTAGCCCCTTATCCTGGTATATAGCCTCCATCCTGGTATGTAGCCCTCCATCCTAGTATGTAGCCCCCCAATCCTGGTATATAGCCACCTATCCTGGTATATAGCCCCCCACCACACCGCACACAGTAAAAAAAAATAAAAATAAATGATTGTACTATGTGTTCACTTTCATAATGAGGTATATGAAATTTTGTATAGATAGATAGGTTGGATGTATAGATAGATAGTTGTACACAGACAGACAGTATGCACAAACAGACAGTATGCACAGACAGACAGATAGTATAGACAGACAGACAGTATACACAGACACATACCGTAGTTTAGACACAGACAAATAGTATACACAGACAGACAGTATACACAGACAGACAGATAGTATAGACAGACAGACAGTATACACAGACACATAGTTTAGACACAGACAGATAGTATACACAGACAGACAGTATAGACTGACAGATGGTATAGAGTTAGACAGACAGTATACACAGACAGTATACACAGACAGACGTACGTATATACAGACAGACATACGTATACACAGACAGTATAGACAGACAGCTACATATTGCACACTATACAGGACAAACATATCTTATACACAACATATACAGACAGCACATAATACATGACTCACATTATATTCACCTCCTTCTTGGCCTCCTGGAGTTCAGAGGGTCTTTAGAAGAAGCTTCACCGGCTGCAGCAGTGTAGGCACCCCTCCCCCCTCTATCTCTCCAGCCGCAGCAGTACAGGTGCCCCTCCCTCCTCTATCTCTCCAGCCGCAGCAGTACAGGTGCCCCTCCCTCCTCTATCTCTCCAGCCGCAGCAGTGTAGGCGCCCCTCCCCCCTCTATCTCTCCAGCCGCAGCAGTACAGGTGCCCCTCCCTCCTCTATCTCTCCAACCGCAGCAGTACAGGTGCCCCTCCCTCCTCTATCTCTCTGGCCCCAGCAGTGTAGGCGCCCCTCCCCCCTCTATCTCTCCAGCCGCAGCAGTGTAGGCGCCCCTCCCCCCTCTATCTCTCCAGCCGCAGCAGTGTAGGCGCCCCTCCCCCCTCTATCTCTCCAGCCGCAGCAGTGTAGGCGCCCCTCCCCCCTCTATCTCTCCAGCCACAGCAGTACAGGTGCCCCTCCCTCCTCTATCTCTCCAGCCGCAGCAGTACAGGTGCCCCTCCCTCCTCTATCTCTCTGGCCCCAGCAGTGTAGGCGCCCCTCCCCCCTCTATCTCTCCAGCCGCAGCAGTACAGGTGCCCCTCCTTCCTCTATCTCTCCGGCCGTAGCAGTACAGGTGCCCCTCCCCCCTCTATCTCTCTGGCCCCAGCAGTGCAGGCACCCCTCCCCCCTCTATCTCTCCGGCCGCAGCATTGCTGGCGCCCCTCCCCCCTCTATCGCCCTATAAACTATTTTTAATATACTTGAATTAAAAATTCCCTCTCCTTCCCTCAGTACACTATCTGCTATTCTTTTTGTTTTTCTTTTATTTTTTGATGATCCGCAAACAAAGCATCACCAGGGGAAAGGGGCTGTGGTCACTGCTGCAGCCTCTGCCCCTCCCTGAAACAAAGCGTCATTGGGGGCAGAAGCTATGGTCACTGCTGCAGCCTCTGCCCCCTTTCTGAAACAAAGCATCATCAGGGGGCAGAAGAGGTGGTCACTACTGTACCCTTTGTTCTCTCCCCGAAACAGAGTGTCATCAGGGGGCAGAAGCTATGGCCACTGCTGCAGCCTCTTCCCCCTCACTGAAACAAAGCGGCATTGGGGGCAGAGGCTGCGTTTACTGCTGCAGCCACTGCCCCATTACTGAAACAAAGCATCATAAGGGGGCAGAGGCTGTGGTCACTGCTATAATGCAACTTCTACCCCCTCACTGAAACATAGCATCATAAGGGGCAGAGGTTGCGCTCACTGCTGCAGCCTCTGCCTCCTCCCTGAAACGAAGCGCCATCAGGGGGCAGAGGCTGCAGTCACAGCAAAAACAACAACAGCAATGGAAAAGTACAAAAATGCAGCAAAAGAAAAAAAAAACAACAATAAAACAACAAAAAAAGGAATGAGGAAATGCAAAAATGCTGCAAGAAACAACAAAAAAGCAGCAAAAAAGCAGAAAGCAATAAAGAAATGGAAAAATGCTGCAAAAAAACAATAACAAAACATGCAACCATGGTTTTTGCTAATTAAAACTAACTTTATTAAACATGTACTGTAGGCGAATAACATACCTGCACCTCCCCAAAAATAAACAAAAATACAGCAAAAAACAGAAAGCAATGAGGAAGTGCAAAAATGCTGCAAAAAACAACAACAAAAAAACAAACAACAACAAAAAATCAAACAACAACAACAACACCACATCAAAAAAGCAGAGATCGACGAGGAAGTACCAAAAATCCCCAACAAAAAATGCAGCAAAAAAGCAGAAAGGAATGAGGAAGTGCAAAAATGCTGCAAAAAAAAACAAAAAAAAAACAAACAACAAAGAAACAAACAACAACAACAACAACAACAACACCACATCAAAAAAGCAGAGATCGACGAGGAAGTGCAAAAATTCTGCAAAAAAAACCCCAACAAAAAATGCAGCAAAAAAGCAGAAAGGACTGAGGAAGTGTAAAAATGCTGCAAAAAAAACAAACAACAAAAAAAGTAACAAAAAAGCAAAAAGCAATGAGGAAATGCAAAAATAAAAAATGCAGCAAAAAAACAGAAAGCAATGAGGAAGCGCATAAATCCCCAACAAAATAATACTGTAAAAAAGCAGAAAACAATGAGGAAGAGCAAAAATGCTGCAAAAAAACAACAAAAATGCAACAATGTGTTTTTGTTGATTAAAACTAACTTTATTAAACATGTACTATAGACAAATAACATAATCTTCACCCCCCAAAAACAATAAACAAAAATGTAGCAAAAAAGCAGCAAAACAGCAACATGTGACCACACAGGCTTTAAAAGAATTGCAGAAACTTCCCCTGGCCAAGCTTTCTTCAGCTGCCGCCTTCCAGGCTATAAGCTCCTGGACTCCTTGTAATGAAGAAATGATTAGGGTGCAGTAATGAAATCACATTTGTCATGTCCTCTTTTGATGCCCTTTCAATCCTGTGCATTCTATCTTCTCTGTTGTTTTAGAGGCTCCTGATCCCACTGTGTGTAATTAGCTGTTTTCAGCTGCACAGAAAAGGTCCAGACTCTGCTGACATCCCATTAAACAATGAGGCTTTGCCATGTAAAACCTGCACAAAGGCTGCGGAGCCCGGTGTGTATGGAGCTTTATTTAGGGGTCTTGTGTATTTGTTTTAGTCTCACAGTTTTACATCTTCTCAGTGATGTGGTAATTGTATTTGAATAGTCGCTTTGGCTATTTTGCAAATGGCTCGGGCGTAATGAAGAGCTGCAGTGTTACAAAAACAGCAGTAGGCCGTTCAGATGACAAAAGCTGCAGATGAGCAACGATATTGTGTGAAGAATCCCCATCATGTGTTGGCAAATTGGGTCTAAATTGGGGTCACTGAGATTATGGAGACTTCCTCTTACGTCAATTAAAAGCAAATTATGGTCGGTTGGTTTCACCAAAATTATCTGGCCCCAAACATGGCTAATGTCAGAAGATCCAAACATGGCCGATGTCAGAAGATCCAAACATGGCCAATGTCAGAAGATCCAAACATGGGCAATATCAGAAGATCCAAACATGGGCAATATCAGAAGATCCAAACATGGGCAATGTCAGAAGATCCAAACATGGGCAATTTCAGAAGATCCAAACATGGTCAATGTCAGAAAATCCAAACATGGGCAATATCAGAAGATCCAAACATGGCCAATTTCAGAAGATCCAAACATGGCCAATATCAGAAGATCCAAATATGGGCAATTTCAGAAGATCCAAACATGGCCAATGTCAGAAAATCCAAACATGGGCAATATCAGAAGATCCAAACATGGCCAATGTCAGAAGATCCAAACATGGGCAATTTCAGAAGATCCAAACATGGCCAATGTCAGAAGATCCAAACATGGGCAATTTCAGAAGATCCAAACATGGTCAATGTCAGAAGATCCAAACATGGGCAATTTCAGAAGATCCAAACATGGCCAATGTCAGAAGAAGCAAACATGGGCAATATCAGAAGAACCAAACATGGGCAATGTCAGAAGATCCAAACATGGGCAATTTCAGAAGATCCAAACATGGGCAATATCAGAAGATCCAAACATGTGCAATATCAGAAGATCCAAACATGTGCAATATCAGAAGATCCAAACATGGCCAATGTCAGAAGATCCAAACATGGCCAATGTCAGAAGATCCAAACATGGGCAATGTCAGAAGATCCAAACATGGGCAATTTCAGAAGATCCAAACATGGCCAATGTCAGAAGATCCAAGCATGGGCAATTTCAGAAGATCCAAACATGGGCAATTTCAGAAGATCCAAACATGGGCAATTTCAGAAGATCTAAACATGGCCACTGTCAGAAAATCCAAACATGGGCAATATCAGAAGATCCAAACATGGCCAATGTCAGAAGATCCAAACATGGTCAATGTCAGAAGATCCAAACATAGGTAATTTCAGAAGATCCAAACATGGCCAATGTCAGAAGATCCAAACATGGGTAATTTCAGAAGATCCAAACTTGACCAATGTCAGAAGATCCAAACATGGATAATTTCAGAAGATCCAAACATGGCCAATGTCAGAAGATCAAAACATGGGCAATTTCAAAAGATCCAAACATGGCCAATGTCAGAAGATCCAAACATGGGCAATTTCAAAAGATCCAAACATGGGCAATTTCAAAAGATCCAAACATGGCCAATGTCAGAAGGTATCGGTGACTTTCATCTCAGTACATTGAGCCTGTATATACCCACTCCAGATCTGGACACCTATAGATCACACTAGTGCACAAGTGAAAAAAAGTCTCCCTGGGACTATGCACACCTTCTCTTATCTTAAAGAAAACCTTAAGATCCCAACCCTGCTGTGCTGGTGGAGCCACCGGCCTTCCAGGAGAAGTCTCACCAACTCTAGGGGTTTCCTCAATAACAGGAAGCAAAATGTTCAGATATAATAGACTTTTAAGAAAAGTTATTCTGATTTTCAAATGATATTAAAGACTTATCCCTTTTAGTCTATGTTCACACTGCATCTTTTCCTGGAGAATAAAAACTCTTTTTCAATCAATTTGTCATTTTCGCTACATTTTTGTTTATTTATTTTATTCACTTATATACGTTGAACCTTTTTGTTTATACTTTGAATGTTTCCCTTAGTGTTTTGTTTTGGTAATATTTTTGTATAAAGTTAAAAATAAAATAAAATAAAATAGAATAAAAAAAGTCAGAAAATTGCCTGCTCCAAAAAACTGCTACAAGGGAGAAAAAACTCTCTTGTAGCAGTTTTTTGGAGCAGGCAATTTTCTGACTTTTTTTATTTTATATCCATTAACCACTTAATAAAAAGTTTGAAAAAAAAACCTCACAAAAAGTTGCCCAAGCGTCTTCTGGACATTTTTTTTTTTTGCCTTTCCAGTAACTTCTATTGTAAAGTATTTAGTGGAAATTGCGTGAAGACTTTTTAAGCGCTTGGTGTCATTTAAAGCCTGAAATGCAGAAAAGACGCTAAACAGATGGAAGATATGAACAGAAAATCATTTTTCCATAATGATTAAATGGATTATTTTCTGTGACCGTTTTTGTTAGCGTTTTTTCTGGGGCTTTAATGGAGTGAAGCCTTTCCAAAAATGCCGGTGTGAACATACCCTAAAGATGAAGGATAGCGTTTGAAGGTTGTGACATTTAAGTAACTCGATCTAATAGAGAATCCAGAATTAAAAGGGTTGTCCACTACTTTTATATAAATGGCCTATCCTTAGGCCGCTTTCACACTGCGTTATTACCTTCATTTACTGGTCCCTCAGAGCTTCCGTCCGAACCTCCCCCGCGAAAGGGGTTTTGGACAAATGCGCCGGTGGGGCCATTGACTATAATGGTACAGACTGGGTCATTGTGTGCTCTGTCTTGCTCTATTTTCGGGTGCATATGCTTTTTGCAGGAGGAAACCCAGACACAGTCTACTACATCTGGGTGTCCGCCTCCAGAAAGCGTATAGCCCCGAAAATGGTGCAAGACAGGGCACATGGTGCTCCATTATAGTCAATTGCCCCGTCGGCGTATGTGTCCAAAACCCGTTTTGCAGGAGGTTTGAACGGAAGCCCCGATGAGACCACTGAACGGAGGTTATAATGCAGTATGAAAGCGGCCTTAAGATAGGTCATCATTGTCTGATTGGTCTCGCGGTCCAACACCAATCAGGTGTTCTTGGTGCTGGCAGCGGCAACAGGTGGCCAGAAATGATCAGTTTTGAAGCTGCCCTGTCTTCTGATAGTGGCCACGGCCAGATACTGAACATCCGCCTCCTATTGATTTGAATAGAACAGCTGATCAGCGGAGGTGCGAGCCGTTGGACCATGGCCGATCAAGCATTGATGACATCCCAAGGATAGACCATCAATTTTAAAGTCATGGACAACCTCTTTAATGTGAAGGGGTGATCCATAACTTTAGCATTGATGGCCTTTTGAGAGAAATACACCCCTTCTATGCCTTTTGAACGTTGAACGCCAAATTATTAAGATTTGTTTTACGAGCGCTCGGGAAAGCAATACAGCACACACGCTTAGCATGGTGTACTCAAAGAATTCTCCTTTATTAGTACATGTGACCACTTTATATAGCGTCAAAGGCCTTGTCCCTCTGAACTATGCACCAATAAGAACAATAGGGGTGTGAACAGAAATGTGAAACTTCCCCCGCCCATCAATGTTAGCTGAGCCCTCTGACATCATTCAGATATAAGACAAGATGGTTTCTTTAAGAACAAAATTGATTCTGTTCTCTCACAGCCTGAATATAGGCCATCAATGTTAAAGCCCTGAACAATCCCTTTAAATTCTCTGGCAGTGCAACCACAGGAGAAATTAGGCATTATACAATCCTCACTGAAATATATGCGTCGTTCATTCACCAGAACAAGAGGCAATTTTTGTAGCTTCTCTTCACTCTAACTGATATTTGAAGTTCCCGAATGGAAGGTGACCTTTGTTCAGAATTTCCAACCAAAAAAAGAAATAAAATTATTATTATTATTATTTTTATTATTATTATTATTATTATTATTATTATTATTATTATTATTATTATTATTATTATTATTATTATTATTATTATTATTATTATTATTATTCTATGTATCACTTGCAAACTAATAAAAAGTAATGTTTAAAAACTTTTAAACTTTTGTTCGGTTTATTAAAAATAGATATTTTACTCAAATACTAATTAACAGTGAAGTTTTGAATTTCTTGTTCAGTTTATTAAAAAAAGAAAAGAATATTCACTTTTTATTATTCTTTTCTTTTTTTAATAAACTGAACGAGAAATTCAAAACTTCACTTTTAATTAGTAATTTTTAATAAACCAAACAATAGGTTTTTTTAACTTTACTTTTTATTAGTATTTGAGTTAAAGTTTTGAATTTCTTGTTTAGTCGACTAAAGAAAATCTAAATTTTACTATAAGTCATTACTAGAAAAAAGGAATTTAAAAAGTTGCATGTTGTAATGTATAAATATTAGATTCAGGTAATTTCAAACAATTACCAAGTAGTAAAATAAATATAAATATATATATATATATATATATATATATATATATATATATATATATATATATATATATATATATATATATATATATGTGACAAACACCCTGTCATTTAAATGCTACTCCAAAGATAGGTTTAAGTAGTCTAGAATTTAGGCCTACATAATCTAGTTTTTAGGCCTACCTAGTCTATAATTTAGGCCTACCTAGTCGAGTTTTTAGGCTTACCTAGTCAAGTTTATAGTCCTCCCTAGTCTAAATTTTAGGCTTACCTAGTCTAGTTTTTAAGCCTAACTAGTTTAGATTGTAGGCCTACCTAGTCTAGAATTTAGACCTACATAGTTTAGATTTTAGGCCTACCTAGTCTAGAATTTAGGCCTACCTAGTCTAGTTTTTAGATATACCTAATTTAAATTTGAGGCCTATCTAGTCTAAATTTTAGGTTTACCTAGTCTAGTTAGTGGGCTTACCAAGTCTAGCCTCTAGGCCTACCTAGTCTAGATTTTAGGCCTACCTAGTATAGTTTTTAAGCCTACCTAGTTTTGATTGTAGGCCTACCTAGTATAGAATTTAGACCTACCTAGTTTAGATTTTAGGCCTACCTAGTTTACATTTTAGGCCTAACTAGTCTAGAACTTAGGCTTACCTGGTCTAGTTTTTAGGCATACCTAGTGTAAATTTTAGGCCTACCTGGTCTACTTTTTAGGCTTACCTACTCTAGGTTTTAGGCTTTCCTAGTCTAGTGTCTAGAATTTAGGCCAACTAGTCTAGTTTTTAGGCTTACTTATTCTAGTTTTTAGACTTTCTTAGTCTACAGTTTAGGCCTACCTAGTCTAATTTTTAGGCCTACCTCGTTCAAGTTTTATGCCCACCTAGACTAATTTGCCCTTTCGACAACTATATCCCGCACCAAGCTGCCACTAATTATACTATTTCTATGTAGAGGTTTGATTTTCTAACTTGTATCACTGTCAATCTGAGGTACGAGAAGTAAAATTTCACGCTTTGCGCCTTTCATCGTGTCTGCTGATTGACTTGCATTAAAGCTTTGTTTAAATAATGAAAAAAAGAGCGTCCTTGACGGAAAGTGAGCCTAATCTTGTTAACCTCTTCAATGCCACAGGGGGCAGCTTAGCCAGGCAACATGTTCCCACATTCCTCCGCATTGTCATTGGACATGTGGACTAGATAATCACCATTCAGGGCGCTGTGCGGCGTGTGTGTATAGAAATGTTAGATCAAAGAGGACTCCTCGGCCGCGCATAAAGAACCTTATTCTGCTATAATTGTTACATTGAGACCGTTCCCATGTGCCGCGCTGAAAAATCCTTTCACTCTGCTCAGCTTTTATGCAAAATAATTTTTTCCAGATCTTAATGTACTGAGAGAAAAAGGCCGGCGCAGATAAATGCCTTCACATAAAAATTATATTGTGACTGTTTCCATTCTTGTATAAAAACAACACAGTTCAAAAATACAAACACATTGACACATACGTAACACACCGCGGAGCGAAGATAAAGTATAACAATGTGTGTACGATACAGACATCAGCGAAGAGCGAGAAATCCCGGAGGATACTTATATCAGAGGGATAGATAGATAGATAGATAGATAGATAGATAGATAGTGTGAGGCAAATCCCGGGATATGAAGATGAATTATGACTCCAGTCATAATCCCTCATCACTCCCTGGCAGTGCCCCCTCCCTTCTTGTTCTCAGTGTTCCACTTACACCTCCATGGCCATGTCCTGTGATATGGAGATGAGGTGGTGTGGGAACAATGGACACAGGATGACTCCCTGCCGTCACCCTGTAACAAGAGTTGTATCTCATTAGCAAGGCTATGGAAATAGCCAGACAGAACGACTCCAGTAAAAAATGGTTCATATCTCGCAAGCCATATTTCCGATAAATATGGCAACCATAAAAATGGTGTCTCTGCATGCGGACGATGCCGGCACACCCTTTTTATGGGAGCAGGACATTGGGAAATGCCCCAGGCGTGATATCAGCCAATGGGGAACTGGCAGACAGGTCATGAGTCCCCTCGTTCTGTAGCTAAATTCATAACTGTCACAATGAGAGCATTGGCGTCCGCCTACGACGCTCCCAGGCAAAGTTATGGCCCATATTCCATGTTGGGATATTGTCCATAACTCAAGCCAGGGGTGGAGCAGTGCTCCCTGTGAGGTCACTAAGGTAGGAGGGGACCTGGACTTGCCCAGGTTGATAACCCTACTTCGGCCATTTTCCAGTGTTCTTTCGCTGGGGGTCACGTGTAGGAAACATCTGTGGGAGTTCCTGGAAACCTGGTCTACAGCGCCCCCCTGTGGCCAGACGCACAAGGTAACTGATTGAATTGCATACCTGTTTGTAAACCATGCTTTATCTGTAACTGTACTCTGACATATGTATATTCTGTAGATTCCCTATTGTATATATTGTAGTTTCTAGTGTGCATTAGGCTGATTAAATTATATAATTAATCTTGGGCTGTTCTGTTATCTCGATCTTGAATCCCACGTCTGTGTGTTCGGCTAATAGTTACCGTGAAGCGGTTGGTGGCAGCGAGTTGTGCCAAGGATTATTGTGGGGAGGCCAGTGAGATTCGGGGAGATTTTATATATTCCGCCCGCGGAGGTCGGGGGAATATATACCCTACTCTCACCGGGGACCCTTCAATAATCGGCATAAGTAGTATAGCGGCCTCCTTGCTTATTGTCGGGCAATTCCATAATTGGCCTGACTATAAGAGGGGCGCTAGAGAGCGCGTCACGTGCTCTGTCTGTCGGTCGGGAGGTATAAAGGAGGGGTGACCCCCCACTTGTTACCCCCCGATTGTGACGTACTGGTAGCCAGCGCGGGGGATTTCTGAGTGACCCCCCCCGGTGGTTTGTGACATATTGGTGGCATAGCGGTGGGATCGAGATAATAGTGTGTGTGAGTGTGAGACCCATACTCCCAGACACTAAAGACTGCCTGCAGCAGCTGTGGCTGCTGGGGTCTTCAGACTAGCTCAACACTAGAGTGTCAGAGTGCAGATACTGTAAGGTGTGTGGAGGCATCAGGTGTCAGTTCTGTGTCAGTGACCAAAAGTCTGCAAGAATGGCTGATGGCACCAGGAGCAGAGCTATGCAACTGGCCAATGCTAAGGCAGGAGCCGAAGAGAGGGAGGACGGTGCTGTGGACAGTAATGAGGAGGTTGCCCACGAGTCCTCCAGGAGCTCGACGCCAGAAAACAGCTCTGCAGAGGACATTGCACAACCTGGCACTGCTGGACAAGATGAGGAGCAGCTCACCCAAGGGTCCTCAACGAGCCAGATGCCAGCCCTCCGCTCTGCAATGGACAGTGAATCACCAGGCTCCGCAGCGGGCCGCAGATCACCACGTGCCATTCCACCGAGCCTGGGAGGCTCGGATAGCCTTCTTCAAATGGCTATGGCCCTTCTCCAGGCTGGAGACCAGAAGGGCTACAAGGAACTCCTGGCAGAGCGCAGGGCAGAGCGGCAGGCAGCGCGTGACGCTGAGGCTGCGGAGCGGCACGCAGAGCGTGAGGCTGCGGAGCGAGAGCGGCAGGCAGCGCGTGAAGAGCGAGAGCGACAGGCAGACCGTGACTACCAGCTGCAGCTAGCTCAGCTCCGGCCCTCATCAGCCACATGTGACCTTCGAGACACCAAACTTCCAAAGGTCCGTGTTGAGGACTTCCCAGTGCTGGAGAAGGATGGAGACTTGGACTCTTTCTTGACTGCTTTTGAACGGACTTGCTTGCAGCACCATCTGGACAAGGACCAGTGGGCCAAATACCTGACCCCCCGTTTAAGGGGTAAGGCCCTGGATATCCTTGGGGACTTGCCTGCTGAGGCAGATCAGGGCTACGACACCATCAAGCGGGCCCTGATCCAACAGTACAACCTCACTCCAGAGTCCTACCGCAAGAAGTTCCGGAGCCTACAGAAGGGACCAAAGGACTCCTGGGCTGACCACCGGCGGGCACTTGCCCGAGCTGCCGACCACTGGACCCAAGGCCTGCAGCTTTCCACCGGACCGGAGATCCTGGACTTGTTCATCACGGAGCAACTCTTGTGGAACTGCCCTGAGGATCTCCGCCAGTTCATCCGAGACCAGAAGCCAAAGGGGTCCACGGCTACAGCTGCCCTTGCCGATGACTACACCAACAACCGGGCCCCTGAGGCCAGGAGAGCGGCCACCAGCAGCACCTGGAGAGGGGGTAAGATGAATTCTGCGACTGCCCCACCTGCCCCTAGACTGCAGGGGGTGTCCCCCTCAACTCCCCTCTCCAGGCCCGTGGCGGAACCAAGACGGTGCCACCAGTGCAACCTACCTGGACACTTCAAGGCCATGTGCCCTCAGCGTCCCAAGGCCCCGGCTCCGTCCCCGTCCCAAGGGCCGCCCAAGGTGTATTGTGTGGGTGGGGGTGGTGGTAGGTCCCTGGACAGCTTCCAACCTGTCACCGTCGGCCGGTCTGTGACCATAGGACTGCGAGACAGCGCCTCGGAGGTGACTCTGGTGCGGCCTGAGATGGTGTCCCCCCAAGACTTGATCCCTGGAAAAACCCTCGCTGTCTCCGGGATTGGAGGCACTGACCCGGCGCTGCCTGTTGCTGACATTTATGTGGACTGGGGCGCAGGGCGAGGGGTGAGGGAGGTGGGGGTAACTGATCGGATCCCCGCAAACGTGGTACTTGGGACAGATTTGGGGCAGATAACCTCCCAGTTTGGGCCCCAACCAAGGGCTGAACCTTCAGCCAGTACGGACATGACTCCTGACAATGTTAATGTGTTATCTATGAATGATGTGAGGGAGGAGGGAGTGAACTCTGATATTTCTGCTTGCATAGACACCATAGACACACACACAGCTGCAGCTGTGACAGGGGAGGGGGTCAGAGAAAGGTGTGACAATGCCTCTACAAGTAACCAGCCTGTGAGCTGGGATCTGTTGCCCTCTGCAGGGATAAGCAGAGAGCAGGGTGCTGCAGGGGGAGGACCAGTGTGTGGGGTGGGGGCTACCACAGCAAATGTGGGGTCCCCAGAGATTTCACAGCGGGGTTCTGTTGCTGCAGGAGGGGAACAGGCAGGTGAGATTGGGGCCGGTCCAGGAGCGGAAGTGCTCCCAGGTAAGATCTCGGTGCATGGTTCCCCCACAACCGGGGTGTCAGGAAGCCAGGTAAGTCTGCCTGAACTGGCGACTTGGTCAGGAACGGAGGAGGAGCAGGCACGACCCACGGTCGCAGCGGCTGTGGCCGCTGTCACCCGCAGTGGGAGTGCTGGAAGCCAAGGGGCCTCCCGGAGGTCCGATAGCTCTTCCCCTTCTGACCCAGTGGCAGCCGAGTCAGGTGGAGGCCAGGACACAGGTCCCGGGGTACTGACTGAAGATGTGACAGTCTCGTCGATTCTGGCCACATCTAGTCAGGGGTTTCAGGCAGCGTTAGAAGCTGACGACAGCCTGAAAGCTCTTAAGGAGCAGGCGGCACAGCCTCCCTCGGACTCGGACCCGGAGCGAGTGGTCTGGGACCAAGGACGGCTGTACCGGGCCACGGTCCAGCAGGGTTCACCGGAGGCGTGGCCCAGGGACCGACAGTTGGTGGTACCCTATCCGTTCCGGACGGAGTTGTTGCGGATCGCACATGAGATTCCGATGGCCGGACACCTAGGGATCGCTAAGACCAAGGCCAGGTTAAACCAGCATTTCTACTGGCCAAAAATGGGGGCCGATGTGGCTGCCTACTGCCGTTCGTGTGAAACCTGTCAGAGAGTGGGGAAGGCGGGGCCACGCCCCAAAGCCCCACTGGTATCTCTGCCAATCATCGATGAGCCTTTCAGGAGGGTGGCTGTGGATCTGGTCGGCCCGCTGGCCATCCCCAGCAGCTCCGGGAAACGCTTCATACTGACGGTAGTGGACTATGCCACCCGGTACCCAGAAGCAGTGGCCTTGTCGTCCATTCGGGCTGACAAGGTGGCCACCGCATTGCTGGAGATTTTCTCCCGAGTGGGTTTTCCCCAGGAAATGCTCACTGACCGGGGGACCCAATTCATGTCCCAGCTGATGGAGGCCCTCTGTAAGCAAGTCCAGGTGCGACATCTGGTGGCCAGCCCGTACCATCCACAGACTAATGGCCTGTGCGAGCGGTTCAATGGCACCTTAAAGCAGATGCTTAAGATGTTGGTCGACTCCCATGGGCGTGACTGGGAGCGGTATCTCCCACACCTGTTATTTGCTTACCGGGAGGTTCCACAGGCCTCAACAGGATTCTCACCGTTTGAGCTCCTGTACGGGCGACGTGTGCGGGGCCCCCTGGCTCTGGTGAAAGAGGCTTGGGAAGGGGATTTGGCCACCCCTGGAGTGTCGGTTATCGAGTATGTCATGCGCTTCCGGGACAAAATGCAGGCCTTGACGCAACTGGTACACGACAATATGGCTCAAGCCCAGGCCGATCAGAAGCGTTGGTACGACCAGAACGCTTGTGAGAGGACCTACCAAGTGGGTCAAGAGGTGTGGGTACTGGTCCCCGTACCACAGGACAAGCTTCAGGCAGCCTGGGAAGGCCCATACCTCGTGTACCAGCAGCTCAACCCTGTAACGTACCTGGTCACCCTGGACCCTGCCCGTGGAAGGCGGAAGCCCTTCCATGTGAACATGATGAAGGCACATCATGAGCGGGAGGCATGTGCGCTCCCCGTGTGCAACCTGCCCGAGGAGGGAGAAGCGGAAACCCTCTTGGATATGCTAGCCCAGGTTAGGGCAGGCGGATCCATTGAGGATGTGGAGGTTGGCCACCAGCTCTTGGAGGACCAACGGTCCCAGCTGTGGGCCACCCTACACCCCTTCCGGGGGTTGTTTACCAACCAGCCCGGAAGGACTGACTTGGCTGTCCATCACGTGGACACTGGGGATCATCCCCCGATCCGGCGTTCAGCATATCGGGTCTCCCTGGAGGTGCAGCAACACATGCGCCAGGAGATTGACGAGATGCTGAAGCTGGGGGTGATCCAGGCATCCAACAGCGCTTGGGCCTCGCCTGTAGTCCTCGTCCCTAAGAAGGACCGAACCACTCGGTTCTGCGTGGACTACAGGGGGCTCAATGCTGTCACGGTCGCCGATGCGTACCCAATGCCACGCATTGATGACCTGCTCGATCAGTTGGCCGGGGCTCAGTACCTGACCATCATGGATCTGAGCCGGGGATATTGGCAGATCCCCCTGACTCGCAAGGCCAGGGAACGCTCTGCCTTTATTACCCCATTTGGACTGTACGAGTCCACGGTGATGCCATTCGGGATGAGGAATGCCCCTGCCACTTTCCAGCGGATGGTCAACACCCTGCTCAAGGGACTTGAAGGGTACGCGGCCGCGTACCTGGATGACATTGCCGTCTTCAGTCCCACCTGGGAGGACCACCTAGAGCATCTAGCACAGGTGCTCAGGCGGATCCACCGGGCAGGTTTGACCATCAAGCCGGGAAAGTGTCAGCTGGCCATGAGCGAGGTCCAGTACCTCGGTCACCGGGTAGGTGGGAGAACACTGAAGCCCGAGCCTGAGAAAGTGGAAGCCATCGCATCCTGGCCCACCCCCAGGACCAAGAAGCAGGTGATGTCCTTCTTGGGGACCGCTGGGTACTATAGGAGGTTTGTTCCATGCTATAGTAGCCTGGCAAAGCCCTTGACGGACCTCACCAAGAAGAAGCTGCCCTCTGCAGTCGATTGGACAATGGACTGCGAGACAGCCTTCCGGGCCCTAAAGGACGCCCTGTCCAGCCCGCCCGTGCTACAGGCAGCCGACTTCACGCGGCCGTTTGTAGTACAGACCGACGCCAGTGACTTCGGCCTCGGTGCGGTGCTCAGCCAGGTGGACTCTGCGAGCCAAGAGCACCCAGTCTTGTACCTGAGCAGGAAGCTGTTACCAAGGGAAGTTGCCTATTCCACGATGGAGAAGGAGTGCCTGGCCATAGTGTGGGCCCTGCAGCGTCTGCAACCCTATCTATACGGGCGCCACTTCATCGTGGAGACGGACCACAATCCCCTCAGCTGGTTGCACACCGTCTCTGGGACGAATGGGCGATTGTTGCGATGGAGCCTTGCGCTCCAGCAATACAACTTCACCATTCGCCACAAAAGGGGCCGTGACCACGGTAACGCAGACGGGCTGTCCCGACAAGGAGAGGTCGCGGACGGGCGCACGGGGGAACACCGGAGTGTGCTGCCCCCTAGCGCCCTCAAAAGGGGGGAGGTGTGAGGCAAATCCCGGGATATGAAGATGAATTATGACTCCAGTCATAATCCCTCATCACTCCCTGGCAGTGCCCCCTCCCTTCTTGTTCTCAGTGTTCCACTTACACCTCCATGGCCATGTCCTGTGATATGGAGATGAGGTGGTGTGGGAACAATGGACACAGGATGACTGCCTGCCGTCACCCTGTAACAAGAGTTGTATCTCATTAGCAAGGCTATGGAAATAGCCAGACAGAACGACTCCAGTAAAAAATGGTTCATATCTCGCAAGCCATATTTCCGATAAATATGGCAACCATAAAAATGGTGTCTCTGCATGCGGACGATGCCGGCACACCCTTTTTATGGGAGCAGGACATTGGGAAATGCCCCAGGCGTGATATCAGCCAATGGGGAACTGGCAGACAGGTCATGAGTCCCCTCGTTCTGTAGCTAAATTCATAACTGTCACAATGAGAGCATTGGCGTCCGCCTACGACGCTCCCAGGCAAAGTTATGGCCCATATTCCATGTTGGGATATTGTCCATAACTCAAGCCAGGGGTGGAGCAGTGCTCCCTGTGAGGTCACTAAGGTAGGAGGGGACCTGGACTTGCCCAGGTTGATAACCCTACTTCGGCCATTTTCCAGTGTTCTTTCGCTGGGGGTCACGTGTAGGAAACATCTGTGGGAGTTCCTGGAAACCTGGTCTACAGCGCCCCCCTGTGGCCAGACGCACAAGGTAACTGATTGAATTGCATACCTGTTTGTAAACCATGCTTTATCTGTAACTGTACTCTGACATATGTATATTCTGTAGATTCCCTATTGTATATATTGTAGTTTCTAGTGTGCTTTAGGCTGATTAAATTATATAATTAATCTTGGGCTGTTCTGTTATCTCGATCTTGAATCCCACGTCTGTGTGTTCGGCTAATAGTTACCGTGAAGCGGTTGGTGGCAGCGAGTTGTGCCAAGGATTATTGTGGGGAGGCCAGTGAGATTCGGGGAGATTTTATATATTCCGCCCGCGGAGGTCGGGGGAATATATACCCTACTCTCACCGGGGACCCTTCAATAATCGGCATAAGTAGTATAGCGGCCTCCTTGCTTATTGTCGGGCAATTCCATAATTGGCCTGACTATAAGAGGGGCGCTAGAGAGCGCGTCACGTGCTCTGTCTGTCGGTCGGGAGGTATAAAGGAGGGGTGACCCCCCACTTGTTACCCCCCGATTGTGACGTACTGGTAGCCAGCGCGGGGGATTTCTGAGTGACCCCCCCGGTGGTTTGTGACAGATAGATAGAGGGATAGAGGGATAGAGGGATAGATAGAGGGATAGATAGAGGGATAGATAGAGGGATAGATAGATAGAGGGATAGATAGATAGATAGATAGATAGATAGATAGAGGGATAGATAGATAGATAGATAGAGGGATAGATAGATAGATAGATAGATAGATAGAGGGATAGATAGATAGATAGATAGATAGATAGAGGGATAGATAGATAGATAGAGGGATAGATAGATAGATAGAGGGATAGATAGATAGATAGATAGATAGATAGATAGAGGGATAGATAGATAGATAGATAGAGGGATAGATAGATAGATAGATAGATAGATAGATAGATAGAGAGATAGATAGATAGATAGATAGATAGATAGATAGAGGGATAGATAGATAGATAGAGGGATAGATAGATAGATAGATAGATAGATAGATAGATAGATAGATAGAGGGATAGATAGAGGGATAGATAGATAGATAGATAGAGGGATAGATAGATAGATAGATAGAGGGATAGATAGATAGATAGATAGATAGAGGGATAGATAGATAGAGAGAGGGATAGATAGATAGATAGATAGATAGATAGATAGATAGATAGATAGAGGGATAGATAGATAGATAGAGGGATAGATAGATAGATAGATAGATAGATAGATAGATAGATAGATAGAGGGATAGATAGATAGATAGATAGATAGAGGGATAGATAGATAGAGAGAGGGATAGATAGATAGATAGATAGATAGATAGATAGAGGGATAGATAGATAGATAGATGGATAGATGGATAGATAGAGGGATAGATGGATAGATAGATAGATGGATAGATGGATAGATAGATAGAGAGAGGGATAGATAGATGGATAGAGGGATAGATAGATAGATAGATAGAGGTATAGATAGATAGAGGGATAGATGGATAGATAGAGGGATAGATGGATAGAGAGATAGAGGTATAGATAGATAGAGGGATAGATAGATAGATAGATGGATAGATGGATAGATAGATAATTAGAGAGAGGGATAGATAGATGGATAGAGGGATAGATAGATAGAGGTATAGATAGAGGGATAGATGGATTGATAGATAGAGGGATAGATAGATAGATAGATAGATAGAGGGATAGATAGATAGATAGATAGATAGATGGATAGAGAGATAGAGGTATAGATAGAGGTATAGATAGATAGATAGATAGATAGAGGGATAGATAGATAGAGGGATAGAGATAGAGAGATAGAGGGATAGATAGATAGAAAGATAGATGGATAGAGAGATAGAGGTATAGATAGAGGTATAGATAGATAGATAGATAGATAGAGGGATAGAGATAGAGAGATAGAGGGATAGATAGATAGATAGATAGATAGATAGATAGATGGATAGATAGATAGATAGATAGATAGATAGAGGGATAGGTAGATAGATAGAGGGATAGATAGATAGAGGGATAGATAGATAGATAGATAGGTAAACAGATAGATGGATAGATAGATAGATAGAGGGATAGATAGATAGAGGGATAGATAGATAGAGGAATAGATAGATAGAGGGATAGATAGATAGATAGGTAAACAGATAGATGGATGGATAGATAAATGGCTAGATGTTAGATAGATAGATAACAAAACTAGAAAAATAAAATCAGCACCAGAACAATATAATGTATGTGCAAAGCCACAGACCAAACTAATTAGATAAATAATACCACTGGAGGCAATAGTCCTAAAAATTGGCAGAAAAGTGGATTATTTAGCCCATAGTTGTTACATTTCGGTTGTAAAGTAAGAGCCTTTCTCGGAGATGGACTATGCACTTTCATTAGTTCTTCGGGGTCTCCCACCCTCTGTGCACCGGCAGTATGTCCGCCCCTCGGTACAACCCTCCATCCGGTAGTAAAGTTGAAATTGATTTAAGGCACTGAAGATTCTCCTCCACAAAAAAGCATTAATGATCCCAACATACACATCAGATGAGTTAAAAATGTAACTTTTAGGGCAATGCAGGCCCTTTTAATGCTTGGTAAAGGGCCTGCGTTGGCCTAAACATTGCACATTTTTTTTAATTCATCTGATGTGTATGTTGGGATCAATAATGCTTTTTGTGGAGGAGAATCTTCGGTGTTTTGGATTTCCTTGAGTCTTCCTCCCCATTTCTGAGGATGGATTGGATGGAGCACAGCTGAGGATGGGTAATTCTTCTGCATTTATTTTTATAGAGCTGCAGAAGTTACCGGCTACCCTGTTACCAGCGATCAGACCATTTAACTTTGCAGCAACTATCTAAGCTCCCATAGAAACTGCTTCCTGGTAACAGGGTAACAATTCTGTAGCTTTTGACACGATTGCAAAAAAGCTCAGAATCAGAACATGATATGCAAAGCAAGTAATCTGCAAATTTGCACAACAAAAGCTTTCTAGTGCAGTGATTGACTGCAGCAATTACACCCTTTAGTAGTGATGGGGAGCAGCGGTAAAGAAGCAGCGCTGGAGTGGCAGGGGGTAAGTAAAGGCACCCATACATAGAGTAAAGTTGGGTGATCCTGACAATATCGACAGGATCGGCCTGACAGTGCAATGTGTATGGGGTCTCTTGGTTACCCCTGGTCCCTTTAGCTCTGCCTCACCGCTGCTGCTTCCCAGGTCGAGTATGCCTGTGTACAGTGGGCTCCGGATTGACTGACAGTTATCTCTTGTGTATGGGGGTCTTCCAGTTACCCCGTCACTCCAGCACTGCCTCACCGCTGCTGTTCCCCAGGTCGAATGTTCCTTTGGACACGGGGGTCAGGTGTGGCTGACAGTTATCTATTCTGTATGGGGGTCTCCCGGTTACCCGATGTCACTCCATCACACTGCCACACCACTGCTGCTTCCTAGATGGAGCATGCCTGTGTACAGGGGGCTCCGTATTGACTGACAGTTATCTATTGTGTATGGGGGCCTTTTAGTTACCCCCTGTCACTCCATCACACTGCCTCACCGCTGCTGCCCTCCAGGTCGAACGTGCCTAAGTACAGGGGGTCAGGTTTGGCTGACAGTTATGTATTTTGTATGGGGGCCTTCCGGTTACCCCGTCACTCCAACACTGCTTCACCATTGCTGCTGCTCCCCAGGTTGAGCGTTCCTGTGTACAGGGAGTCAGGTTTGGCTTACAGTTATCTATTGCGTTTGGGGGTCTTCCAGTTTCCCCCTGTCACTCCAGGATTGTCTTACTGCTGCTCCTCCCCAAGTTGAGTGTTCCTGTGTGTGGGAAGAGGTCAGGTTTGGCTGATAGTTATCTATTATGGGGGTCTCCTGGTTACCCCTATCACTCCAGTATTGCCTCACCGTTGCTGCTTCCGAGGTCAAACCTTCCTGTGTACAGGGGGTCAGGTTTGGCTGACAGTTTTCTATTGTCTATGGGGGTCTCCCAGTTACCCCATCACTTCAGAAATGCCTCACCACTGTTGCTCCCCAGGTCGATCGTTCCTGTGTACATGGGAGTCAGGTTTGGCTGACAGTTATCTATTGTGTATTGGGGTCTCCGTTACTGCAGGATTGCCTCACCCCTGTTGCTGCTCCCCAGGTTGAGCATTCCTGTGTATGGATAGTCAGGTTTGGCTGACAGTTATCTATTGTGTATGGGGGTCTCCTGGTTACCCCCTGTCACTCCAGGATTGCCTCACCGCTGCTGCTCCCCAAATGGAGTGTTCCTGTGTATGGGAGGGGGTCAGGTTTGGCTTACAGTTATCTATTGTCTATGGGGGTCTCCCAGTTACCCCATCACTTCAGAAATGCCTCACCGTTGCTGCTTCCCAGGTCCAGCGTTCCTGTGTACATGGGGGTCAGGTTTGGCTGATAGTT
Source organism: Anomaloglossus baeobatrachus (assembly GCF_048569485.1). Taxonomy (NCBI): domain Eukaryota; kingdom Metazoa; phylum Chordata; class Amphibia; order Anura; family Aromobatidae; genus Anomaloglossus; species Anomaloglossus baeobatrachus. The sequence continues at coordinate 41,034,150 of NC_134360.1, forward strand.
ATCTATCTTCCGCCAATTGGCGATGACTAAAGCCGCCCGTACACAATAGATATATGTCGGACAAGCGATGGTTTGGACCATCATAGTCTCTCCCAATTTCCCCATACTCTGTCACGCTCGTCTTCGCTCCGGGTCTTCCAGGAAGTCAACCTTTGCTGACCAACCGTATAGATTTGCCAAATTGTCCAAAAAGTGTCCTCTCTGACGTTATGAGCTCTGAGGGGAGATTAGGGGGCTGAGCCGATTGCGTCATTATTCACCATTGCACAAGGAGGGACCATTATCTTGTCTTTTGTCCTCATTATGAGCTCAGCGCTAATGTGTTACTTAGAGACCAGGCACCATGTCTCTAGCCCTTATGTCTGGATGTCGTGAAAACGTCATGAAGACAATTTGTTAAAGGAACTGAACTAATAAGGAGGGAATTAGCAAATACAAGAGGTAAGGTGTGATATTAACAAGGGGCAAGAATTGTGTTCCTTAGTAATCCTCATGAACGATGGCTGGTTGGAGCCTGCCTTATGATCTATTCATTCTGCAATGTAAAGTCCTTCTTCAGGTTGGCTTTTAAAAATCCCAATCAGATAATTTACCTAAATTTGGGCAATTCCTACAGCACGCTGGATTTTTTGTAAAGTGTATCTGTCATTCCAGGCGACTATTCTGAACAAACTGTCCTGTACATGAAGAATAACACTATTTCTGGCCATTATGTGACTTGTATCCTGCATTTGTCGCTCATTTTCTTCTTTGCAGACTCTATCTTTAATTTTTAATTTTGGCTCAGCTAGTGGGTAGAGATTATCTGCTATGAGGTCTCCCATACACAGCACACACAGACATGAGGGATTCCTGCTCTCCTATCTCTATGAGGCACATGGTATAAAGCAGCAGCAGTATAAGAAACCTTATACAGCAGTACTGAGCAGTGTAGCTGTGAATCCATCATTGTGGTGAGATAGACACTATAAATCAACAGAATGAATGGCGTTATACAACATTATTGAGCAGTGTATCTGTGAATCTATTACTGTGATGTGATAGATACTTTAAAGCAACAGAATGGAGGGCATTATATAGCAGTATTGAGCAGTGTAGCTGTGAATCCATCACCTGGGTGAGATACACACTTACGATAAAACTACAGAATGGAGGACATTATACAACAGTATTAAGCTGTGTAGCTATGAGTCAATCACTGGGTTGAGATACACACTTACTATAAATCAACATAATAGAGAGCATTATATAGCAGTACTGGGCAGTGTAGCTGTGATTCCATCAGTGTGGTGAGATAGATGTCGCGGGCGGAGGAGGTGACGCTGCGCTCTCCCACTGTTCGGGTCCGGCTGCTGCTGCTGCTGCTCGGTGGTGGCTCGAGCGGTGGGCCGGATCCCGGGGACTCGAGCGGCGTTCCTCGCCCGTGAGTGAAAAGGGGATTTGATTGTGGGGATTTTAGATATTGTCCGTGACGCCACCCATGGTTGTGGTGATTTTGGTGACATCACCGCTGCTCTGGACGGGGATCCCGGGAGCGATGACAGGGAGCAGCTTGGATGTTGGTTCTCCCCTCCGTGGGTAGGGGGTTGGTTGTCCCGGAGCCCGGTGAGGTGGTAGGTAGGGATGGATGGCAGGCAGGTTACGGGGCCTGGTGAGGTGCAGGGTCGCGGGGGCAGCTCTGTGCCACACGGCATGGTGGTACTCACTCAGCCTGAGACGATGACATAGTTCTCGGTAAAACACACGGCTGGATGGACAGGTCCCCCAGACGGCTGCGGTTGTTTCTTCCCCGTAGGTTAGTGATGACTGTCTCTCCCTGCACCTATGTTCTATGTTGATTCCGATGGGTCCCCACCGGTAACCCGCTCCCCGACTTGGATGTGGGCCAGAGGAGCCCCTTTTGCCCGCAGGCGCTGGCCTTGGGAAACGGTTGCCCTTGGCGGTGGCGGTGTCTCCCCTTCACGATTGGACGGTTGCCTTCTGTCGGGACTTGACTGTTTGGAAACCCAGGAGGTCCCCTTCACTAACGGATTCGGCAAATTCACGGCGACTCCTAGCCTTGCCGGGGTCCGAAAAGCCCCTGCCAATAGTGCTGGCTTCTCCTTGTGTACCGGTCCGGTACCGCCGGGCCACCGCCCATCCACGGTCCTTACGGCAAACTTCGATAGGCCACTCCTGCAGACGGTCACCACCGTCTGCCAACCTTGCTGCTCTGTCCGGGCCACACACCCGGACTCACTTCAGACTGCTCGACTGCTACACTTTCCTCCTTCCACTTTCACTGTCCAAACTAGACTGCAGTTGTTCCCTCCTCCAGGACTGTGAACTCCTTGGTGGGTGGAGACCAACCGCCTGGCTCCACCCCCTGGTGTGGACATCAGCCCCTGGGGAAGGCAACAAGGATTTTGTGTTCTGACCTTGATGTGCCTGCTGGGAGTGTGGGGTGTGGTGGTGTTGTTACCTGTGGCCCCTCGCTTGTCCAGGCCGCCACATTGACACTTACTATAAAGCAACAGAATGGAGGGCATATTATAGCAGTATTGAGCAGTGTAGTTGTGAATCCATCACTGGGATGAGATACACATTTACTATAAAGCAACAGAATGGAGGTCATTATATAGCAGTATTGAGCAGTGTAGTTGTGAATCCATCACTGGGGAGAGGTACACAGTTACTATAAATCAACATAATAGAGGGCATTATATAGCAGTACTGGGCAGTGTAGCTGTGAATCCATCAGTGTGTTGAGATAGACACTTACTATAAAGCAACAGAATGGAGGGCATTATATAGCAGTATTGAGCTATGTAGCTGTGAATCCATTACTGTGATGTGATAGACACTATAAAGCAACAGGATGGAGAGCAATTTACAGCAGTATTGAGCAGTGTAGCTGTGAATCCATCACCTGGGTGAGATACACACTTACTATAAAGCTACAGAATGGAGGACGTTATACAATAGTATTGAGCAGTGTAGCTGTGAGTCAATCACTTGGTTGAGATACACATTATAATACAACAAAATGGAGGACATTATACAACATTAATATGCAGTGTACTTGTGAATCCATCAATGGGGTGAGATAAAAACAAATACTATAAAGCATATATAAGCAGAATAGAAGATATTTCACAGCAGTATTGAGCAGTGTAGCTGTGAATCTAGCTCTGAGGTAAGATAAGTGATGGACAAGTTCCTTTGTTCAACTGTTACAACTATGTAACTTGCTAAAATTATGGACCACCTATGTATGTGCTTGTGCACTGCTCCCCCTCTTTTTCCAGATTATGGCCCCAACAATGCTCACTGGAACCTTCAGTAGTTTAGAAATTCTTCTGTAACCAATGCCATCAATATGTTTTTCAGCAATAAGGTTACAAAGGTCTTGAGACCGCTCACTGGTTTTACCCATCATGAAATGTTTCTTGTGTGGCACCTTGGTAATGAGACACCTTTTTATAGGCCATCAGTTGAGCCAGCTGATATTATTTTTCAATAAGTGGCAGGATCGCTTTCTAATTACTGATAGATGTGAAGAGTGTTTGTGAGGAAGAACGGGCCAAAATCATACCTGAGCAATGCATGCCACCGGTTTCTCCATTCAGGATGCGTCTTGAAGTTTCATCACCAATAAAGACTTTTATACGATGTAGTAAATACATTTCAGTAAGTGTGTTCAATACTTTTCCCTGTGTCATTTCTCATTATTACGCATCAATTTATTGACATCTATGGTTTGATTTCTTTGCCGGCGTGGATTGGATGGGTTGTTACCGACATCTGGTGAGAAATGCATGTCAATAGCACCTTCAGAACTATATCACCAGACCTGAATCCAATAGAAAATGCATGGAAGGAACTAAAGCTCAGAGTTCATAGAAGGAGCTTGGACCTGCAGGATGTGAAGAGTGTTTGTGTAGTAGAATGGACCAAAATCACACCTGAGCAATGCATGCCACCAGTTTCTGCATACAGGATGCGTCTTGAGGTTTCATCTCCAATGAAACATTTTGTACAAGGTATTAGGCGGGCTTTGCACACTACGACATCGCAGGTGCGATGTCGGTGGGGTCAAATCGAAAGTGACGCCCAATCCTGCGTCGCAGTCCATATCGTAGTGTGAAAATCCTTTTTGATACGATTAACGAGCGCAAAAGCGTCGTTATTGTATCATCGGTGTAAGGTCCGACATTTCCATACTGCCGATGCAGTGACAGGTACGATGTAGTTCCTCGTTCCTGCGGCAGCACACATCGCTGTGTGTGAAGCCGCCGGATCGAGGAACATCTCCTACCTGCGTCCCGGCTGCAATGCGGAAGGAAGGAGGTGGGCGGGATGTTTACATCCTGCTCATCTCCGCCCCTCCGCTGCTATTGGCCGCCTGCCGTGTGACGTTGATGTGACGCTGCATGACCCGCCCCCCTTAGGAAGGAGGCGGGTCGTCGGCCAGAGCGACGTCGCAGGGCAGGTGAGTGCATGTGAAGCTGCCGTAGCGATAATGTTCGCTATGCCAGCTATCACAAGATATCGCAGCCGCGACGGGGGCGGGGACTATCGCGCTCAACATCGCAGCATCGGCTTGCGATGTCGCAGCGTGCAAAGTACCCCTTAAAATAATTTTCAGTGAGCGTGTTCAATACTTTTTCCCTGTGTAATTTCTCATTATTACACATAACAATTTATCGACATCTATGGTTTGATTTCTTTGCTCGTGTGGATTGGATGGGTTGTTACCGACATCTGGTGAGAAATTTATCTCAATAGTACCTTTAGAAATATATTGACTTAGAAAAATGGTGACGTGTTCAATACTTATTTCACCCGCTGGAAAATCAAAATTAGACCACAGAACTGCTAAGGGTTTGCTGGTAAGTCTGGTTCCTTAAAGGGGTTTTCCAGACTTCCGAAAAAGATGACCAATTTGTGTCATTCAGTAACAGATCATTGGGGTAAAACAATCAGCATCACCCCCAGCGGATTAGCAGATACCGGCTCCGCCTGCGGCTAGATGTAATCAGTGAGTGGAGCCGAACAGCATGGCTCCGCAGACTCCGCACATACACAGTGCACAGGACAAGGCTGGCTCCAGTCACTGCTTAAATCCAGCTGATAAGTAACACAAGTGAACAGTGTATTGCTAAACCCTTTTCACAGACAGGATCAATTTGCACAGATTTTCAGTTGTCCACATTGCAGCATCTTTAATTCTTTTGTGTTAAAATGGTTGAAATCTGATCCGGATCAGCGTACGAAAAAGTGAGAATTTAATCTGGATTTGTTTTGGTTTCTCAGATTGTGACCCTTGTTTCCGGATGGTCATATACACAAAGATATAGGACTTGTATCACTTCCAAAATAAATCAAAACTCCCATCCCCTTGTGTAAATGATTACATACAAACACCTACTAAAAAAATGCAAAATCTATAAATTCAGTATTAATATAATCATATCATAGCTGCAGCCAATAGCTATCTTTCCTGACCACCATATACAGCAGGTGAAATAAGTATTGAACACATCACCAATTTTCCATGTACAAAAAATTTCAGACATGAATTTCTCACCAGATGTCGGTAACAACCCATCCAATCCACAGAGGCAAAGAAATTATACCACAGATGTCCATAAATTAAGTTTTGTGCAATAATGTGAAATGACACAGGGAAAAAGTATTGAACACATGAAGAAAGAGAGGTTCAAAAAGTGATGGAAAGTCATGACAGCAGCTGAAATCTATCAGTAATTAGAAAGCAGTCCTTTTACAGCTGGTTCAACTGATGGCCTTTAAAAATGTGTCATTACCAAAGTGCCACACAAGAAACATCTCATGATGGGTAAAACCAGTGAGCTGTTTCAAGACCATCACAATCATATTGTTGCAGAACATACTCATGTCATTGGTTAAACAATTTCTAAACTACAGAAGGTTCCAGTGAGCACTGTTGGGGCCATAATCTGGAAGTGGAAAGAACATCATTTCACCATAAATGGGCCACAACCAGGTGCTCTCGGCATGATTTCAGACAGAGGAGGGAAAAGAATTATTAGAAGAGTTGTCCAAGAGCCAATAACTATCTGCGGAGAGCTACAGAAAGAACTGGAATCAGCAGGTACAATTGTTTCAAAGAAAATAATTAGTAATGCGCCCACCCCCCCCCCCCCTCCACGGCCTGTATGCATGCTCCTGTATGCGCCCCCTCCTCCACAGCTTGTATGCACGCTCATGTATGCACGCACACCACGCAAGGCTCCAGTGATGAACAAAAAGCAGGTTCAAAAGCGTTTAAAGTTTGGTCAACAATATTTAGACAAGACTGTGAAACACCGGGAGAATACAGTCTGGTCAGATGAGACCAAAAGTGAACTCTTGGAAGGCCATGTTTGGAGGCCAAAAGGCAAATCACCCCAAAAACACCATCCGTGAAGTATAGAGGTGGGAACATCATGATGTGGGGATGATTTTCAGTATACGACACTGGCAAACTTCATATAATTGAAGGCAGGATGAACGAACAAATGTATAAAACTCTGCTGTCATCTACCAGGATGATGAAGATGAAACGAGAGTGGACATTTCAGCAAGACAATAATCCCAAACACACGGCCAAGGAAACTCTCAAGCCGCTAGAAATGCCGAGCTGACTACCAGACCTGAATCCAATAGAAAATGTATGGAAGGAACTAATGCTCAGAGTTCATAGACATAGAACCTTCAGGATGTGAAGAGTGTTTGTGTGGAAGAATGGACCAAAATCACTCCTGAGCAATGCAGGACACTAGTTTCTCCATACAGGAGGCTTCATCAACAACAAAGGCTTTTGTACAAAGTATTAAGTAAATTTCAGTAATGTGTCCAATACCTTTTCCCTGTGTTATTTCTCATTATTACATATTACTACTTTTATGGACATGTATGCTTTGATTTCTTTGCCTGTGTGGATTGGATGGGTTGTTACCAACGTCTGGTAACTTATGGATAGGCAATCAATATCTAAGTCCTCGAAAACCCTGACCCTCATAGTGTCACGCTATGTATGGGGAAGTACCAAACGCATAGCGAAAGGGAAGGGAAACCCTGTGTCTAGGGAAGGGGGAGATGGTGACCCCCGACCAAACCTACTGCTGGTTCCTGGGGTCCCTCACCACCCTAGATAGGTTCCACATCTATGTGCCGAGCCGGATACCTGACCCTAGGTATAACTAGTGCTGGCCCTAAATAGGGAATGGATGGGATGAGCTCTTCGTCAACCCCACTAAACACTATAGAATACACAAGGGGGGAAAAGCATGAACTACTTATCATTAGATAACTCAGGTAGAAGTGCAGCACAGTTTTCGGCAACGATGCCACAGAGGAGTACAAGCCACCTGCTTGCAACTTAGATTTGAAGGAACTGAAAATATCATCATCACCAGTAAAAAGGAAGGAAGGGGTACCAAGGACACCATCTGCAAGGAGTTTGTATGTTCTCCCCGTGTTTGCGTGGGTTTCCTCCGGGTTCTCCGGTTTCCTCCCACACTCCAAAGACATACAGATAGGGAATTTAGATTGTGAGCCCCAATGGGGACAGTGTTCCCAATGTATGTAAAGCGCTATGGAATTAATAGCGCTATATAAATTAATAAATTATTATTATATTATTATTTAAACACCAAGGGAGTACTGATGATCAGCAGCTGGATGGAAGGTGAGCTACTGCTGGGTCCAAAGGAAAGAGATGAATCCAGCAGGAAAGCTACCTATACCAATGAATACTGAGAGCAGGAACAATGGAAAGTCAGGGAGCATTCTGCAAAGCCAAACACTGTGACCTTCTATGGCCAGAAACCAAATGACTGTGTGTCACTAGGGATGATCGAATACCTCAAATATTCGGCTTCGCGAATATTTTCCGAATAGGTCGCCGCTATGCGAATATTCGATGCGCAATGTAGGTCTATGGGAAGCCTGAATAGTTCTGAATAGTTGCTATTCGAGTTTCTCATAGACTTACATTGCACATCGAATATTCGCAAAAAGTCGAATAGCAGCGACCTATTCGGAAAATATCCGCGAAGCCGAATATTTGAGGTATTCGATCATCCCTATCTGTCACACATGACATATAGTCCTCAATGTAATATATGTAACAAAGCCATCACCTATCGTGGTTATATTTCGAATATTCATGTCCTCTTTTGCAGGGGCCCCTCAATCATCCGGTGCAGCTGCAATCTCCGTACCCTCTATAATTACTTTGCTTTTACATTATCAACATGGTCCAAATATCCGCTGGACAAAAACCACCATGTGAAATAAAAAAAGGTAAAAGTGAAGATGATGAGCTGCACTTCTGAACAATGGCGCAGGATTAATGTGCTCATCCAACCAGGTGGGAAAAAAGGGAAAAAAAAAAAAAACAACTGCAGCTTTGCTCGATGTTAGACCTACTATTGTAGGGGGAAAAAAAGAGTTAACTTTCTAAAACTTTCATAAGCTAAGTTGCCATCACAATTTATGTGCAAATGGTGCAATAGAATCCCTCTCGGGGCCAGACGGGAGTTTCAAATTCGCGTCCATTTAAAGGGGAATTTGAAAAGCCAACTGACTACAGCGAGAGCTCCATTTACCTCTCAGCGAAAGTCGTGCAACAAACAGAACGATCGGAAGGTGAACAAAGACGGCAGTGTGAGGCCGAGAGTGCAGTGTGTGTGCTCCGGCCGGGCATTAAAATGCCTTCCTTTTATAGTCTACACTCCCAACACTTTACCTTGTGTAAAAAATCCTTTCCATCTCCCCACTCAGCCCGCAGAGAGCTCCAGGAGTCACGTTCCCATGGACTCGCCCTACACCATCCCTGCACAGGATATGGCACCCTGACAGAACGGCCGCAGCAGACATTCATTTTATTTGTTTTGGGGGGTTTTTGGGCTGTAATTGCCCATTTTAATAAATTCGGGCTACCGGAAAACTGACAATATCAATGTCGCTTACTGGGTGCTTAAGAAATGAGAAAGTAAACTAAATGGGGGCAGAAAAATTTCATAAAAAATTGACAAAAATTGTCCAAAAATTTTCGTTCTTCGGGATTCAACCTGCTCTATTAACGTAAAGGGAACCTATGACCAGATTTGGGGCCTAAAAAGCTAAAATGCCAAAATTTGTGTCACTGTCCAAATATTTCTGGACCTAAGGGGTACTTTGTACGCTGCGACATCACTAGCCGATGCCGAGCGCGATAGTCCCCGCCCCCATCGCACATGCGATATCTTGTGATTGCTGCGGTAGCGAACATTATCGCTAAGGCAGCTTCACATCCACTCACCTGCCCTGCGACGTCGCTCTGACCGGTGACCCGCCTCCTTCCTAAGGGGGAGGGTAGTGCGGCATCATAGCGACGTCACACGGCAGGCGGCCAATAGAAGCGGAGGGGCGGAGATGAGCGGGACGTAAACATCCCGCCCACCTCCTTCCTTACGCATAGCCGGTGGAGGCAGGTAAGGAGATGTTCCTCGCTCCTGCGGTGTCATACACAGCGATGTGTGCTACCGCAGGAACGAGGGACAACATCGTATCTCCTATTGGTGCGACATTATGAAAATGACCGACACTACACAGATCACCGATTTACAACGCTTTTGCGCTCGTTTATCGGCACATCTAAGCTTTACACGTTGCGACATCGTTACCGGCGCCGGATGTGCGTCACTTTCGATTTGACCCCAATGATATCGCAGTAGCGATGTCGCAACGTGCAAAGTACCCCTACGTGTAGGTGATATACATGTGGAGAATAGCCCTTTTAGTGTTGCACTAGATTGATATTTCCATTAATAATTAGCTGATGTATAGCCAGCCTTATGCTTTGCATTATATGATATGAACCTTTAAGGCTGCCTACAATTAATAGAGCAGGAAATAGCAAAAAGCAGTTTTGGTTTAGCTAATACAAAGTCGATTAAAATACTAATATGGGATCAATTTATCCAATGGAAATGTTCCTTAAAGGGAACCTTAAAGGGAACCTGTCACCAGATTTGGTGACTATAAGCTGCGGCCACCACCACCGGGCTCTTATATACAGCATTCTAACATGCTGTATATAAGAGCCCAGGCCGCTGTGTAGAACATAAAAATCACTTTATAATACTCACCTAAAGGGTTGGTGCAGTGCAGACTGGTCGGATGCGTGTCTCCGTTCTCCACTAAAGAAGCCGCTCAGTTCTGGAAAAGCAGCAGAGGACAGATGAGACTAAAGGGGGCTTTACACGCTACGACATCGCTAATGCGAACTCGTTGGGGTCACGGAATTGGTGACGCACATCCGGCCGCATTAGCGATGCCATTGCGTGTGACACCGATGAGCGATTTTGCATCGTTGCAAAAACGTGCAAAATCGCTCATCGGTGACATGGGGGTCCATTCTCAAAAATCGTTACTGCAGCAGTAACGAGTTTGTTCCTCATTCCTGCGGCAGCACACATCGCTCCGTGTGACACCGCAGGAAGGAGGAAGCTCTCCTTACCTGCCTCCGGCCGCTATGCGGAAGGAAAGAGGTGGGCGGGATTTTACGTCCCGCTCATCTCCGCCCCTCCGCTTCTATTGGGCGGCTGCTCAGTGACGTCGCTGTGACGCCGCACGGACCGCCCCCTTAGAAAGGAGGCGGTTCGCTGGTTACAGCGACGTCGCCGGGCAGGTAAGTATGTGTGACGGGTCTGGGCGATGTTGTGCGGCACGGACAACGATTTGCCCATGTCACGCAACAGATGGGGGCGGGTACGCACGCTAGCAATATCGGGACCGACATCGCAGTGTGTAAAGCCCGCTTAAGATCAACCTGCACCAGAATGATGGAACAAGAAAATATGGAGAAGGCTTGGAATGGCTCCTGATCCAAACCACAGCACATTCTCTGTAACACATGGCGGAGGCAGTGTGATGGCCGGGCATGCAGGGCTCCCAATGGCCCTGGGGCACTAGTGGTTATTGATGATGTGACTGAAGACAGAAGCAACCGGATGAATTCTGCAGTGCAAAGGGTGAGACTTTCTGCTCAGATTCAGCCAAATGCAGCAATGATTGGACGGCGCTTCACAGAACAGATGGACAATGACCCAAAACATCCTGCGAAAGCAAAGAAGAGAAATATTCCGCAATGGACGAGAATCACCAGATCTCACCTCATTGAGCTGCATTTCACATAGAAGAAAAAACTTAAGCCCAAAAGCCCACAAACAAACAACGGAAGTCCCTGCAGTAAAGGCGGCAAAGCCTCACACAGGAGGAAACCCAGCATTTGGTGACGTCCATGGATGAAAGACTTCAGGCCGTCATTGCTGTAAAGGATTCTCCACAAAGGATTAAAAAAAATAAGACTTTTTATGGTAAAGTTAATTACTTTTGAGGCCCTGAAATAAGGCGGCTTTGCAGAAAATTGGCTGCAGTTGTTAAACATTTCACAGGATAGTTTTGTTCAACCCCTTTAATTAAACCTGAAGGTCTCCACTTCAATTGCATCTCAGGTGTTTCATTTTAAATAAAAAACAGTTGCCTGCAGAGCTGAAATCACAAAGCTTCAGTCTCTGCCCAAATATTTCTGTGTCTATCTGTATACTTGTGGATCGGTGGGGGTCCGACTGTTGGTACACAAGAATGGAGCGTTACAATGCCTTATTGCATTGCAAGAGCAGTTACTGATCTAGGGAACAATCCTTAAAGGTGGTCATAGAAAGCTGATTACATTAACTCTGATTAGGTGAAAACTATTCCTCCTTTCTTCCTTTACATATGCAGATGGAGCTTGGTTGAGATTGTATTGTAAATACAATAGTGAGAGGTGAATAAATCACTTCCAGATAATTCTGGTGGCAGTCTACTCCTCATTAGAACAAGGTCATGGGCATGTCTGATTTTAGTACCTGTTTCCCCTGACATCTGTCATTGGGGGTGAGCTAGGACCCATACTGACGGGTCCCACAGAAATGGTCCGGCCAACAATCATTTGATCGGAATGGACACATTAGGCTGTGTAGAGAGTCGCTGACTGGTGCTGGAGACCTTCTCTAGGTGACATGTTAATGGACCGTACACATCTATCTATATATCTATATATATAATTGCCTTATTCTGTCTGTCTGTCTGTCTGTCTTGCTCCAAAATTGTGTCACCGTGACAGTGTCGTTACAGTGACAACTGTCGGATTGGCCGCTGGGCTCGGCCTGGCCCCGCCTCCCGCATGGATTAGCCGCTCGCCCCGGCCCTCCGCACGCATCACCCGCTCCAGCGTACATCGGCTCCCGGTACACATGTGCAGGGAGCCGGCATACGCTGATGCCTCGCCCGCTCGCCCCCGCCACACGTTGGCACACTCGGCCCCGCCCCCGGCGGACATGACCTTGCGATGCTGGGATCGTGACGGAGCCGGTGTACGCTGGTAACCATGATACACATCGCATAACTATAGGAAGCGCTTCCCTTAGTTACCCGATGTGTATCATGGTTACCAGCATACACCGGCTCCCGGTACACATGTGCAGGGAGCCGGCATACGCTGACGCCTCGTGCACTCAGCCCCGCCCCCGGCACACGTTGCCACGCTCGGACCCACCCCCGGCGGCCCCAGCATGGGGAATGGAGCACGATGGGAGGTGCGCAGCATGGAGGATGGAGCACGATTGGGGGTCCGCACCATGGGAGATGTAGCATGATGGGGGGTGCGCAGCATGGGGGATGGAGCACGATGGGGGGTGTACAGCATGGGGGATGGAGCACGATGGGGGGTGTACAGTATGGGAGATGGAGAATGATGGGGGGTGCGCAGCATGGGGGATGGAGCACGATGAGGGGTGCGCAGCATGGGGGATGGAGAACGATGAGGGGTGCGCAGCATGGGGGATGGAGCACAATGGGGGGTGCGCAGCATGGAGGATGGAGCACAATGGGGGGGTGCAGCATGGAGGATGGAGCACGATGGGGGAGCGCAGCATGGGGGATGGAGCACGATGGGGGGTGCGCAGCATGGGGGATGGAGCACGATGGGGGGTGCGCAGCATGTCAGATGGAGCACGATGGGGGGTGCGCAGCATGGGGGATGGAGCACGATGGGGGTGCGCAGCATGGGGGATGGAGTACAATAGGGGGTGCGCAGCATGGGGGATGGAGCACGATGGGGGGTGCGCAGCATGGGGGATGGAGCACGATGGGGGTGCGCAGCATGGGGGATGAAGCACGATGGGGGTGTGCAGCATGGGGGATGGAGCATGATGGGGGGTGCGCAGCATGGGGGATGGAACACGATGGGAGGTGCGCAGCATGGGGGATGGAGCACGATGGGAGGTGCACAGCATGGGGGATGGAGCACGATGAGGGGTGCGCAGCATGGGGGATGGAGCACGATGAGGGGTGCACACACACACACACCGCCACACGCGCACTGCACAACACACCACACACACACTGGGAACCACAAACACCGCCTTACACAGACACCTACACACACACACAGACAACGCCGCACACACACAACACCCAACACACAAACACCGAGGCATACATAAATATACGCACATACCGCGCAACACACACACTGCACAAAACATACCTCCCCCCAAAACACACACACGCACTCCACACCCACACAAACTGCGCAACACACACAGCACCACACACACAGAACGCTGTAGACACACAGCGCTGCACAAACAACGCAACACACACAACGCAACACACATACAACACCGCTCTCACACCCCCCCACACCCATACAACACCCAGAACATTTACAGCGCCCTACACAAACACTTGGCAACTACATGCAACAACATCTATATATATATAACAAAAATCATACATTAACTACACAATACGTAAATTCTAGAATACCCGATGCGTAGAATCGGGCCACCTTCTAGTACAGTATAAGCCAAGCATGGCAGGAGGATCCCTCGTCATTCCGACAATCCATGACTAACCACCACTGGAGGATACATCAATGTGCAGAAGATCTTAGCAACTACAACATATGGAGTTTCCGACCCTGTACTCAACTGATGGTTGTGACACTGTGAAGGCCTCATACACATTAGACGGACATCGGGTGAACTTGCTGTTATGCTCAGGCTTTCCGGAGAGTCTATGGCGCCTCCCAACTCACCCAAGGCAGATTATATCCGTACTACAGTACTGTGCATTTTGTTCACTAAAGGCCCTGTCACACACAGATAAATCTTTGGCAGATCTGTGGTTGCAGTGAAATCATGGACATATTGTTCCATTTGTACACAGCCACAAACCTGGCACTGATTGTCCACAATTTCACTGCAACCACAGATCTAACACGGATCTACCACAGATCTACCACAGATCTGCCACAGATTTATCTCTGTGTGTGACAGGGCCTTTAAGGGAGGGAGATTCGTTACCTTAGGTTGAGGTGGAGTGATTTTTTAATGTTGGGAAAACAATTAAAGACATTGCTTTTTACCTAAATTTTAGAGTTGATTGACAGTAGGCCAATCCATTCCAAAACCATAGTCAAAAACCCTGCAGAATGTTGGCTACATGCCCTCGGTGTATTATGGCTGAACACTATTCTACTCCACCCTCCCATGAACTCTGCATCGGCTGAGCAAGAAAGTGGGAAAAAGCTGAGAACAAAGGATCACACATGATGAAATCCAACATGCTCAATCCATCCTTCATCCTTGTGTCATGTCTCACAACTTTTGCACTGTTCACTGTTTTGCGTATCTGTGTATTATCTTTTACGTTGCTAGGTAGAAGGTTTGACTTGTCTTGTATTTTGTCCCTACTTTCTCCCTGTAGCTCTGTGATGTCAGTTTCCCCGCCCTTCTTTTCCATGTAGTGTTTTAGTACCAGCCATCTTATGTACATGTTGCATGCTCTTTGGAGAAGAATTACTCTTTGTACCTGCTACTTTTATCATCAAAACAAGATTTCAGTTAAACATCCATCTTTTATTGGAGTCTTCTCTCAATGAGATTGTGGACGAGTTAAACTATCTGAGGAACCGATATGAATGTGAGTACACGTCAATATGAAGAGCCCAGGAAGAAGAGGCCTGTTCAGGCACCACCATGTTCTACATATCCATGAGTCAGAATAACTGGCATCCGCCATTGGGGGAGAGTCAGGGTACATGTATACACACTAGATGGCCACTGGAGTGCATCTAATATATATGTATATATGCCCACCTTAATTCCTAAAGAAAACTTAAGGCGCACATCCTATATTCATTCTGCAAACATCTGGGCCTATTGTTATCTTTATAATATATCCCTAGTGCTCCCACTGACCAGTATATCACAGATTATCTCTTCAGCGAGGAAGGAGACGAACTCTAGCGCCACCTATTGGAAGTAGCAATCCTAAAAGTCAAAAGTGGCCCTTAAAATGGCTCGTTAAACGGCCACTGACTTTTAGGATTCCTTCTTCCAATTGGTGGCGCTAGAGTCCGGCTCATTCCTCTCTGAAGAGACAATTTGAATATTACCCACAGGAGCATTGCAGCTATAAGTCCCCTCACCACTGTCAGCCAGATTGGTTTGTCAGTCTCCGCAAGGAGAAATGTTTTCTCCTTAGATCCTAGTATATCACATTAGCTGCTCTTGTTTACATCCATGGCTTATATATATGGTGGATTGGTGATGAATTTGCTGGTGAACCATTGGTGAGGTTTGTCCAACATCCCGCTGTCGTAAAAAGTGGAGCCTAGTTTTGATGCACAGGGGTCATTTGATGATGGTGTTAAGGATTTCAAACACCCATAGATGATAGGTTCAGTACTAACTGGTTTACAAACCTGCATCCTGCTGTATTCAGAATTAGTGGTAAATGTAGCTCGACATACACAGTACAGACCAAAAGTTTGGACACACCTTCTCATTCAAAGAGTTTTCTTTATTTTCAAGACTGAAAATTGTAGATTCACATTTAAGGCATCAAAACTATGGATTAAAACATGTGGCATGAAATACTTAAAAAAGTGTGAAACAACTGAAAATCTGTCTTATATTCTAAGTTCTTCAAAGTAGCCACCTTCTGCTTTGATTACTGCTTTGCACACTCTTGGCATTCTCTTGATGAGCTTCAAGAGGTAGTCACCGGAAATGGTTTTCCAACAGTCTTGAAGGAGTTCCCAGAGATGCTTAGCACTTGTTGGCCCTTTAGCCTTCACTCTGCGGTCCAGCTCACCCCAAACCATCTCGATTGGGTTCAGGTCTGGTGACTGTGGAGGCCAGGTCATCTGGCGTAGCACCCCATCACTCTCCTTCTTAGTCAAATAGCCCTTACACAGCCTGGAGGTGTGTTTGGGGTCATTGTCCTGTTGAAAAATAAATGATGGTTCAACTAAACGCAAACCGGATGGAATAGCACGCCGCTGCAAGATGCTGTGGTAGCCATGCTGGTTCAGTATGCCTTCAATTTTGAATAAATCCCCAACAGTGTCACCAGCAAAGCCCCCCCCCACACCATCACACCTCCTCCTCCATGCTTCACGGTGGAACCAGCCATGTAGAGTCCATCCATTCACCTTTTCTACAAAGGCACGGTGGTTGGATCCAAAGATCTCAAATTTGGACTCATCAGACCAAAGCACAGATTTCCACTGGTCTAATGTCCATTCCTTGTGTTCTTTAGCCCAAACAAGTCTCTTCTGCTTGTTGCCTGTCCTTAGCAGTGGTTTCCTAGCAGCTATTTTACCATGAAGGCTGCTGCACAAAGTCTCCTCTTAACAGTTGTTCTAGGGATGAGAAGGTGTGTCCAAACTTTTGGTCTGTACTGTCGCTCTCCTGACCCCATATATGCACGCTCAGGTTGGCCAAGTGCGCATGTGTTTGCACACAGAGGACAAAGCTGATGAAAGATGTACAATGATTGGCTGCAGTAGTCACGTGATGTACCTCACCAGTGGAGGAAGGGAGGAGTCGGGTGGGGGCCGGTAGATAAGTATATGGCTTTTTTCTTCATTTAACCTCACCATGTAACCCCATTTGTAAAATAGAATAACCCCGAGAACGGTCCCGTCATACTCTGCAGATTTGGCCATCGTTGGTATATGGATGCCTTTAGGGTGGAATCTCAAAGTTGTCGATACGTGAATAGTCAACAACAGAAAACACTTTGCCGCTGAGTTTTCTTATTTCTGACCTCACAACAGACTAAACAAGTGGCGGAGGGGGCGGCAGGTCACCTTTTAAACAATTATGTGATATAAATGGCCTCCTGTAATGTGCATTTCCTGCTTGGAGCGCGCTAATTTAATTATTTTTCTTTTCCAGCCGTTGATGGGTTTGTGAATGTTGTAAGTCTATGTATACAGATCTAACACTAGATACACAGCAGTAATGGGCGGTAGGCGACCAGGGGCTCGGTTATATGATCTGAGGGTCACTTGTCACATCGATGCCATAAGACGCATGATGTTTTATCAGTCAGGAAATTGTTCTCTACTGGGATAATGTGTGGCACATAACTTCTCAATCGGGAAATCTAATGTAGCCAATGTGAATGCATTACAATTAGTGATGAGCGGGCACTACCATGCTCGGTGCTCGGTACTTGTAACTAGTGATGAGTGGGCACTACCATGCTTGGGTGCTCGGTACTTGTAACTAGTGATGAGTGGGCACTACCATGCTCGGGTGCTCAGTACTCGTAACTAGTGATGAGAGATCACTACCATGCTCAGGTGCTCATTACTCGTAACTAGTGATGAGAGATCACTACCATGTTCAGGTGCTCAGTACTCGTAACTAGTGATGAGCGGGCACTACCATGCTCAGGTGCTCATTACTCGTAACTAGTGATGAGAGATCACTACCATGTTCAGGTGCTCAGTACTCGTAACTAGTGATGAGTGGGCACTACCATGCTCGGGTGCTCAGTACTCGTAACTAGTGATGAGCGGGCACTGCCATGCTCGGGTGCTCAGTACTCGTAACTAGTGATGAGCGGGCACTACCATGCTCGGGTGCTCGGTACTCGTAACTAGTGATGAGAGATCACTACCATGCTCGGGTGCTCGGTACTCATAACTAGTGATGAGTGAGCACTACCATGCTCGGGTGCTCGGTACTCATACCTAGTGATGAGTGAGCACTACCATGGTCAGGTGCTCGGTACTCGTAACTAGTGATGAGCGGGCACTACCATGCTCGGGTGCTCGGTACTCATACCTAGTGATGAGTGAGCACTACCATGGTCAGGTGCTCGGTACTCATAACTAGTGATGAGCGGGCACTACCATGCTCGGGTGCTCGGTACTCATACCTAGTGATGAGTGAGCACTATCATGGTCAGGTGCTCGGTACTCGTAACTAGTGATGAGCGGGCACTACCATGCTCGGGTGCTCAGTACTCGTAGCTAGTGATGAGCGGGCACTACCATGCTCGGGTGCTCGGTACTCGTAACTAGCGATGAGTGGGCACTACCATGCTCTGGTGCTCAGTACTCGTGACTAGTGATGAGAGAGCACTACAATGCTCGGGTGCTCAGTACTGGTAACTAGTGATGAGCGAGCACTACCATGCTCAGGTGCTCGGTACACGTAACTAGTGATGAGCGGGCACTACCATGCTCGGGTGCTCAGTACTCGTAACTAGTGATGAGCGGGCACTACCATGCTCGGGGGCTTCGTACTCGTAACGAGCCGTTGGACGCTCGGATGCGCTCGACTCGTGTACTGAAGGTCTTCCATAAAAATTGCTCAAGTCTCCATTGACTTCCATTATACTGTCATGATGTGACTGCAGGACAGCAAGGGACAGGGTGCTCCTTTACTGTCCCTCACACTAGGGGACCCTAGGTTTTCTTTGACCTCCGGATTACCCCTGAAGATGATCATGCTAGAGTCCTGTG
Source organism: Anomaloglossus baeobatrachus (assembly GCF_048569485.1). Lineage (NCBI taxonomy): Eukaryota > Metazoa > Chordata > Amphibia > Anura > Aromobatidae > Anomaloglossus > Anomaloglossus baeobatrachus. The sequence continues at coordinate 41,053,018 of NC_134360.1, forward strand.
CCTTACTCTTCTCCTGACCAGATCTAATCTGCTACCCCCTCTTCCCAGGGAAGGAAGGGGCAGGAATGTAATGGAAATACAGATTAAGACAGACAGGGCAATACCAAAACTGAGACACACTGCAAACTCACAATAATAAACAGTAAGAGACTAAGGAGAAAAACAAGAGCCAGAAGGCAGCAACAAAAAGACAACAAGGATTAATACCACAACTGATCACAGCAATAATGCACAACCACCGGTAAATCTAGATTACCCCTGAAGGTTTAAATGCTGTTACTCCCCCAAGGGAAAGAAGGGAAGGATTTGGAAACACAGATTAAGACAAACAGGGAAAAACGAAAACTCAGACACACTGCAAACTCACAGGAATAAATAGTAAGAGACTAAAAAGAAAACCAAGAGCAGAAAGGAAGCAACAAAAAAAGACAGCAATGGTTACCACCACAACTGCTCAGAGCAATAATGAGCAACAACCACTAACTAGTAAGTCTGTATCACAACACCTCACCAGACCAGTATAGGTAAGCTATAGCTGGCATTAATGGAATAGGCCAGCCAGCATATATAGCAGGGGAATGAACATGACTGCCTCCACCATGCGGCTTTACATATCGACCAAAGGGACTTTTTGTTTTTGGGACCCCCTAGACACCAGGGCACGGGTGCAACTGCAACCCCTCCACCTCAATACCTACGCCCCTGGCGCACTGCAGCCATCAGATCACTACTAATATTTTCCAACCTGCACTGGTTGGTATTTGATTGTTTTTTTAGCTTAGTTTAGTCCATGTTTTGCTGTACGTTCATGGCTGTATTAGGGCATAGACCCCCTCCTAGTCCCTTATAGTAGGTCGAGGGAACATCGGAAGCATCGCTGACGTCCATAAAGACCTGCGTCTTATTCTGCGCAGTGTATGCGCTTGGACAGTGGTTAAGGACTCTATTATCTGGGTAATTAAAACCAAGCGTAATCTGATCAGGTGGATAACATTGCTATAAAATGAAGGAGACCATTAGCAGGAAATGTTGTGCTACCGGCAGACATCAAATCTGTTTAAAGGGATTGGATTTCAGCGTTTCATACACTCACCCCATTACTGTAATGTGCCGCTCACCCTGATAGCGCACGAGCCGAGAAAACACTTATGATGCAGGAGTGACATCTATATGGAACCAGCAGCAAAAGCCGCAGAGAAATCACCAGGGACAACGCGAACCCGACACCGCACACAATGCCCGCTACACTTGTGAGCAGCGCTGGGTGCTTGTCCTACTCATTACTTATTATCTCCCATTACCGGGGCCTCCATTGACAAGTAAATATTTATGTCACCCAGGGCCCATTAACCCCTCATTTACTGGTCAAACAAGTCGCATAATATACAAACTGCAATGCAACATTCATAGATACAAAGTAACACAATGGAGTAATCTACAGACACCTACGAGTCACCGGCATCTGTAGGAAGTAATGTCCTGCTACTTCCTTATCGTGAAAGCTATATACATCACCTCTGTCCATCGGCCCCTATACAACAGACAAAGGTCCAAAGAGCAAGCACTACCATGCTCGGGTGCTCAGTACTCGTAACTAGTGATGAGCGGGCACTACCATGCTCGGGTGCTCAGTACTCGTAACTAGTGATGAGCGGGCACTACCATGCTCGGGTGCTCAGTACTTGTAACTAGTGATGAGTGGGCACTACCATGCTCGGGTGCTCAGTACTGGTAACTAGTGATGAGCGGGCACTACCATGCTCGGGTGCTCAGTACTCATAACTAGTGATGAGTGGGCACTACCATGCTCGGGTGCTCAGTACTCATAACTAGTGATGAGCGGGCACTACCATGCTCAGGTGCTCGGTACTCGTAACTAGTGATGAGCGGGCACTACTATGCTCGGGTGCTCGGTACTCGTAACTAGTGATGAGCGGGCACTACTATGCTCGGGTGCTCAGTACTGGTAACTAGTGATGAGCGGGCACTACTATGCTCGGGTGCTCGGTACTCGTAACTAGTGATGAGCGGGCACTACTATGCTCGGGTGCTCAGTACTGGTAACTAGTGATGAGCGGGCACTACTATGCTCGGGTGCTCAGTACTGGTAACTAGTTGATGAGCGGGAACTACCATGCTCGGGTGCTCAGTACTCGTAACTAGTGATGAGCGGGCACTACCATGCTCGGGTGCTCAGTACTGGTAACTAGTGATGAGCGGGCACTACCATGCTCGGGTGCTCAGTACTCGTAACTAGTGATGAGCGAGCACTACCATGCTCAGGTGCTTGGTATTCGAAGCGACCAGTTTGGACTCTCCACCGGCTTGACTCTTCTACCGAGTATAATAGAAGTCAATGAGGAACACAAGCATTTCCCGCAATTTTTTCCTGTTGACTTCCATTCTGCTCGGTACTCAGGTTGAACCTGCTCGTTTTAAGTACTGAGCACCTGTGCAAGGTATTGTCTAACTGACCAGTGCACCAGGAGCGGACATATCATTGGTGCAAGCTGGGCAGCCGCACAGGGGCCTAAGGTGTTAGGTGGTCACAACCACCTCCAAAGCAGGTAGAATTGTGCATTATGATCAGCTTTTGGACATGTACAGGGGCTTCCTCTGTCCATGTAGTGCATAATATTATAGAATAGCACATCCTACAATGGTAGTAAATGCATCAAAATCCGTTTTTAAAAAAATGTTAATGTGAATGGACCCTCATTGGGATTAAATAATTCCTAATTAGGGGTAGCTAACAATATCCTTGTCCCCATCCTCTAGTAATGTGCCCAATCTTGTAGTAATGTCCTCCTCCTGGTCCCCTTTTTGTTGTAATGTGCCCATTCTTCTCCCGTTCTTGTAGGTAGTAATGTCCCCTTCCTGTAATAGTGTGCCCAATCTTTGTCCCCATCTTGTAGTAATGTCCCCCTCCTGGTCCCCTTCTTGTACTAATGTCTTCATCCTGTAATAATGTGCCCATCTTTGTCAACATCCTGTAGAAATATACCCATCATTGTCCCCTTCTTCTAGTAATGTGCCAATCCTTGTCCTCATCTTGTAGTAATGTCCCCTTCCTGGTCCCTTTCTTGTAGTAATGTCCTCATCCTGTAGTAATGTGCCCATCCTTGCCTTATTCTTTAGCAATGTGTCCATCCTTGTCACCATTTTGTAATAATGTCCCACTCCTGGTCCCCTTCTTCTACTAATGTCCTCATCCTGTAATAATATGCCCATCCTTGTCCCCATCCTGTTGCACTGTACCCATCCTTGCCCCCTCCTTGTAGTAATGTGCCCATCCTTGTCCCCATCTTGTAGTAATGTCCTCATCCTGGTCCCCCTCTTGTAGTATTGTCCTCATCCCGTAGTAATGTGCCTATTCTGGTCCCCATCCTGTATTAATGTCCCCTTTCCTAGCTCCCTTCTTGTAGCAATGTCCCATGCTGTAGTAATTTCCACATATTTGTCCCCTTGTAGTAATGTGCCCATCCTTGTCTCCATCCTGTAGTAATGTGACCATCCTTGTCCCCGTTCTGTAGCAATGTGCCCATCTTTGTCCCCTTGTAGTAAAGTGCCCATCCTTGTCCCCATCCTGTAGTAATGTCCCATTTCCTAACTCCCTAATTGTAGCAATGCCCCATCCTGTATTAATTTCCACATCCTTGTCCCCTTGTAGTAATGTGCCCATCTTTGTCCGCTTATTGTAGTAATATGCCCCTCCTTGTCCCCTTGTAGTAATGCCTCCCCATCCTTTAGTAATGTGCCCCTCCTTGTCCCTTTGTAGTTATGTGCCCTTCCTTGTCCCCTATAGTAATGTGCCCATTCTTGTCCCTTGTAGTAATGTACCCATCCTTGTCACCATTCTGTAATAATGTCCCTATCCTTGTCTCCTTGTAGTAATGACCCCTTTCCTAGCTCCCTTCTTGTAGCAATGGTCCATCCTGTAGTAATTTTCCCTGTATACCATGCTTCATATACACATATATAATAATAAAAAACAAAAAAATGATTCTTTTAACCGGTCCTCCGTTCCCTTGGTGTCCTCTTTCCTGCTTCTTGTCGCCCGCAGGCCCGTGGCTCCCTTGACAATCGCGGCCGGTGCATGGGCTGCTGCCATCAATTCATTTTAATGAATTGCTGACGTTGTGCCGAAAATCTCTCGGCAGTCCTAAACCAATGGCAGCTTCCAGCCAATCAGAAGCCAGCAGCTCACATCATACACCAACGTCACCTGCTGGCCTGTGATTGGCGGGGGCTGCCTTAGGTATAGCTGTGCTGAGAGCTTTTTGGCTCGGTGCCGGCAATTCATTCAGATTAAATATAGTGCTGATGGCAGTGGCTTAGAAAGATGGGGGATGGTGCATGGCTTAGAGGGATGGTGCATGGCTTAGAGGGACGGTGCATGGCTTAGAGGGAAAGGACAAGGCTTAAGGGGAAGGGGCATGGCTTAAAGGGAAAGGGCATGGCTTAAAGGTACGGTGCATGGCTTAGAGGGACGGTGCATGGCTTAGAGGGATGGTGCATGGCTTAGAGGGAAAGGACAAGGCTTAAGGGGAAGGGGCATGGCTTAAAGGGAAAGGGCATGGCTTAAAGGTACGGTGCATGGCTTAGAGGGACGGTGCATGGCTTAGAGGGATGGTGCATGGCTTAGAGTGAAAGGGCATGGCTTAGAAGGATGGTGCATGGCTTAGAGGGAAAGGACAAGGCTTAAGGGGAAGGGGCATGGCTTAAAGGGAAAGGGCATGGCTTAAAGGGATGGTGCATGGCTTAGAGGAAAAGGGCATGGCTTAAAGGGAAGGGGCATGTTTTAGAGGGAAGGGACATGGCTTAGAGGGAAAGGGCATGGCTTAAAGGGAAGGAGCATGGCTTAGAGGAAAAGGGCTTGGCTTAAAGGGACGGTACATAGCTTAGAAGAAAAGGCCATGGCTTAAAGGGAATGGGCATGGCTTAGGGGGAAGGGGCATGGCTTACATGGAAGGAAATACCTTTAAAGGGTGTGGTTAATATGAAAGGGGGGTGTCTTTGATTAAATATACATGGCCTAAATGTGTGCTAAACGTAACAGTGGGTTACACAGCACAATCCAGGTGATCAATCAACCTTTATTTAATGGTCTGTTTAGACCAGAATTTTGTGCACACAGATTTTATACCGCCATACTGTCCCCCCAATACACCATACAGGACAATAAAAGAAACAAAATATTGCATAAGGTCTATGAGTGCATTCCCCGTGTTGCATGGACCTCCTGGTATTCTCTGCGCTTTCGTGTTTCTGCTCTGATAGTTCGGTCTCACCCCACCGGAGCAGAACCGGACAGTACCAGGGAATACGGCACTATAAATAGAGATTCCTGGATCCAAGTGCACAAAACACTCTACAAGGATGAGTAGGTTTATGGGCAGATAGGGCTGAGTGCTCTCATTCATTAAAGATGGCTGACAATGCTCCTTACCTTTCCATGACTGCTTGATTTACAGCAGGTAAAGGTCTGCAGTTCATGAGTATTATCCACCTACACAAGAAGTCCCGGCTTCTGGGAAGAGGGAAACCTAAAAAGTGCCAGATCTAAGTGCTGATAATGATGGTAATTAAGTAAAGAATTCACCAGCCACTTAACGGGAAAGAGAAAATGACCTATTGTTTTCATCAGGTCTTCGTGTCACGTGTATATTTTTGTTAAAGGTTTGGGGAAAAAAACATCCCAATCTGTCCTAAAAATAAAAATGATAAATGTTGCATTTTTCACACTGGCAACTGGGTCTTTTTAGACTCTCATTATCTGCAGTTTTAGAAAAGTCACATGCACATTAGCAGCAATGAGCAAACTCTGGCCCTATCTGTTGTATTAAAGCATCTAATGAGCGTGTGCACATTTTATGGGAAGGTAGGGGAAGCAGGATCAGCCATGACACTGTCTGTTATGATTAGGTGGATCCTGTTTTATTATATGAAAAGAGGTGTTACCTGTTATTGTTATCCTGTCTCCGATGATCATGACACTGCTGAAAATTATTCCTGAAAAGATGGGAATGTCACGATGACTATTGGATAGCGGGAAACCAGGGTCCTTAGCTGACCATCAAGCTAGGGAGCCCTGTGCTATTCCTAACCTCAGGGATACTCCTAATGGTGGAGAAGCCTGAGTCTCCTTCCTGGTCCTGTTCCTGACCAGTCCTGATCTGAATCCCTCTCCCCGCCGCCCCAGGGAGGAACGGGACAGGAGTGTGTTAAAAAATACAGAAACAGACAGAGGAAACCAAAACTCTGATAGGCTACGTTCACACATCAGTTTTTTGGCATCAGGCACAATCCGGCGTGTGCCTGATGCAACGGATCCGGCACAGAATATGTAAAAACGGATGCGCCTGATCTTTTTTTTTATGGATCCGGTATACCTGATACGTCAAAAAACGGATCCGGCACATCCGTTTCGTCCGTTTTTTTTTTTGCTGGATCCATTTTTTTTCAATAAATTGGAGCATGCTCAGTTTAAAAAATGGGTCCGGCGGCCGCATCCGATTTTGCTGCATCGCGCTGCATCTGGCGTCCATAGGCTTCCATTGTAATTCACGCCGCGATACTTTTTTTTTTCAGAAACAAAAAATGTTCAATGAGACGTTCCATCCAGCCGCCGCATTGAGTAATTACGCAAAAAGCCGGATGCAACGCAAGGCCATCTGGCACAATCCGGCGCTAATACAAATCAATGGGGATAAAACGGATCTGGCGCCGGATCCGTTTTATCCATTTTTTTCCGGATTGTGCCTGATGGGAAAAAACTGATGTGTGAACGTAGCCTTACTCAGCACGCACATACAGAGGTATAAGACAATAAGAGATTAGGAGGAAAACAAGAGCAGGAAGGAAGCAGCAAGAAAGCAGGGGTAAACTTCCAATGATTATCAAACGAGTGAACTCAGCTCATTTAGGCTAATGGAGATCATAAATGTATAAAGTAAAGCGATCTGACTAGTGATTTTGGCTACGGGCACGCAGCCGCACCTCTGTGGCCAGCGTCAGATCTTTGGCCCTGCGTCTGACTCTATGACACGGAGAAGTCTCCCAGATTAGTTCCAATCTCACGGCTCAGTTTTGCTTCTTTGGCTTTGCCCACTCGCACACAATATGTCATTTATTAAGACTTCTCAGTGCTCTTTCAGCAAATGCAGCCCTGACAAAGGATTATACATCAGCAGATTTTATCTTGTCAACTGTGAACAATACGCGTGAAGTGTACAGTCTCCTGACCCTGTCACAGTGTCACAATTACAGCCAGGCCAGCGGAGTCTGCCGCAGCCTGTGATCTCCGGCCAGCAGCGCACGCGGTCACCGGATCCGGTATCAGAGAGCACTAGACGGCTGCAAAAACCTAACGGGGATTTCATGTATTCAGGACGGAGGTGACCGAATTACCGGACAGACACAAGAACGAGATAACGTGTCTTTGGCCCACCCAATTATTTTTGCGCTGAATCTGTCATTAAAGGGAACTTGTCATGTAAAAAAATACTATTCACCTGCATATAAGGGGTTAATCTGCAGTTAATAGCATTCTGATGCACTGAGAGCCCCACTGCTGGGAGAAAATTGCCTTTTATTCCTCCCTGCAGCCTCCGACTTTCAGTCATAGAAGCAGGTTTACTCACTGCTCTGTGTATAGGGACAGTGACTGACAGTCGACTCCATACTGATACAATTATGAGTCACTGTCAGTCAGTGCCATCACAGGCGGTCACAGGCGCCGCTCACTATGCACAGAGCACTGACTGAACCTGCTCCGGCTGCATCCCTATGACTGAAAACCCGAGGCTTCCAGGAGGAAATTAACTTGTATTCCTCCTTGCAGCCTCCGGTTGTTAGTCATAGAAGCAGGTTCAGTCACTACTCTGTGCATATTGAGCGACGCCTGTGACCACCTCCGGCACTGATTGACAACCGGCTATGTACTGATGCAATTATGAGTTGCTGTCAGTCAGTGCCAGGCGCTGTCACAGGTGCCGCTCCACCATTCACAACAGATGATGTCACAGCTCACCTCCTCCTGTACAATAACTGATACCTCACAGGGTCTGTCAGTCCAATGGTGATGTCACAGCTCACCTCCTCCTCCTGTACAATGACTGATAACACCTCTATATAGAGTAGATAACACAGGATCCACCATTCACATAGATGATGTCACAGCTCACTTCTTTCACCTTCTGTACAATGACTGATAACATCTCTATATACAGTAGATAACAGGATCTATCATTCACAATAGGTTATGTCACAGCTCACCTCCTCCCCCTCTTGTACAATGATAACATAGGAGCTATCATTCACAATAGATGTCAAAGCTCACCTCCTGTAAAATTACTGATAACATCTCTATATACAGTAGTTTACACAGGATCCACTATTCACAATTTATGATGTCACAGTTCACCTCCTCCTCCTGTACAATGACTGATAACACTTCTATATAGAGTAGATAATACAGGATCCACCATTCACAATAGGTGATATCACAGCTCACATCCTCCTCCTCTTGTATCATGACTGATAAGACCTCTATATACAGCAGATAATACAGAATTCACCAATCATAATAAATGATATCACAGCTCACCTCCTCCTCCTCACCCTCCTGTACAATGACTGATAACACCTCTATATACAGTAGATAGAAAAGGATCTGTCAATCCCAAGAGATGTCACAGCTCACCTCCTCACCCTCTTGTACAAGGATAACATAGGAGCTATCATTCACAATAGATGTCAAAGCTCACCTCCTGTAAAATTACTGATAACATCTCTATATACAGTAGTTTACACAGGATCCACTATTCACAATTTATGATGTCACAGTTCACCTCCTCCTCCTGTACAATGACTGATAACACTTCTATATAGAATAGATAATACAGAATCCACCATTCACAATAGGTGATATCACAGCTCACCTCCTTCTCTTGTATCATGACTGATAAGACCTCTATATACAGCAAATAACACAGAATTCACCAATCATAATAAATGACATCACAGCTCACCTCCTCCTCACCCTCCTGTACAATGACTGATAACACCTCTATATACAGTGGATAGAAAAGGATCTGTCAATCCCAAGAGATGTCACAGCTCACCTCTTCCTCCTTCTGTTCAATCATGTTTACAGAAAATCAAATTAAAATATTTACCATCGAAAAATAAAAACAGATTATAATAGACAGATCTTGATTTAATGTTACAGACAATACCGGCGATCCGTTGCCTTTAGTGTTTGGGTTCGGATGTATTTGGTGAGTACCGGGGAGTGCAGATGCAGAAATGCGTCTTTTTAACGACTGTGTGATTATTGGCCTAAAGTTACTTATTAGCTAAACTCTTGTTTCTACTAATCTTTACGTAAATAAACATTATTTTTGGCCGCTCATGGCATTGGTATGTAGGTATTAATGCTGCAAATGAAAAAAAAAAAAATATGTAATTGTTGGATGGATTGCAACATCTAAAATCTGAGAAGGAAATGTGGAAGCCATTTGCACACTTAGTCATGCTGTATAAGTAACATAACATGACCCCTCCGCTCCTCGATGTCTGACTCCATCCTCTGCCCGCATTGTTCTCTTGTGTTGTCAGTCCAAACAAACCTAACCTTACCCCACTCCCCGAACCCTCTCCCCATTCACCCCCATCTCCTATAAAACCAGTCTGTCAATTTTACACTAATCCGGTTCTAATGTAAACAGGATTAAGCCTTCCTTCGCCCCTCCTCTGCGCTTAAACTGTATCAAATTCATCAAAGCCCCAGTAAATGATATCACCTTTGGCCTCTCGGAGTTCAGCAAAGGCCATTAACCCCTTGCTGGCGGGACGGCCTGAAAATATTCTTCTTTGGGACGAGGAAGTCAAACTTTTGCGGTAAAATTTTTAGAATAATCACAAACTTTTATCCTTATAAGCAAAGCAGGAATTAATAAATCCCAAGTGCCCATTAGCTGAATCCTAGAGTCTAATTTTCTTTTGCTGCGCAATCTATTACTCCCTGTTATCAGCCATTGCTGTCTAGTGAGTAGCTGACTGTAGTTTCCTTCAATGAGAAAAGAAATAGGAAACGCTATGGCCTCCACATTGCTCTTCAAATAGTATAATGGCCTCTACATAGCCTTTGATATAGTATAATGCACCCCCATAGTCCTCCATATATTATAATGAACCACCCATAGAACCCAATATATTACATTGCACCCCCATAGTCTTCCATATAGTATAATGTACACCCCATAGTCCTCCATATATAATAATGCACCTATCATAGTCCTCCATATAGTATAATGCACACCCCATAGTCCTCCATATATTATAATGCACCCCCATAGCCCTCCATACAGTATAATGTACCCTCATAATCCTCCATATATTATAATGCACCCCCATAGTCCTCCATATATTATAATGCACCCCCCATAGTCCTCCATATATTATAATGCACCCCCCATAGTCCTCTATATATTATAATGCACCCCCCATAGTCCTCCATATACTATAATGCACCCTCATAGTCCTCCATATTAGTATTATACACACCCCATAGTGCTCCATATATTTTAATGCACCCCATTGTTCTCCATATAGTATAATGCACCCCTCATAGTCCTTCATATATTATAATGCACTCTCCATAGTCCTCCATATATTATAATACACCCCCATAGTCCTCCATATATTATAATACACCCCCCATAGTCCTCCATATATTATAATGCACACCCCATAGTCCTCCATATAATATAATACACACCCCATAGTCCTCCATATATTATAATGCACACCCCATAGTCCACCATATATTATAATGCACCCTATTGTCCTCCATATTATATAATGCACACCCCATAGTCCTCCACATATTATAATGCACCCCCATAGTACTCCATATATAGCAATGCACACTCCATAGTCCTCCATATAGTATAATGCACACCCCATAGTCCTCCATCTAGTATATAACATCCCCATAGTTCTCCATATAGTATAATGCACACCCCATAGTCCTCCATATATTATAATGCACCCCAATAGTATTCCATATACTGTATAGCAATGCACACTCCATAGTCCTCCATATAGTATAATGCACACCCCATAGTCCTCCATATATTATAATGCACACCCCATAGTCCACCATATATTATAATGCACACCCCATAGTCCTCCATATATTATAATGCACACCCCATAGTCCACCATATATTATAATGCACCCCATTGTCCTCCATATTATATAATGCACACCCCATAGTCCTCCACATATTATAATGCACCCCCATAGTACTCCATATATAGCAATGCACACTCCATAGTCCTCCATATAGTATAATGCACACCCCATAGTCCTCCATCTAGTATATAACATCCCCATAGTTCTCCATATAGTATAATGCACACCCCATAGTCCTCCATATATTATAATGCACCCCAATAGTATTCCATATACTGTATAGCAATGCACACTCCATAGTCCTCCATATAGTATAATGCACACCCCATAGTCCTCCATATATTATAATGCACCCCCATAGTATTCCATATACTGTATAGCAATGCACACTCCCTAGTCCTCCATATAGTATAATGCACACCCCATAGTCCTCCATATATTATAATGCACCCCCATAGTATTCCATATACTGTATAGCAATGCACACTCCATAGTCCTCCATATAGTATAATGCACACCCCATAGTCCTCCATCTAGTATAATACATCCCCATAGTCCTCCATAAAGTATAGTGCACAGCATCCGCAGTGCTAATATAGTTGAAAATGCAATGCCAAATGGGTGTTGGGGGTGGGTGGGGGTCTGATCCTGCCACCACCCGACTCAAGGGTCTCATAGTGAACGTGTGCTTTGCCACCATTGGTGCTATACCACTGCCTATACTCACTATTTAGGGTAAAAAATTTCAAGTACTAAGAACCTTACCAGTGACATATCCTTCTATAATCTGCATGATTGTATCTAAAAATTGCAAAATTTGTTGCAAGTTGTATTTGTTTGAGATGTGTAACCTTTTTGGGTTTAACAAAAGGATGTGATATCCAACCACTACATCTTAAAAATGTCATCTGTTGGTGACTGCAGTCCACATCAGCTCATAGCTCGCATACGCGTCATCTTCTGCAGCATGGACAGGAGCATAAGATGCAACGCAATTTATTAATATGGCACTACTTAATCCAACGCTCTATGAACCTCCAGACGCAACACATTTCCCCAGTACGGACAGAGACGTTGAACCTTGGTGCTTTAAGAAATTTTGCAAACTGAGTTTGTAAACTTTCTAAACCAACTCGGTTTGTGTAAACAGACCAAGTGCCTGTTTACACGAACCGACTTTCGGCACGTAATGATCACTGATTGGAAAATATTTATGGATTAACAGTTGTTTATAAACAAAACAATAAGGTGAGAGATTTCTCGGTGCACACAGGCTGCCATTGTTCTCGCAGGACATAGGATAATGTGCAGCTGAGAATGATGACTTTATAGCTTGCTTAACAATTATATCACAGTGGTTCAGTGGTTAGCACTGCAGTCTTGTGGTGGCTCAGTGGTTAGCACTGCAGTCTTGCAGCACTGGGGTCCTGGGTTCAAATCCCACCAAGGACACCATCTGCAAGGAGTTTGTATGTTCTCCCCGTGTTTGCGTGGGTTTCCTCCCACACTCCAAAGACATACTCATACGGAATTTAGACTATAGAGCCTCAATGGGGACAGTGTTGCCAATGTATGTAAAGCGCTGTGGAATCAATATCGCTCTATAAATGAATAAATATTATCACCCGATGAACGAGCGTTTTATTTATTCATTGGGCGATCAACAGTCTGTTCCTAAGAAAGCTGTAATATTTCACTAGAAATGCACTTTAAGTCTCCACGTCATCTACAAAACTTTACTGTAATCTCAGCCTCTGAGAGTTGGTGAAACACATAAAGGAACAATGCAGATAAAAATACCCCTGCACCAGGGACGTGTTGAATCAATATGCATTGTGCGATTGTAAAAGGTCACGTATGAGGTGCCAGCACACGATGCCTATTTATATGTGCCACGGTGCCATGTCTACACCAGCAGAGAACCTGGAGACAAATCACTGGCGCAATAATCCTTTTTTGCTGAACATTAATTTTAGCACGTTGTGTCTTAAGGCTCCGTCACACGCAGCGATATCGCTAGCGATGGCACCCGCCCCCATCGTTTGTGCGTCACGGGCAAATCGCTGCCTGTGGCGCACAATATCGTTAGGAGCCGTCACACGCACTTACCTGCCTAGCGACGTCGCTGTGGCCAGCGAACCGACTCCTTTCTAAGTGGGCGGTTTGTACGGTGTCACAGCGATGTCACACAGCGGCCGCCCAATAGAAGCGGAGGGGCGGAGATGAGCTGGACGTAACATCCCGCCCACCTCCTTCCTTACACATTGCCGGCGGCCGCAGGTAAGCTGTAGTTCGTCGTTCCCGAGGTGTCAGACGTAGCGATATGTGCTGCCTCGGGAACGACGAACAACCTGCGTCCTCAACAATCAACGATTTTTAGAAAATGAACAACGTGTCAACGATGGACGATTAGGTGAGTATTTTCCATCGTTAACGGTCGCTCGTTGGTCGCTACGTCACGACGTCGCTAACGATGCCGGATGTGCGTCACGGAATCTGTGACCCCGGCGATATATCGTTAGATACGTTGTTGCATGTGACGGGGCCTTTAGGCCCCTTTCACACATCAGTTTTTTGCCATTAGTCACAATCCGTCGAATCTTGAAAAAAATGGATCCAGCGACTGATGCCTCTGGATCCGTTTTTTTCTCATTGACTTGTATTAGCAACGGCTTGTGACGGATGGCCTCACGTTTCATCTTTTCATCCGTCGTTCGACAGATCGGAAAAATGTTTGTCCGTCGGATGGAGACAACGTCCACAGTAACATTTTTTGTGTACGTCGATAAAACAGACAGTGACGGATCCATCGTTTGGTATAATGGAAGCCTATGGGTGCAGGATCCATCGTCAATTGATGGAATCCGGCGACAGATTCCGATTTTTTTTAACTGAGCATGCTCCAATTTACTATTTAGCCCCCAGCTAGTCAGATCTGTTGAAAAACAGATCCGTCGCATCATTGTAGCCACAATCTGTGATGGATTCGTCGATCAGTAGAGAAAACGGACTGTGACTGATGGCAAAAAACTGATGTCTGAAAGTGGCCTTACTATATGGACTGACACTTTGAAAAAAAAAACCCAAAATCGGAGATGTCAGATTTAGGAAACATATTTTCATGTAACCTGTAATGATGAGTTATTAGAGGAAGGGTCCTTATCTATTAGGAAGAGTGGAGGGCAGATACAAAGAGGGTCTCTCCATATGTCCGTGGTATTATACATAGAGACACTTAATATTACTTCATTGCCCCTCTGGTGGAACTGCAGGAAATGTAAACACTAGACGCCAGATCACTAAGAGAACCCGAACTGTAAAGTTTGGGTTTCATATCAGACACCGGGTATCCGGGACTCGGAGTCAAACATGAACTTTTTAAAAAATAAGTCTGTGTCTGAGTTCAGAGTTTGGTTGCTGTTCATATGTTAATAAAGTTTGTTTAAAGGCTACAGTGTAGCCAATCAACAAGCTACAATAAAGAAAAGAAAAAAGATGATGTGGGCTCCCTCCTATTGTTTGGCAACAAGTCGTAGGTAAAGCAGACAACTGCTGGCTGCATCTCTCAGCTGTCTGCTTTACCTTGGCTGGTTATCAAAAATAGAGAGGATCCCACAATGGTTTTTTTTTGTAATTTAATTAAATAAATAAGTTTAAAAAAATGGCGTTGGCTCTGCCCTACTTTTGATATTCAAATTGTCTCTCCAGTAAAGGAGATAAACTCTAGCACAGCGCCACCTGTTGGAAGTAGCGATCCTAAAAGTCTTTTGATAAACAGACAGCTGAGGGCTGGTATTATCAGATTGGGAAGGTCCATGGTTATTTGGCCTTTCCCAGTCTAAAAATAACAGCCCTCAACCGCCCCAGAAATGGTGCATCCATTAGATGTGCCATGTCTGGCACTTTACCCGGCTCTTCTGATTGCCCTGGTGCCTTGGCAATCAGGGTAATACTTTTGGGGTTGATGTCAGCCGTGAATTGAGAGCTGACATCAAGTCCAGGGATTAGTAATGGAGAAACATCTATGAGACACCCCAATTACTATCCTGGTAAGTACAGAGTTACATCACACACACACACACACACACACACACACACACACACACACACACACACACACACACACACACACACACACACACACACACACACACACGGCAAAAAAATGTTTTGCTTCCTTTAGCAGTCCCCTAGCTCTTACTAAGACCATTTTACTCTCATTTTACTGCACAGAAGTTCGGGTCTCCATTGACATATATAGGGTTCGAGGTACGAGATCGAGTCCGGGTCTCGAACCAAACTTTTAAAAAAGTCTGGATGAACCCTGCGAACCCGAACTTCCACGAATTGGCTCATCTCTAATCTTTAGTAAAGCTTCTAAGAAAAAAGACCTGTAAGGAAAAAAAGTCCTTCAAGGAAATCTATTGTGGAATGTTAAGTCCTAAGATTCAGCAAAACCCAAGAAATGAGCCGCTGTTACGAACCGGCGCCGCCATAGCCGCAAGCAGCCTGCTGCGGTTCCTGTTGCGCCCAGGCGCCGGCTGCCGTTCTTGGCCGTGCCTCGGGTCGTCCAGTTGGCTGTTCCTTCCACCACGTCTAAGTGTGGAGAGGCGGCTAGTGCGCATGCGTGCGCCGATTTACCCCAGCCAGAGTCTAAGCCCGGTGTTTTGCCCAGTGAGCATGCTCAGCCTGATTGTGTTATGTCTGAGACTAAGTCCTCAGTTCAGGCTACTGAGCATGCTCCCACAATTAACCCTAACAGCCTCTTTGCACAGGTACTTGGACGTCGTGCTGTGTCTAAGTTCTGGGATGTGCCTACTGAGCATGCTCAAACTGATAGTCTGCTTTCTAAGCCTGTTGCTCAGGCTACTGAGCATGCTCAGGCACTTAGTGCATCAGAGGCTAGGTCCAGTAAGGACCTCACTGAGCATGTCCGTGAGGTGGCAGGCCCTGATAGGGCAGAGGGTGTCAGGTGTCCTGATGACGTGGCAACTCCGGACTGGCTCGCAGAGGCCCGCCCCTATGATCTGGCACCTCACCATTGGTCGTCAGACGATGACTGGTGAAGTGTTTGGGGCGTGGCTGCCATGAGGTCATCAATGACGTGGCGGTTCCGGATAGGTCGCATGTGACGTCACTAATGACATAGCACTCTGCTATTGGACCTTGGTGGTTCCACCCTGGGTTTGGGGCGGACCCAGGTTATAAAAGGGGCTGGAGACAACATGGAGGTGCGCAGTCTTCATTTAGAGTTGTTGGTGGCATAAGCCTTGTTGGAAGCCGTAGGTAGGGCTAGGCGAACGGTGCCTGTCACGCCAAGATTCGTGGCTCAGCACATGAGGGTCAGGCGCCGTGCTTCCTTGCTACCGTTCCTGTTGTGCTAGAGCAGTCCAGTGGCGTTAACTGGGCTGCGGCTGCTGCGTCACCTGTTCAGTTGTGCCTCCTACGCACACGGACAGAATACCTGTTGCGTCACCTGTCCGAAAGTGCCCTCTACGCACACGGACAGCGCACCCCAGAACCCCTGGGAAGTTAACAGGGTGTTCCTGGATTGGGTGTGTGAACCCTATTATCCTCCTCGGCTTCCCAGTCAAATGCTACTGGTGTGACTACCTGGTCTGACGTGTCCTTTACACACGTGACCAGTTGAGTGGTGGCCAGAAACGCTAATCGGAGGACCGCTCGGCCTGACGTGTCTTACACACGTGGCCGACAAGGCGCTGTCGCAGTGGTCTTCTTGGTCAACGCTAACTGGTTACCCTCCGGCCTGACGTGTTGTTACACACGTGGTCGGAGTAGCGTCCGCTCCACCGAAACGCTAACTGGGTTGTCGTCCGGTCTGACATGTCCCTACACACGTGACCGGTTCCTTGAGTTATCTCAGAGCCATCCAGCTCTATAGTCTCCGCCTAACCCACAGGGTGCCAGCAGCTCCATTACCATCTGGAGCACGGTGGGCCCCGACTGGCGATTGGGATATATACCCCTGGTCCTAATCTGCCGGTCCCCCCGTAACAGCCGCAGCACAAGTTGTTATACATGCAGTGTAAGTTTTTGTTTCTACCTTCGGTTTTGTGGGTCCTAAGATTCCTACCGATCTCTCAAAAAACGGTTCTGAAGTGCTCTGCTCAGGTGGCTGTATAATTCAGCTGCTGCATCCTGCGTGCACACAGATCACTGTAAGGATCCGTTTACTTTCTACACGTGCGCACTCTTTAACACTTCTGAGTAGCGCATTCCCGATGTGTTTTTGAGCAATTAGTGGGGTTCTAAGTATACTATATGTAAAAAAAATCCAAACTGATAGGAACCCTTTAATATTATACATTGTAATGCACAGGGCGTCTTTCTGTCTCTTCCTATTTGCAGATAGACATTAAAGTACGCTTTCATTCTTTCTTACATGATTGTACAGTGGCTGCTCAATTTTCTGTAGCTATATATAAGACTTTTACAATATTTTGTCCTTGCAGTTGGACGCTCGTTACCTTATATCTACTACTTCATGCATTTTAAGGATCATTGCTGGCAGTTCTATCATTCTAATGTTAACTTTGATGACTCTGGGGCATGCAAAATCATTAGTTCCACCAGAACATAATCATTTCCTCCCTGGCCTACTTTCCTTTAATGGGAAGAGTTTAGGGGTTTTTTTAAATAATTTGAGGAGAGGAAGGATATAGCAGTAGGAACCATCCGTACTCCTGAAGGAGTAAGCATCTGTAATACAGAGCAGCAGAAAATGACCCGGAATGCTTTTTACCTCTTCAACTAAATCGTTCATGTTTGGTTTTATCACTTGCCCGGTGACCAATTGCCTCTAATAGTAGGGTTTATATTACACAGTTGTCCCGGATCCAGACTTTGCAGCCTTCTCCCTGATCTGATGAACTCTGTTGTGCTCCATGTTAGGCTTTGTAGGTGGCCCAATGTGCTTCCATGTGTTTGCCTGGGTCTATATAAGGTCTAACAAGACACACATCTGTGTTTTGGGATTAAGACTTATAGCGTTCCTGACTCCTGTCTGCCTGCAGCTTCCAGTATCTCTGTTACCAGTTTTCTGTCTGCCTGCAGCTTCCAGTATCTCTGTTACCAGTTTTCTGTCTGCCTGCAGCTTCCAGTATCTCTGTTACCAGTTTTCTGTCTGCCTGCAGCTTCCAGTATCTCTGTTACCAGTTTTTTGTCTGCCTGCAGCTTCCAGTATCTCTGTTACCAGTTTTCTGTCTGCCTGCGGCTTCCAGTATCTCTGTTACCAGTTTTCTATCTGCCTGCAGCTTCCAGTATCTCTGTTACCAGTTTTCTGTCTGCCTGCAGCTTCCAGTATCTCTGTTACCAGTTTTCTGTCTGCCTGTAGCTTCCAGTATCTCTGTTACCAGTTTTCTGTCTGCCTGCAGCTTCCAGTATCTCTGTTACCAGTTTATTGTCTGCCTGCGGCTTCCAGTACCTCTGTTACGTTTATTGTCTACTTGCAGCTTCCAGTATCTCTGTTACCAGTTTTGCCTGCCTGTGGCTTCCATTACCTCTGCTACAGGTCTTCTGTCTACCTACAGCTTCCAGTATCTATGTTACCATTTTTTTGTCTACCTGTGGCTTGGAGGACCTCTGCTACCGGTATATTGTCTACCTGCAGCGTCCAGTACCTCTGCTACCGGTATATTGTCTACCAGCAGCTTCCAGTACCTCTGTTACCAGTTTTCTGTCTGCTTGTGGCTTCAATTACCTCTGCTACTGGTCTCCTGTTTTTCTGCGCCATCCTTTACCTCTGCTACCTGCTCGCATACCTCACCTGCCTGCTGCAATGATGCCCTTGGCCTCTGTGTCCACCTAACTAAAGAATGTATGTCTGGAACACCAATGGTGTGAACATGGTGCAAGACTCAAAAATATACAACTAAACAATAGGATAAAGAGTTGCACACCAGTCACATTGTATAGGGGAAAAATGAAAAGCATAACTGCTATAGGAATACTAGACTGAAAAATACAATGAACTATCTGAAATAAGTGAAAAACATGAAAATGGTATCTGCATAACTGCTATGAGAAATAGGAATGAGAGATATTTAGCCATTGTATTGATCAATGCAAAGGAGCCCCAAAACCAAACGCCAAGGTAATCTCTATTTTTGTGGTCCCTAACCTATGTGTAACCTCACCTGCAGTTAAAAACTTGCTCTGTATGGGAAGCAAAGGACCAAGCTATATATGTGTGAAATAAGACACATGGCTATGGGTGGGGCAGGGTTCTCAGACAAAAAGTGCATACTAACTGCAAGTGAGGTTACACATAGGTTAGGGACCCCAAAAATAGTGATTACCTTGGCGTTTGGTTTTGGGGCTCCTTTGCATTGATCAATACAATGGCTAAATATCTCTCATTCCTATTTTTCATAGCAGTTATGCAGATATCATTTTCATGTTTTTCACTTATTTCAGATAGTCCATTGTATTTTTCAGTCTAGTATTCCTATAGCAGTTATGCTTTTCATTATTCCCCTATACAATGTGACTGGTGTGCAACTCTTCATCCTATTGTTTCTGTGTCCACCTAGACCTTGGGCTTGGAGGGTCCACCTCACCATGTGAGCATTATAATAGGTTGTCAATGTCTGACCCAGGTGACTGGCACCAATCACTAGGACAAAGTAGCAACTTCAGTCAACTCTGCTTTCTTCGGAGGCTGCTTAGTCGGTCCACTATGGTCATTGGCAAAACCATGTGGCCTCGCATTGAAAGAAGAGGCAACCAGACAAAAATGTGTTTGTCCCTTTGTCCCTTGAGCACCACTACCACCCTGCTGTTAAGACAATGAAGGTGTCATATCCTATTATCCTAGTTCATGTTTAGACATCATTTTCTCATTTACATATATCAATACATGTCCTGATTTAGCCACCCGTCTTGGGTTCTAATAGGTTAACCCTAAAGGTACATAGACACCGACACAAATGGCTGAATCATAATTTGGTACCAAACACCAAGGCTGCCGCCCAGAAACCCTTGATCAATAATAATAATTCTCGTTCAGCTATTATCCACCTTTCCTGAGCATGCGGAGTACATTTTCCTACAGAAGTACAAAGAGATTGGGTACTTACAATTATTCCTTCTTGCCCCGTTAACATCTGAGGCAGGATGTTCCCATACACATCAATAAACTGGTTGTCAAGCTAGATTCGGGGAGGTACTCTGCGAACGGCAAAAGGGAAGGGAAACCCTGTGTCTAGGGAAGGGGACATGGTGACCCCGGCCAAACCTACTGCTGGGCCCTGGCTTCCCTCACCACCCTAGATAGGTTCCGCTCCTATGCGCCGAGCCGGATACCTGACGCTGATCTGGGCCCTAGGTAGGGAATGATGGGATGAGCTCTTTTTCAATCCCACAGGGATAACAAACAAGGGAAAATATCAACAACTTATCTCCAAGAAGATTCAGGGAGAGGGACATCAACATGCAACAAAGTTACTCCAGATGATTGCAAGCCGACTGCTTGCACTCAGGATCTGTAGGTAGTTAGAGCTATCACCAGCACAGACCAGAAGAAAATGAAGGTATTTAGGTATTTAAGGACACAAATGGAACTGCTGTTGAAAATAGCTGAAAGGGTGAGGAACTCTTCAGGGTCCTAACTATGGAAATGTGGCTAACTAAGAACACAAGGGAAAGTGATGATGATTAACAGCTGAAAGATGAAGATATCCGCAGGGTCCTAAAAGGAAAGGGATGAACCCCAAGCAGCGGAAATACATAAGATACCATATACCAAGCAGGAATACAAGAAGGTCAGGGAGCAGTTTGCACAGCCAAACACTGTGACCTTCTATAGCCGGACACCACAGGGCTGTAACCTGTGTCACACCTGCGACACTGGTCCTCGCAAAATCGTTGGGTTCAACCAACTTATCTAATGTGTAAAGAGAATTAAAAATGTGGCACGCAATATAAACTCCCCAGTTTAGTTCTCATCCACTCCAGCCAGGAGTGGTGGGCATATAATTGTTGCAGGGGGCCAAGAAGAACTGTAAAGGGGTCCACAACCAGCTCCAAATCAGCAGCCCTTGCAAACTAGCTAAAATCAGGAGGTTACATTATTTCATTATTTTACAAGTTTGCTTTCTGAGTGCAACTTTTTCTTTAAGATTACATATATAGATTATGGGTCTACCAAAGCAATGATGGGCAGAGTGATGAATTTCATGATACCCAGGATTGGTTTCTTCTGCAAAGTGATGAAATTATGAACTTTGTGATATCCTAAATTCTGTTGACCCTGGACCTGTTGGGTTTTTTTGGGGGTGGGGGTGGGGATCCTCCACTCACACAGGGCAGACTTTGCTTTTACAAACAGGATGTGTTGAGGTCTCATCAGGAGTTTTCGCAACCACGTCTGCAAAGTCGGATTACATACCGCACTACTATACAAGCACGATATGCGAGCAAGTCACAAGACGATCCATCCAAAATCTATTTCTCAGCTCTCAATGTTATGGAATCTCCCATCCAACACTAATAATGAAATGTAACATTTATTTACAGTTTTCAGGAACAAATTGCAACAATTAGTTTGAACGTTTATTGCTACATTTGTTGCATTTGCAGGTTATGGAAGAGGTAAAATGTTTCCAATACAGTGTGAAATGGGGAGGAACAGTTGGGAGCGCGACGAACGCCAAGGATTTAATGGAGAACGCTCCATAGCAACAGGCGGCATTTACGGCTCGGTCCTACGTTACATTCAGATGCTGCCAATATAAAGCTTCCAGCGCTCATCTGAGGGTCCCTCAGGGAACAGCAAGACCCCAAACTAATACATTAATCAAATGCATCATTTGTTCACTGTGAGAAAGGAAGCCAAAAAAGCATCTCCCACTGTCTGGGGTCAATGAAATGTATCTCCCCAATCACTCATCATCGCCCTTATCGCCAATGGCCTTATGGTTTTTGCTTTACTTTTATGCGTTTAATACAAAAACAAAACTAATATTTCCCGCACATAATAACAAAATAATTCTCCACAACAGGATCCAATCAGAAATAAGTTGAAATTTACTTTAAAAAAAATGTGATATAATGATCAAGTTATTATTTTGGCAGAATACGCAGAATGTATGAAGAATGACAGAGCCGCAGAACAAGACACTTAAAGGGGTTTTCCAGATTTGGAATATTAATAGCTTATCACTACGGTCGTCCACCACTATCAGATCTGTGGGGTTCATCTTTGCTGATCACCTGTTTAAAATGTAATATAGTGAACCAATAAAGTCTTGCCCTTGTGCTACCGGCCATTACAGCGCCGCATCCCCTTCTGTTTATATTGGCTGTAAACTCATAAACATCACATGACAGCTGCAGCCAATCACTGTGTAACACTCGCGGCCAGTGTAGAGGCAGCGAGCGGGATTAGTGGACCCACTGGCTGGCAGGGGGACCTTGACTTACCCCTTAGTAAGGGGAGCTTAACTAAGTTGCCATCATGAAGGCGGATGCCAGGTACCACTGCCAGGGCAGTGACCAGGACTGTGGCAGCTGACCCCTAGGAAGACAGGTACAGGTGGGGTGACTGAGGCAGGCTAGACAGGTGGGTACGGATAGGAATGGTGGGCATGGCAGGTACTGGAGACGGACACAGGGATAACAAGACAGAAGCTCAGGACCTGACAACTAGGTAGGCAGCAGACTGACTGACTAACTAACTCTAGGCTTTGCACAGGCACCTCCCCTAATGGGAGGGTGCCTTAAACACACAGTGCCTCTCAGCCATAGACTGAGGGGTACTTTGCACGTTGCGACATCGCTACTGCGATCTCGCCGAAGCCGAAAGTGACGCACATCCGGTTCCAGTAACGACGTCGCAACGTGTAAAGCCTAGATGCACCGATAAACGATCGCAAAAGCGTCGTAAATCGGTGATCTGTGTAGTGTCGGTCATTTCCATAATTTCGCTGCATTGACAGGTACGATGTTGTGCCTCGTTCCTGCGGTAGCACACATCGCTGTGTATGAAGCCGCAGGAGCGAGGAACATCTCCTTACCTGCCTCCCACCTGCAATGAGGAAGGAAGGAGGTGGGCGGGATGTTTATGTCCTGCTCATCTCCGCCCCTCCGCTTCTATTGGCTGTGATGCCGCATGACCCGCCCCCTTAGGAAGGAGGCGGGTCGCCGGCCAGAGCAACGTCGCAGGGCAGGTAAGTGCGTGTGAAGCTGCCATAGCGATAATGTTCGCTACGGCAGCTATCACAAGATATCTTATCTGCGATGGGGGCGGGGACTATCGCGCTCGGCATCGCTACAATCGGCTAGCGATGTCGCAGCGTGCAAAGTACCCCTGAGAGACATTTCTGGGAAATAGTGCGCTGGCTCTTTAAGAGGAGGGCCGGTGTGAGCACGCACGTCTTATGTGCGCTCCTGGGAATCCTGTGCGGTATGTACAGGGCCCAGGAGGGGAAGGAGGCAGCAGCACAAGTGGATGGCCGGGGGAGTCAGAGGGATGACGCGACCCAGCCAAGGCGGTGAGCAAGTTTGCGTCTCTGCAGAGACGCTGGTGTTACACACTGGTGTTTGTGGTTTGGGACCATCAACCACTGAGGTCAGTGATTGGCTGCAGATGTCACATCGACTATATATACCTACTATATATACCTACTATGTATACCCCTTTTCACATGTAAAACACCAAGGAATAAATGGCGCTATAATAATAAATAATAATAATAATAATAATAATAATGACTATCTGGTCAATGTAAACAGAAGCATTAGGGATTTAGTCCTGATTGGCCAGGAATTATAAGGGGGCGAGTATATATTAGTTCATCATTTTACATCTATTGTTGTCTGTGAGCAGCGTCTTCATCACTTGGACAACCCCTTTAAGCTTCATGTTATTTCAGTGTTTTGGGTTTTTTTAATCCCTATTTTCATCTATATTTTCTAACATATAATGTTAATGAATACGCACCTCCTTTTCAGCTTCCTTTGATATTTATGAGGAGATTACAGCCTTCCTGCTACATCACGTGCACTCGAGTTTGTTGAAATCTGTATATTACGAGTTCACCCCATAAAAAAATAATAGGAAACAACTCTGGAGGTGACAAAGTCAACAAGGTAACATAATCTGGCCATTTTCTGATCCTAGCTGCATTATTAGGATTATTAGAAGGGCCTTTAGGATTTCAATCTGCTTTTCCAGATCGAGTGGTTGTCACATTATCGCTCAGGTGTGGTTTGCAGACTAGCGGTTACAAGACGAGCAGCTTCTTTTCCTTCTTTTTTCAGTGAACACATGACAATCGCTAGAATTTCCGAGCGGAACCAAATCCTGACAGTGCGTATATTACACCCTGTTAAGATTTGTAAGATTTTGCATGTTACTGTCACGAGTGTGTCACGGTCTGATGTGATCCTGGGGGGATCTGGGATCAGAAAATCATAGCGTATTGTGGATCGCGGGTCTGCTTTAGTGCCTGCTCGTCGTTTACCCTGAGTTGGAGCTTATTTAATTCCAATGTGGTACTGAAGTGGTTAAGGTTCATTTCTATGCTACTGTGAACTAACAGGCTGTTGTAATCTCTGTTGCAGCCATTCCCTTCCGTTATAAATATCCACTCTTCACTCCTCCCTATGCTGGCTGTAGCTCATACCTATGCTGTCCATGTTGAAGGAGCTTGTCTCTGCATAGCTGTGGTGTTGCTTCTATTGCAGCAGTAAAGTTTCTGCTGAGGAAACTTAGGAGTGCTTTATGTCGTGTCTTCCACCACCTGTTTGACTTACCTATCTTGTGTTTTCTTATTGCAGTGAAGAGACTAGCGTTTCGCTGGCCTTCACTAGTCAGGGTGAGTTAAGGGCCAGAAAGGGACTAGGCGTGTGACGGTGCATGGGGGAAGGACCCCTTTTGGGACATTAGGAAGGGTAAAGATTAACCTGCATCCACTCCCTTCTGCTATAAATATCCGCTCTATACTCCTCCTTATGCTGGCTATAGCTCATACCTATGCTGTCCATGTTGAAAGAGCTTGTCTCTGCATAGCTGTGGAGTCGCTTCTATTGCAGCTGCAAAGTTCCTGCTGAGGAAACTTAGGAGTGCTTTATGTCGTGTCTTCCACCACCTGTTTGACTTACCTATCTTGTGTTTTCTTATTGCAGTGAAGAGACTAGCATTTCGCTGGCCTTCACTAGTCAGGGTGAGTTAAGGGCCAGAAAGGGCCTAGGCAGTGGCGTAACTAGAGTTTGATGGGCCCTGGTGCAAACTTTGGACTGGGGCCCCCCTCCATGTACACAACACTTAGGGTACGAGATAATGATGCTGACACTTGGCTTTTATCCACAGCACCCAGGTTTCCCATGATCTAAAATCCCTCTATCAGCACCCTGCTTTCCCATGCTCTGTCATACATCTTTCCCTCAGCACCCAGCTTTCCCATATCAGAGCATGAGAAAGATGGGTGCTGAGAGATGTATAGCAGATCATGGGAAAGCTGGGTGCTGAGAGATGTATAGCAGAGCATGGGAAAGCTGGGTGCTGAGAGATGTATAGCAGAGCATGGGAAAGCTGGGTGCTGAGAGATGTATAGCAGAGCATGGGAAAGCTGGGTGCTGAGAGATGTATAGCAGAGCATGGGAAAGCTGGGTGCTGAGAGATGTATAGCAGAGCATGGGAAAGCTGGGTGCTGAGAGATGTATAGCAGAGCATGGGAAAGCTGGGTGCTGAGAGATGTATAGCAGAGCATGGGAAAGCTGGGTGCTGAGAGATGTATAGCAGAGCATGGGAAAGCTGGGTGCTGAGAGATGTATAGCAGAGCATGGGAAAGCTGGGTGCTGAGAGATGTGTAGCAGAGCATGGGAAAGCTGGGTGCTGAGAGATGTATAGCAGAGCATGGGAAAGCTGGGTGCTGAGAGATGTATAGCAGAGCATGGGAAAGCTGGGTGCTGAGAGATGTATAGCAGAGCATGGGAAAGCTGGGTGCTGAGAGATGTATAGCAGAGCATGGGAAAGAGCCCTTTTCCCTCAGCACAAAACATTCCCATCCCATACTTGTATCTTTTTCCTCCCTCATATATAGTTCTCCAAATACTATAATGGCCCCCACATAGCCTTCCATATAGTATAAAGGGTCCCACATAACCCTTTATATATTAGAATGCACCCCCATAGTCCTCCATGTATTATAATGCATTTCCCATAGTTCTCCATATTTTATACTGCACCACAGTCCCCCATGCTTTATAATGCACCCCCACAGACCATGTGTAAGGTAGCCTCCATAGTCCTCCATATATTATAATGTAGCCCCCATAGTCCTATATGTATTATAATGCAGCCCCATAGACCTCCATGTATTATGCGCTGCTATAGTCTATGTATAAGGTGTCCTTCATGTTTATTATGCAGTCCCATAGACCTCCATGTATCATGCAGCCAGCACCCCCAGGCCTCCATGTATTATGCAGCCAGTCCCACCAGGTCCTCCATGTGTCATGCAGCCAGCCCCACCAGGTGTCATGCAGCCAGCCCCACCAGGGCCTCCATGTGTAATGCAGCCAG
Source organism: Anomaloglossus baeobatrachus (assembly GCF_048569485.1). Lineage (NCBI taxonomy): Eukaryota > Metazoa > Chordata > Amphibia > Anura > Aromobatidae > Anomaloglossus > Anomaloglossus baeobatrachus. The sequence goes on from NC_134360.1 coordinate 41,079,768, forward strand.
CTTCCCCAGGACCTCCATGTGTCATGCAGCCGGCCCCCCCAGGGCCTCCATGTGTCATGCAGCCAGCCCCCCCAGGGCCTCCATGTGTCATGCAGCCAGCCCCCAGAGCTTCTATGTGTAATGCAGCCTGCCAGCCAGCCCCACCAGGGCCTCCATGTATCATGCAGGCAGCTTCCCCAGGCCTATATGTGTCATGCAGCCAGCAAAATAAAAAAACAAGTACCTCTCAGCTCCTTCTGACCCCTGCGACTGCGGTAGTTATGCCCCTGCCCCCATATGTCACACACCCTGCTCCCTATACAGCCTGCACCCCCATATCACACACACACCCTGACCCACATATCTCACCCTGCCCGTACCCCAACTTACCCCTCTCAAACACTCTGCACCCTTCACATGCTTCTGTCACAGTCTGCAGCCCTCATATCCCACTCACCCTGCAGCCCCCTCCCCTCATGTCCCCTCTTTTCTCATTACCACTCATGTGTTCGAAGTATCTTCTCCTGCTTTCTCCCCGGCCTCCTGTGTCTCCTCCCACACAGTCACATGGGCGTGACGTCATCGCAGGTCCTGGTAGGGATGGATTCCGTCTGCCGTGCAGGAGCACATCTCCTCTGCAGCAGGTCAGGAACGCCTGGTGGCCTCTCCAGGTCAGGGGCCCCTCTGCCCCCTGCAGACACTGGGCCCCCCTAAATCACAGGCCGGCCCCCTAACGGTCGCGCAGTCGGCCACTACATAGTGGCACTACACATAGGGGCCCGGCAGCCGGCTCTGCAGAGCGGCTGCCGGGCCCCTATAACCCTGCGGGCCCGGTCGCAGTGGCGACCTCTGCGACCGCGATCGTTACGCCCCTGGGCCTAGGCGTGTGACGGTGCATGGGGGAAGGACCCTTGTTGGGACATTAGGAAGTGCAAGGATCAGCCTGCAGCCACTTCCTTCTGCTATAAATATCCGCTCTATACTCCTCCTTATGCTGGCTATAGCTCATACCTATGCTGTCCATGTTGAAAGAGCTTGTCTCTGCATAGCTGTGGAGTCGCTTCTGTTGCAGCTGCAAAGTTCCTGCTGAAGAAACCTAGGAGTGCTTTTTTTGTCTTTCCTCACCTGTTTGTCTTACCTATGTTGTGTTGTCTTCTTGCAGTAAAAAGACTAATGTCTCGCTGGCTTTCACTTGTCAGGGTGATTTGAGGGCCAGCGAGGTCCATAAGCACGTGATGGCACATGGGGAAGGATCCGTCTAGAGACATTAGGGAGTGCAGGAATTAGCACTAGGGCCTTCCGTTGTTTTGCAACTCTAGTCTTCGTCTTTCCTTTGTGTTGCACCACTCGCCAGGAGTTATCAGTATCTGTTGTGACACCTGCAGTCACATCGTGACACCTACATCACTTGCCAAAAGTGTCCCCTGTCCTGGAAAACAACTTTAAACCCCCTTTACACATCGATAATCCACCAACAGAGTGTTCAAAAGATTTCTCACTCCAGATCACACCTCTAATCAGCTGACAAACCATCAAGACGCCTACCCCCCGCGGATAATATATTATGGCATATTTCACCAAAGCCTGATATGATAGGCATCCCCCCATAATCAGTACATGGCACAGGTGACACTACTGTTGCCCTTTACGGAAGATAGATCGTTATAGTATACATATGCACGGTATTTTTGGAATTAGTTGCATGGTCTTCCTGTAATTACTGAAACTTTGGCTGCAAACATAATCATTTATCCATGCAGCCAGTGAATGAAGCATCTATTCACATCAGATAGTTGGTAATGAGCCCATGTTATATTATTACAGGGTGACAGATAAAGGCTAGAACCTCCGAATCTCCGGGGGCTCCTAGAGAAGCGGATCCGGATTTAACAACTCTTTCCCATCCCTGTCAGGCATGTCCCTTCCCGCAGCCGGGTAATCTCCCCGTTTCAGGCTCCCATGCTGCTCTCAGGCTGTAGGTAATGTGTGTGAAACATATTTATGACCCCCCTTGTACAATGAAAGGGGTGGGAGCCGAGCTGGAGATTGCTTTCTAGCACAATGGAGCCACCATCAAGATAATGGGGGTCTCAAAGCAGAATCACTGCAACCTGCAGATAACCAAGATGACATCCAGGGTCTGAGATGGTGAAGATTAGGATCTGGCTAAAGGCCCAAAGGAAAAGTGATGGGGATTTTCATGAACACTGCCTTCGAGATGACATCTAGATAATGGGATAACCATCCAGAAGTGACCTACCCTCATATGATGAAATAGACAATTTTCTTTTGATAAACTTAGATCAATATATTTCCATGAATACCCGGCCCATCAGTAAATATCTCATAGACACACAATAAATGACTGGTCATTAGTAGAAAGATTTCCATAAGATCCATCACTGTTCACCAAAAAAAGGTTCTCAGAATTCAGAGCAGCCGCCAAGGTCCGGTCATTACTGCAATTCTCTCTTTTGTCCTGGTGGACAGTGAAGACGACATTCATTTCTCATAAACCTTGGGGGAAAATTCTCCTTCTCTCAGGATGGTCCAGCAATGAGAAAGTCGAAAGTCGTCCCAACACTTTCCGAAGAGGTAAAGAAAAAATCCAACCCAAAAGGCAGAACCTCCTGAGGTTACTTTTCCATAAATAGATGAGATAAGAAAGTCCGATATTAGGACACAAGGGTAGAATCTTCTGAAAGAGATAGATAGAGGGATAGATAGATAGATAGATAGATAGATAGAGGGATAGATAGATAGATAGATAGATAGATAGATAGATAGATAGATAGAGGGATAGATAGAGGGATAGATAGAGGGATAGATAGATAGATAGATAGATAGATAGATAGATAGATAGATAGATAGATAGAGGGATAGATAGATAGAGGGATAGATAGATAGATAGATAGATAGATAGATAGATAGATAGAGGGATAGATAGATAGAGGGATAGATAGAGGGATAGATAGAGGGATAGATAGATAGATAGATAGAGGGATAGATAGAGGGATAGATAGAGGGATAGATAGATAGATAGAGGGATAGATAGATAGATAGATAGATAGAGGGATAGATAGATAGATAGATAGATAGAGGGATAGATAGATAGATAGATAGATAGAGGGATAGATAGATAGAGGGATAGATAGATAGATAGATAGATAGATAGATAGAGGGAAAGATAGAGGGATAGATAGATAGAAGGATAGATAGATAGATAGAGGGATAGATAGATAGAGGGATAGATAGAGGGATAGATAGAGGGATAGATAGATAGATAGATAGATAGATAGAGGGATAGATAGATAGATAGATAGATAGATAGATAGAGGGATAGATAGATAGATAGATAGATAGATAGATAGATAGATAGATAGAGGGATAGATAGATAGATAGATAGATAGATAGATAGAGGGATAGATAGATAGATAGATAGAGGGATAGATAGATAGAGGGAAAGATAGAGGGATAGATAGAAGGATAGATAGATAGATAGTTAGATAGAGGGATAGATAGATAGATAGATAGATAGATGGATAGAGGGATAGATAGAGGGATAGATAGAGGGATAGATAGATAGAGGGATAGATAGAGGGATAGATAGATAGATAGAGGGATAGATAGATAGATAGATAGATAGATAGAGGGATAGATAGATAGAGGGATAGATAGATAGATAGAGGGATAGATAGATAGAGGGAAAGATAGAGGGATAGATAGATAGAAGGATAGATAGATAGATAGTTAGATAGAGGGATAGATAGATAGATAGATAGATAGATAGATAGATAGATAGATGGATAGAGGGATAGATAGAGGGATAGATAGAGGGATAGATAGATAGAGGGCTAGATAGATAGATAGATAGATAGATAGATAGATAGATAGAGGGATAGATAGATAGATAGATAGATAGATAGATAGATAGAGGGCTAGATAGATAGATAGATAGAGGGATAGATAGATAGAGGGAAAGATAGAGGGATAGATAGATAGATAGATAGATAGATAGATAGATAGATAGATAGAGGGATAGATAGATAGATAGAGGGATAGATAGATAGATAGATAGATAGATAGATAGATAGATAGAGGGATAGATAGATAGATGGATAGAGGGATAGATAGATAGATAGAGGGCTAGATAGATAGAGGGCTAGATAGATAGATAGAGGGATAGATAGAGGGATAGATAGATAGAGGGATAGATAGATAGATAGATAGATAGAGGGATAGATAGATAGAGGGCTAGATAGATAGAGGGATAGATAGAGGGATAGATAGATAGATAGATGGATAGATAGATAGATAGATAGATAGATAGATAGAGGGATAGATAGATAGATAGATGGATAGATAGATAGATAGATAGAGGGATAGATAGATAGATAGATACAGTTAGGTCCAGAAATATTTGGACAGTGACACAATTTTCGCGAGTTTGGCTCTGCATGCCACCACATTGGATTTGAAATGAAACCTCTACAACAGAATTGCAGATTGTAACGTTTAATTTGAAGGTTTGAACAAAAATATCTGATAGAAATTGTAGGAATTGTCACATTTCTTTACAAACACTCCACATTTTAGGAGGTCAAAAGTAATTGGACAAATAAACCAAACCCAAACAAAATATTTTTATTTTCAATATTTTGTTGCGAATCCTTTGGAGGCAATCACTGCCTTAAGTCTGGAACCCATGGACATCACCAAACGCTGGGTTTCCTCCTTCTTAATGCTTTGCCAGGCCTTTACAGCCGCAGCCTTCAGGTCTTGCTTGTTTGTGGGTCTTTCCGTCTTAAGTCTGGATTTGAGCAAGTGAAATGCATGCTCAATTGGGTTAAGATCTGGTGATTGATTTGGCCATTGCAGAATGTTCCACTTTTTTGCACTCATGAACTCCTGGGTAGCTTTGGCTGTATGCTTGGGGTCATTGTCCATCTGTACTATGAAGCGCCGTACGATCAACTTTGCGGCATTTGGCTGAATCTGGGCTGAAAGTATATCCCGGTACACTTCAGAATTCATCCGGCTACTCTTGTCTGCTGTTATGTCATCAATAAACACAAGTGACCCAGTGCCATTGAAAGCCATGCATGCCCATGCCATCACGTTGCCTCCACCATGTTTTACAGAGGATGTGGTGTGCCTTGGATCATGTGCCGTTCCCTTTCTTCTCCAAACTTTTTTCTTCCCATCATTCTGGTACAGGTTGATCTTGGTCTCATCTGTCCATAGAATACTTTTCCAGAACTGAGCTGGCTTCATGAGGTGTTTTTCAGCAAATTTAACTCTGTCCTGTCTATTTTTGAAATTGATGAATGGTTTGCATCTAGATGTGAACCCTTTGTATTTACTTTCATGGAGTCTTCTCTTTACCGTTGACTTAGAGACAGATACACCTACTTCACTGAGAGTGTTCTGGACTTCAGTTGATGTTGTGAACGGGTTCTTCTTCACCAAAGAAAGTATGCGGCAATCATCCACCACTGTTGTCATCCGTGGACGCCCAGGCCTTTTTGAGTTCCCAAGCTCACCAGTCAATTCCTTTTTTCTCAGAATGTACCCGACTGTTGATTTTGCTACTCCAAGCATGTCTGCTATCTCTCTGATGGATTTTTTCTTTTTTTTCAGCCTCAGGATGTTCTGCTTCACCTCAATTGAGAGTTCCTTAGACCGCATGTTGTCTGGTCACAGCAACAGCTTCCAAATGCAAAACCACACACCTGTAATCAACCCCAGACCTTTTAACTACTTCATTGATTACAGGTTAACGAGGGAGACGCCTTCAGAGTTTATTGCAGCCCTTAGAGTCCCTTGTCCAATTACTTTTGGTCCCTTGAAAAAGAGGAGGCTATGCATTACAGAGCTATGATTCCTAAACCCTTTCTCCGATTTGGATGTGAAAACTCTCATATTGCAGCTGGGAGTGTGCACTTTCAGCCCATATTATATATATAATTGTATTTCTGAACATGTTTTTGTAAACAGCTAAAATAACAAAACTTGTGTCACTGTCCAAATATTTCTGGACCTAACTGTAGATAGATAGATAGAGGGATAGATAGATAGATAGATAGAGGGATAGATAGATAGATAGATAGATAGAGGGATAGATAGATAGATAGATAGATAGAGGGATAGATAGATAGAGGGATAGATAGAGGGATAGATAGATAGATAGATAGATAGATAGATAGATAGATAGATAGATAGATAGATAGATAGATAGATAGATAGATAGATAGAGGGATAGATAGAGGGATAGATAGATAGATAGAGGGATAGATAGATAGATAGAGGGATAGATAGATAGATAGATAGATAGAGGGATAGATAGAGGGATAGATAGATAGATAGATAGATAGAGGGATAGATAGATAGATAGAGGGCTAGATAGATAGAGGGATAGATAGATAGATAGATAGATAGAGGGATAGATAGATAGATAGAGGGATAGATAGATAGATAGATAGAGGGATAGATAGATAGATAGATAGAGGGATAGATAGAGGGATAGATAGATAGATAGAGGGATAGATAGATAGATAATGGATAGATAGATAGATAGATAGAGGGCTAGATAGATAGAGGGATAGATAGATAGAGGGATAGATAGATAGATAGATAGATAGAGGGATAGATAGATAGAGGGATAGATAGATAGATAGATAGATAGAGGGATAGATAGATAGATAGATAGAGGGATAGATAGATAGATAGAGGGATAGATAGATAGATAGATAGAGGGATAGATAGATAGATAGAGGGATAGATAGATAGATAGATAGAGGGATAGATAGATAAAGGGATAGATAGATAGAGGGATAGATAGAGGGATAGATAGATAGATAGATAGAGGGATAGATAGATAGATAGAGGGATAGATAGAGGGATAGATAGATAGATAGATAGAGGGATAGATAGATAGATAGATAGATAGATAGATAGATAGATAGAGGGATAGATAGATAGATAGAGGGCTAGATAGATAGAGGGATAGATAGATAGATAGATAGATAGAGGGATAGATAGATAGATAGAGGGATAGATAGATAGATAGATAGATAGATAGAGGGATAGATAGATAGATAGATAGAGGGATAGATAGAGGGATAGATAGATAGATAGAGGGATAGATAGATAGATAATGGATAGATAGATAGATAGATAGATAGATAGAGGGATAGATAGATAGAGGGATAGATAGATAGATAGATAGATAGATAGATAGATAGAGGGATAGATAGATAGAGGGATAGATAGATAGATAGATAGAGGGATAGATAGATAGATAGATAGAGGGATAGATAGATAGATAGAGGGATAGATAGATAGATAGATAGATAGATAGATAGAGGGATAGATAGATAGATAGAGGGATAGATAGATAGATAGATAGATAGAGGGATAGATAGATAGATAGAGGGATAGATAGATAAAGGGATAGATAGAGGGATAGATAGAGGGATAGATAGATAGATAGATAGATAGATAGAGGGATAGATAGATAGATAGAGGGATAGATAGAGGGATAGATAGATAGATAGATAGATAGAGGGATAGATAGATAGATAGATAGATAGATAGATAGATAGATAGAGGGATAGATAGATAGATAGAGGGATAGATAGATAGATAGATAGATAGATAGATAGATAGAGGGATAGATAGATAGATAGATAAAGGGCTAGATAGATAGAGGGCTAGATAGATAGAGGGATAGATAGATAGAGGGATAGATAGAGGGATAGATAGATAGATAGATAGATAGATAGATAGATAGATAGATAGATAGAGGGATAGATAGAGGGATAGATAGATAGATGGATAGAGGGATAGATAGAGGGATAGATAGAGGGATAGATAGATAGAGGGATAGATAGATAGATAGATAGAGGGATAGATAGATAGATAGATAGAGATAGATAGAGGGATAGATAGATAGATAGATAGATAGATAGATAGAGGGATAGATAGAGGGATAGATAGATAGATAGATAGATAGATAGATAGAGGGATAGATAGATAGATAGATAGAGGGATAGATAGATAGATAGATAGAGGGATAGATAGATAGATAGAGGGATAGATAGATAGATAGATAGATAGAGGGATAGATAGATAGATAGAGAGATAGATAGATAGATAGATAGATAGAGGGCTAGATAGAGGGATAGATAGAGGGATAGATAGAGGGATAGATAGATAGAGGGCTAGATAGAGGATAGATAGAGGGATAGATAGATAGATAGAGGATAGATAGATACAGTAGGTATAAAGAGATAGAAGAATAAATAGATGAAAGAAGAATAGATAGTAGAATAGATAGATGATAGAAAGCTAGCTAGATAGATAGATAGATAGATGAATAGATATAGAGATGATAGATAGATAGATACAGTGCCTTGCGAAAGTATTCGGCCCCCTTGAATTTTTCAATTTTTTTCCCACATTTCAAGCTTCAAACATAAAGATAAAAATTAAACTATATGGTGAAGAATCAACAACAAGTGGACACAATTGTGAACTTGAATGAAATTTATTGCTTATTTTAAGCTTTTGTAAAAAATAATAAAGTGAAAATTGGGGCGTGCAATATTATTCATCCCCTTTACTTTCAGTGCAGCAAACTCACTCCAGAACTTCATTGAGGATCTCTGAATGATCCAATGTTGTCCTAAATGACTGATGATGATAAATATAAGCCCCTGTGTGTAATCAAGTCTCCGTATAAATGCCCCTGCTCTGTGATAGTCTCAGTGTTCTGTATAAAGCACAGAGAGCATCATGAAGACCAAGGAACACAACAGGCAGGTCCGTGATACTGTTGAGGATAAGTTTAAAGCCGGATTTGGTTACAAAAAGATTTCCAGAACTTTAAACATCCCAAGAAGTACTGTGCAAGCGATCATATTGAAATGGAAGGAGTATCATACCACTGCAAATCTACCAAGACCCGGACGTCCATCCAAACTTTCATCTCAAACAAGAAGAAGACTGATCAGAGATGCAGCCAAGAGGCCCATGATCACTCTGGATGAACTGCAGAGATCTACAGCTGAGGTGGGAGAGTCTGTCCATAGGACAACAATCAGTCCTACACCGCACAAATCTGGCCTTTATGGAAGAGTGGCAAGGAGAAAGCCATTTCTCAAAGATATCCATAAAAAGTGTTGTTTAAAGTTTGCCACAAGCCACCTGGGAGACACCAAACATGTGGAAGAAGGTGCTCTGGTCAGATGAAACCAAAATCGAACTTTTTGGGCACGGATATGTTTGGCGTAAAAGCAACACAGCTCATCACCCTGAACACACCATCCCCACTGTCAAACATGGTGGTGGCAGCATCATGGTTTGGGTCTGCTTTTCTTCAGCAAAGACAGGGAAGATGGTTAAAATTAATGGGAAGATGGATGGAGCCAAATACAGGACCATTCTTGAAGAAAACCTGTTGGAGTCTGCAAAAGACCTGAGACTGGGACGGAGATTTGTCTTTCAACAAGACAATCATCCCAAACATAAAGCAAAATCTACAATGGAGTGGTTCACAAATAAACATATCCAGGTGTTAGAATGGCCAAGTCACAGTCCAGACCTGAACCCAATCGAGAATCTGTGGAAAAAGCTGAAAACTGCTGTTCACAAACGCCTCCATCCAACCTCACTCAGCTCCAGCTGTTTACAAAGGAAGAATGGGCAAGAATTTCAGTCTCTTGATGTGCAAAACTGATAGAGACATTCCCCAAGAGACTGCAGCTGTAATCGCAGCAAAAGGGGCCGCTACAAAGTATTAATTTAAAGGGGCCGAATAATATTGCACGCCCCAATTTTCATTTTATTATTTTTTATAAAAGTTTAAAATAAGCAATACATTTTGTTCAACTTCACAATTGTGTCCACTTGTTGCTGATTCTTCACCATAAAATGTAATTTTTTATTTTTATGTTTGAAGCCTGAAATGTGGGAAAAGGTTGAAAAATTCAAAGGCACTGTAGATAGATAGAGGGATAGATAGATAGATAGATAGATAGAGGGATAGATAGATAGATAGATAGATGGATAGGTAGATAGAGGGATAGATAGAGGGATAGATAACATAAGCTTGGAATAAATACCAAATTTTCATCTTTTTTTGAAATAGTACTTCTGCCTCTTGATGTTACGTTGTTGCACTGATAGATATGAGCAGTGTGGACATTCTTGAAGTTTTCTTGAGTGTCATTGAGCACCCTTGAGATGAGAGCACTTTACAAGTATTCTGCCCTCTGCTTCTGCCTCCTGTGTATACTTAGGCATTATAAAGCAGAGCTTGTCAAGTAACACTTGTGCTGAGCGGCTGTTTGCGATGCTTTATGGTTTTCTTCCTAAGCTGCGTAGCTTGAGAACAAGAACATGGATATTTGTAACACAAGCTGAAGGAGTATATACAATTATTGGTCAAGTGTTGTCAAGTGTCAGCCTAGATGCAGCAACATCCACAGCCTCGCTGCGTCACACACGGAAGTAAATGAGCGTAATGAGGGGACGCTGCATCCCACCATCTAGGAGACCATTCTGGAGCATTTCACATTGTCAGGTTAGAAAACTTGACACAATACTACTTTATCCGTTTTTGATCCCCTTTAAAGGCTTCCCTCACATTTGTCAGCTTTTCAGAATATTGGTGATAAATGTCTGAATGGTCTAGGTCCTAAGATCACTAGAACAGGGGGCCATAGCTCCTCACAGTACCACCCTAGGGAGGAGGAGTGTGATTGGGGCAGTAGTGGAGCACACGCCCAGGAGGTCCAGTCTATGTGACTGTCCCCATAGGTCCGATGACCTTTGATAGGTGCAGGACTGTTGATTGCAGGGAATAGGGAGCAGTGGTCCTCCATCCTAGTGATCAGGGGAGTCCCACTGTTGGAGACCTAATCTGTGTTTGTGAAGATGTTGGTAAAAGCCTGATCACTGTAGGCTTCAATGAGACCCCAAGATCGGCAGGAGGGAGGTCTTAAACCCCATATTCCTTGATTGCAATGAACAGATCTTTGATAGGAGTGGAGGCGGAGCGTACAGATTACTTCTAAGAATGTCCATGGGACCGATGGAAAAACTGTTTCATAGCTGACACCAAGTAGACCAGCAGGGCATAGTCTCATCTAGTGCTATGATCATACTTCACCTGGGCGGGGAAATGAAAATTAATTCCAGACCCCTCTTCTAGTAATCAGTAAGGCCCTCAATAGTTACATACAGTCATGGCCGAAAGGATTGGCAACCTTGAGTATTTTTCCCAGATAATTATTGCAATTAAACATTTTGTTATACACGTTTATTTCCTTTGTGTGTATTGGAAGAACACAAAAAAACAAAACAAAACTGGAAAAAAAGGCAAATTATATATAATTTCACACAAAACTCCATAAATGGGCCGGACAAAATTGATGTCCCCCTCAACTTAATATTTGATTGCACACCCTTTACACTTTGGAATAAATAACTGCAATCAGTCGCCTCCTATAACCGTCCACAAGCTTCTTACTCCTCTCCTGGAATTTTGGACTCTTCTTTATAAATTGCTCTCTCTTATTGGAAGGTGTCTCGTCTCCTCTCGTCTCCTCTCGTCTCCTCTCGTCTCCTCTCGTCTCCTCTCGTCTCCTCTCCTCTCCTCTCCTCTCGTCTCCTCTCCTCTCCTCTCGTCTCCTCTCCTCTCCTCTCGTCTTGTCTTCTCTTCTCTTCTCTCAACAGAAATGTTAAGGTCTCTCCACAGGTGTCAATGGGATTTAGATCCGGACTCCTTGCTGCCACTTCAGAACTCTCCAGCGCTTTGTTCCCATCCATTTCTGGGGCGTCTTGAAGTGTTTGGGGTCATTGACCTACTGGAAGACCCATGACCTAGGACGCACCCCAGCTTTCTTACACTGGGCACTACATTGCCACCCAAAATCCTGGGGTAATCTTCAGATCTCATGATGTCTTGCACACAGTCAAGGCCCCCAGTGCCAGAGGAAGCAAAACAACCCCAAAACATCTCTGACCTTCACCATATCTAACTGTAGGTCCTGTGTTCTTTTCTTTGTAGGACTCATTTTGTATTCAGTAAACAGTAGAATGATGTGCTTTACCTCTACCTCTATCTTTTAAAAGCTCCACCTCGGTCCCATCTGTCGTCAAGACAGTTTCCCAGAAGAATTTTAGCTTATTTATGTACATGAAGGAAGGTACAAACGCCGAACCGTAGGGACTTCGTACTCCTTTACCAGAGAGAATCAGTGTGTGTATGACTTTGAGCAGGGTGCACAACACATTGGTTTCTTCAGGCTGGTGGCCATCAACCCGCTGCCGGTCAGCGACGTAGGCGAAGTAGTAAAACATGTGACACTTTTGGGAAAACAAAATAGAACAGTTTATTCTTTTCCCCGTTATGACAGACATGGCCTCACTCCACACTGTTCTGCTGTTACTGTGTTTTTGGGGTACTCCCATTCGAGCTTTTCCTGCTATATTGGATCTCGTTCACAAGCTGTCAGGCACCTGGGTCTCCGTTACTCCACTCTTCTAATTCTTCCAGAGGCAGCAAAACAACGCTAAAACATCTGTGAGCCTCCATCATGTGTGACTGTAGGTCCTGTGTTTTTTTTCTTTGAAGACCTCTTTCCATTTTCGGTAAACAGTAGTATGATAAGGATGTGCTTTACCAAAAAAGGTCTCATCTGTCAACAAGATGCTTTCCCAGAAGGATTTGGGCTTATTCACCTACATTTTGGCAAACTGCAGTCTAGCTTTTTTGTCCCTGTGTCAGCAGTGGGGTCCTCCTGGGTCTCCTCTATAGCTTTCATTTCATTCATTCACATGTGTACAGATAGTTTGTACTGACACTGATTCCCCTGAGCCTGCAGAACAGCTTGAATTTCTTTGGAGCTTGATTGGAGCTGCTTATCCACCATCCGGGCTATCCTGCTTTGCAAAGTTTCATCAATATTTCTCTCCACATCCAGGGAGATTAGCTACAGTGCCATGGGTGTTAACTTCTTGAATATATTGCGCACTGTGGACAAAAGAACATCAAGATCGGTGGCTCAGTGGTTAGCACTGCAGTCTTGCAGCGTTGGGGTCCTGGGTTCAAATCCCACCAAGGACAACACCTGCAAGGAGTTTGTATGTTCTCCCCGTGTTTGCGTGGGTTTCCTCAGGGTTCTCTGGTTTCCTCCCACACTCCAAAAACATACTGATAGGGAACCTAGATTGTGAGCCCCAATGGGGACAGTGTTGCTGTATGTAAAACGCTGTGGGATTAATAGCGCTACATAAATGAATAAATATTATTATTATTCTATCTCTGGAGATGAACTGGTAACTTGATATTGTTGATATTTTTCAACAATTTTGGTTCTCAAGTCCTGAGACAGTTTTCTTCTCCTCTTTCTGTTCTCCATGCCTAGTATGGCACACCCAGACACATAATGCAAAGATTGAGTCAACTTCTCCCCTTTTTATCTGGATTCGGGTGTGATTTTCATATTGCCCACACCTGTTACTTGCTACAGGTGAGTGTAACGCCTGCCTGGATCCACAGACTCAGACGGGCTGTAATGGACAGGCTAGAGGGAAGCCACTCACCAAGCAGGACCCCCAGAACCCTGAAACCCTTTAACCCCCATACAGGAATTTGGAATTACACGGGGCCCTGGAGATCACTACCTGTGGAAGGCTGCAGTCTGAGAGAGTAGTCGTCAGGCAGGGTCAAACCAGGAATTGCGGAATAGGGACAGAATCTGAAGGCAAAGACGTAATCAGAAACAAGCAGAGGTCAAAACCGGAACGGGCAGCAAGGTACAAAAACAACAGGCAGGAGGGTAGTCAGAAAACAAGCGGTAATCAGCACACAAAATCACAGGACGAAACAGGAGGCAGAATTCTCAGAACTATCTCTGGCAGAGGTCAGGAGACAGGAGGGGAATTAAAAAGGGTGTGGTGTCTGCCCATTGGCTGCAGCTGAATGATGGTACCTCAGCTGGGAGACACCCAGTGGCACTGCAGATCCTTAGGAAACCCAGACCAGTGGATGAACGGAGCCTGCGCCCACCGGCGCCGCTGGCATTGACTCCTCTCCCATCACCAGCACCATCCACGGCAGGAACACAGCGTCGCCTGGCGATCGGAGCAGAAGTCGCTGGAGCAGACTCCGGTGGTGACGTAACAGTGAGTTTGAACAAGCATCACATGCTTGAAACAAAGTTGGTTAGCCACAATTTTGTAAAGGTGCCAACAATTTTGTCCCATTTTGGGGGGTTTTGCGTGAAATTATGTCCAATTTGCCTTTTTTTCCTCACTTTTTGTTGTTGTTCCAATACACACAAACAACATAAACATGTGTATACCAAAATGTGTCCTTTCAATAATTTTTCTGAGAGAAATACTTCATTTTATGGAAGAATTTCGAGGGTGCACACACTTTCGGCGATGACTTTATATATCACCAGCGTAGGTGATAAGTCTCCACGGCCCAATAACCGCTTTAACTATGAAAAATAGCAGTATCATGTCTTTCATAATAATATAATAAATCTCAATCTCTTTCTATCACATCCAGACACAAAAACAACGTCCTCGGAGTATTGCCTTTTGCCCTTTTATTGACTTTTTTATGCTTTCCGCTGTGATTCCTTATTGTATCCCTTGGAGACTTCTATAAACTGACTCGGTTTTCCCTTACAGGAAGTCAGGGTTTTCCACATCTGCTTTTTAAGAGAGAAATAAAAACAAGAGGTTTGCTAAATATTTATAAGACGACTTTGATTTCCTTTGTTTTCTCAAACACGTTTTTTTGGATGGATTTTTGCCTTAATGTCTGTTCCTTCTTCCTGTTTCCTCGTTACTTCCCAAATTAAGTAGCCATCACATTCGCAGTGTAAACAGAGGCCAGCGTCAGGACTGACAGATATAAACGACCTCGCTATGAACCTTCTCAGTTTACCAGTGGAAGCTTTTTCCTTCTCCGCACCCTCTCCTGCCAGAAAGACGCGTTTTTTTTTTATTATTCCCTAATAAAACCCTTCCATACATTCCTTGCGTCCTGTCCTGCGCTGCGCTGATTTATTTTTATACCAGGGTTAAAAAAATGGAAATCCAAAAAAGATGACTATTATTCTGAGATATCGCTGTCCACAGACATTGTGGCCGCATGTAACGATTTCTATGTTACAATTTGTAAGATTTTTTTTCTATTGATACAATTTGGCCACGTTACTGATTCATTTGTTCTCTGCGGTATAGCCAGCGCACCCAGCTCATCCGGGAGAGCACTACCATCAGATTTCACAGGACAAAACTGCTTAACTCCGTAAGGAGAATAGTCTTCCCCTGTGGTCCCCACATAGCTTCTCATAAGCCAGATCAGTTACCCACACTTTGCACTGACGAGGGGCAATCACAACACCGTGTCTGCAAATTGGGATTCCAATCTGGCATATATCCTAGGTCATATGAAAAGGCTTGTTAAAAGGCCACTTTTGACTTTTAGGATTGCTACTTCCAATAGGTGGCGCTAGAGTTTCATTAGCTTCTCATAAGCCAGATCAGTTACCCACACTTTGCAATGACGAGGGGCAATCACCCCGAAACACCGTGTCTGCAAATTGGGATTCCAATCTGGCATATATCCTAGGTCATATGAAAAGGCTTGTTAAAAGGCCACTTTTGACTTTTAGGATTGCTACTTCCAATAGGTGGCGCTAGAGTTTCATTAGCTTCTAATAAGCCAGATCAATTACCCACACTTTGCACTGACGAGGGGCAATCACCCTGAAACACCATGTCTGCAAATTGGCATTCTGATCTGGCATATATCCTAGGTCATATGAAAAGGCTTGTTAAATGGCTACTTTTGACTTTTAGGATTGCTACTTCCAATAGGTGGCGCTAGAGTTTCATTAGCTTCTCATAAGCCAGATCAGTTACCCACACTTTGCACTGACGAGGGGCAATCACTCCGAAACACCATGTCTGCAAATTGGGACTCCGATCTGGCATATATCCTAGGTCATATGAAAAGGCTTGTTAAAAGGCCACTTTTGACCTTTAAGATTGCTACTTCCAATAGGTGGCGCTAGAGTTTCATTAGCTTCTCATAAGCAAGATCAGTTACCTACACTTTGCACTGACGAGGGTCAATCACCCCAAAACACCATGTCTGCAAATTGGCATTCTGATCTGGCATATATCCTAGGTCATATGAAAAGGCTTGTTAAAAGGCCACTTTTTACTTTTAGGATTGCTACTTCCAATAGGTGACGCTAGAGTTTGTCTCCTTCCCTGGAGAGACAATTTGAATAATTCCCAGAGGGGCATTGCAGCTATAAGTCCCCTCACCACTGACAGCCAGACTGGTTTGTCAGGTCTCCATAAAGAGAATAGTCTTCACCCATGGTCCACCATTAGATTCTCATAAGCCAGATCAGTTACCCACACTTTGCACTGACGAGGGGCAATCACCCCGAAACACCGTGTCTACAAATTGGGATTCTGATCTGGAATATATCCTAGGTCATATGAAAAGGCTTGTTAAAAGGCCACTTTTGACTTTTAGGATTCCTACTTCCAATAGGTGGCACTAGAGTTTCATTAGCTTCTCATAAGCCAGATCAGTTACCCACACTTTGCACTGACGAGGGGCAATCACCCCGAAACACCGTGTCTGCAAATTGGGATTCCGATCTGGCATATATCCTAGGTCATATGAAAAGGCTTGTTAAATGGCTACTTTTGACTTTTAGGATTGCTACTTCCAATAGGTGGCGCTAGAGTTTCATTAGCTTCTCATAAGCCAGATCAGTTACCCACACTTAGCACTGACGAGGGGCAATCACTCCGAAACACCATGTCTGCAAATTGGGACTCTGATCTGGCATATATCCTAGGTCATATGAAAAGGCTTGTTAAAAGGCCACTTTTGACCTTTAAGATTGCTACTTCCAATAGGTGGCGCTAGAGTTTCATTAGCTTCTCATAAGCAAGATCAGTTACCTACACTTTGCACTGACGAGGGGCAATCACCCCAAAACACCGTGTCTGCAAATTGGGATTCTGATCTGGCATATATCCTAGGTCATATGAAAAGGCTTGTTAAAAGGCCACTTTTTACTTTTAGGATTACTACTTCCAATAGGTGACGGTAGAGTTTGTCTCCTTCCCTGGAGAGACAATTTGAATAATTCCCAGAGGGGCATTGCAGCTATAAGTCCCCTCACCACTGACAGCCAGACTGGTTTGTCAGGTCTCCATAAAGAGAATAGTCTTCACCCATGGTCCACCATTAGATTCTCATAAGCCAGATCAGTTACCCACACTGTGCACTGACGAGGGGCAATCACCCCGAAACACCGTGTCTGCAAATTGGGATTCTGATCTGGAATATATCCTAGGTCATATGAAAAGGCTTGTTAAAAGGCCACTTTTGACTTTTAGGATTGCTACTTCCAATAGGTGGCGCTAGAGTTTCATTAGCTTCTCATAAGCCAGATCAGTTACCCACACTTTGCACTGACGAGGGGCAATCACCCCGAAACACCGTGTCTGCAAATTGGGATTCTGATCTGTCATATATTCTAGGTCATATGAAAAGGCTTGTTAAAAGGCCTCTTTTGACTTTTAGGATTGCTACCTCCAATAGGTGGCGCTAGATTTTGTCTCCTTCCCTGGAGAGACAATTTGAATAATTCCCAGAGGGGCATTGCAGCTATAAGTCCCCTCACCACTGACAGCCAGACAGGTTTGTCAGGTCTCCATAAAGAGAATAGTCTTCACCCGTGGTTCACCATTAGATTCTCATAAGCCAGATCAGTTACCCACACTTTGCACTGACGAGGGGCAATCACCCCGAAACACCGTGTCTGCAAATTGGGATTCTGATCTGGCATATATCCTAGGTCATATGAAAAGGCTGGTTAGAAGGCCACTTTTGACTTTTAGGATTGCTACTTCAATAGGTGGCGCTAGAGTTAGGGGTACTTTGCACGCTGCGACATCGCAAGCCGATTGTAGCGATGCCGAGCGCGATAGTCCCCGTCCCCGTCGCAGATGAGATATCTTGTGATAGCTGCCGTAGCGAACATTATCGCTATGGCAGCTTCACACGCACTTACCTGTCCTGCGATGTCGCTCTGGCCGGCGACCTGCGTCCTTCGTAAGGGGGTGGGTCGTGCGGCGTCACTGCGACGTCACACGGCAGGCGGCCAATAGAAATGGAGGGGCGGAGATGAGCGGGACGTAAACATCCCGCCCACCTCTTTCCTTCCTCATTGCAGGCTGGATGCAGGTAAGGAGAAGTTCCTCGCTCCTGCGGCTTCACACACAGCGATGTGTGCTGCCGCAGGAACGAAGAACAACATCGTACCTGTCGCTGCAGCGAAATTATGGAAATGACAGACGCTACACCGATCACCGATTTTCAACGCTTTTGCGATCGTTTATCGGTGCTTGTAGGCTTTACACGTTGCGACGTCGTTACCGGCGCCGGATGTGCGTCACTTTCGATTTGACCCCGACGAGATCGCAGTAGCGATGTTGCAGCGTGCAAAGTACCTCTTAGTCTCCTTCCCTGGAGAGACAATTTGAATAACTTACTAATTAGATTTCTTAGACTTGATGAGGCTGGTGTACTTACTCTTAAAAAACATCCAAGGCTGAGATTACATGTCCAGTAATCATCCTCTAGAATAATGTGGGTGTACAGCGCAGGAACCTCCGCGATCACAATGACTAAAAAAAGAATGAAAAACGCCTGTGAAAAAAATGCACAAACGTGATAAAAATGCATGTTTTTCTGCTGCGTTTTTCCTGCCAAAACATGCAGTTTTGTGTGCAGAAAATGTGCACAAAAATCTGCTACAAGTGCACATACCCAAAACCTGCTTTTTTTGGAAACAGCTTCTTCTTTACTGCCAATATGCTGCCATTGTTCTCTGCAGCACATTCTGATTACACAGAATGATATGCTGCCGAAAACTTTCCAAGTTATTTCAGCCAAAGAATGATGATGCGACAATGCTGGGCGGCTACATGCTGCTATTTTTAGGCTGGGAGGTGGCCCAATAAGCATGGGTCTCCCCTGGCCCAAGAATACTAGCCCCCAGCTGTCTGGCTGTCTCCCTCCTCCCTAAGGCCTAAAACACACTTCCGCAAAAAAACGTACGTGTCTTACGGTCCGTTTTTCGGGTCCGTGTTCCGGTTTTTTGGGGCGTTTTTCCGGTACGTATGCGAGCCGTGTGTGCGTGTAAAATGTCCGTCTTTGTGTGTAAAATGCCCGTGTATGTGTACGTGGAATGTCCGTGTGGAATGTCCGTTTGTGTGTTGCACAATGTCATTGATACATGTCGGCTGACAGCAGACAGAGTTGCGCGATGAGAATGAACTCGGGTGAACTTCACCTGACTTCATTGTCATGCTGCGGCTCTCTCTGTGTGCCGCGTACTGATTAGCGGTCACCTGTGAAGGATTCACCAGTGACCGCCAATCCCCCGAGTGACTGAAGTTAGCAGCCCTCTCTCATACTTACCGCTCCCCGATCACCAGCGCGGCGAGGAACAGCTGTGCAGAGAATACGCGGCAACAATTACTTTGAATATGCCAGCCGCTCATTAATCAATCTCGTATTCCCTTCTTTCCCCACCCACCGGCGCCTATGATTGGTTGCAGTCAGACACTCCCCCCACGCTGAGTGACAGCTGTCTCACTGCACCCAATCACAGCAGCTGGTGGGCGTGTCTATACTGTGCAGTAAAATAAATAAATAAATAATTAAAAAAAACGGCGTGCGGTCCCCCTCCATTTTAATACCAGCCAGATAAAGCCATACGGCTGAAGGCTGGTATTCTCAGGATGGGGAGCCCCACGTTATGGGGAGCCCCCCAGCCTAACAATATCAGTCAACAGCCGCCCAGAATTGCCGCACACATTATATGCGACAGTTCTGGGACTGTACCCGGCTCTTCCCGATTTGCCCTGGTGCGTTGGCAAATCGGGGTAATAAGGAGTTATTGGCAGCCCATAGCTGGCAATAAGTCCTAGATTAATCATGTCAGGCGTCTCCCCGAGATACCTTCCATGATTAATCTGTAAGTGACAGTAAATAAACACACACACTCGAAAAAATCCTTTATTAGAAATAAAAAACACAAACATATACTCTGGTTCACCACTTTAATCAGCCCGAAAAAGCCCTCCATGTCCGGCGTAATCCAGGATGCTCCAGCGTCGCATCCAGCTCTGCTGCATGGAGGTAACCGGAGCAGCAGACACCGCCGCTCCTGTCACCTCCACGCGGCAAATGAAGACAGCCGCGCGATCAGCTGAGCTGTCACTGAGGTTACTCGCGGCCAACGCTGAATACAGCTGATCGCGCTATTGCCTTCATTAGCTGCGTGCAGGTAACAGGAGCGGCGGTGTCTTCTGCAGCTCCGGTCACCTCCATGCAGCAGAGCTGGAAGCGACGCTGGACCATCCTGGATTACGCCAGACATGGAGGGCTTTTTCGGGCTTATTAAAGTGGTGAACCAGGGTATATGTTTGTGTTTTTTATTTCTAATAAAGGATTTTTTCAGGTGTGTGTGTTTATTTACTATCACTTCCAGATTAATCATGGAAGGTATCTCAGGGAGACGCCTGACATGATTAATCTAGGATTTAGTGGTAGCTATGGGCTGCCAATAACTCCTTATTACCCCAATTTGCCAACGCACCAGGGCAAATCGGGAAGAGCCGGGTACAGTCCCAGAACTGTCGCATCTAATGTATGCGGCAATTCTGGGCGGCTGCTGACTGATATTGTTAGGCTGGGGGGCTCCCGATAACGTGGGGCTCCCCATCCTGAGAATACCAGCCTTCAGCCGTATGGCTTTATCTGGCTGGTATTAAAATGGGGGGGGACCGCACGCCATTTTTTTAAATTATTTATTTATTTATTTTACTGCACAGTATAGACACGCCCACCGGCTGCTGTGATTGGGTGCAGTGAGACAGTGGTCACTCAGCGTGGGGGGCGTGTCTGACTGCAACCAATCATAGGCGCCGGTGGGTGGGGAAAGCAGGGAATACGAGATTGATTAATGAGCGGCCGGCATTTTCAAAGTAATTGTTGCCGCGTATTCTCTGCACAGCTGTTCCTCGCCGCGCTGGTGATCGGGGAGCGGTATGAGCCGGGGGAAGAAAAAACCGAGCGCCAATGTAAGTATGACTGAGAACAGCAGAAAAAAAGGTAAGTATACTGAATTTAATTTAAAAAAAAAATAAAAATAAGATCGCTAGTGTAAAAATGCACACGCACGAAACGTGCTGAACACGGAGATACTCCGTGTGCAGTTCGTGCAGGCACGGACCCATAGACTTTAGCGGGTCCGTGCCTGCGTGATGCCGGCCAAAAACGGACATGTCGTCCGTGTAGAAAAGCGCACACACGTACTTACCACACGGACACACGTTCCGTGTGATTTTACGTGTGTGTGCCATCTACCATAGAACAACATGGGTCTCCGTGTGTACGTGTCTCTGGTACGTGCAAATACGTACCGCACACGTACAAATTAAACGGATGTGTGTTGCGGGTCTAACAGCGCGTCTCCTGCTTGCAGCGTTCTGCTGTGAGGGAGGAGGGAGCAGATGGGCTGTGACAGCGATGAAACACCGCTCACAGCTCAGTGAGTCAGGAAATCTGCAGCCGGCCGCAGGGATGTGACGTGTGCGGCACTTGACGTGACGTCACCAGAGCGGGGAACAGCGGTCTGCAATAGCGCCTCTCACAGGCACTATTGCCAACACAAGGTATTTGAGAGAAACATTGTTTCTCAATAGAATATCGAACTAGACAATAAAAAATATGGGTGAACCACCCCTTTAATTACTGTAAAACACTACACAGATCACCGATTTTCGACGCTTTTCCGATCGTTTATCGGTGCTTCTAGGCTTTACATGTTGCGACGTCGTTACCGGCGCCGGATGTGCGTCACTTTCGATTTGACCCCGACGAGATTGCAGTAGCGATGTCGCAATCCCAGCAAAGTGTATGAGAATCCTGACTTGCTATGCACACGCGGCTTCTTTTTTTCTTGCAGATGTTGTTGCAGAAAAAAGAAGCAGCGTGTCAGTTCTTTGTGCTTTTTTTCCTGTGTTTCTATAATCCCTTGCAATGCTTTATAACTACAGTGGATTATATCTGTACAGTTCGCCTCACGCACCATGCATACAGCATACAGCATGGTCTGTGAGGCGATCCGTAGCTCAGTAACCCGGGGTCGTCATAGTGACGAACCAGGGTTGCCATGGCAGCAATCGGGTCCCTGTGATCACATTACAGGGACACAATTGCCACGGAGAGGTAAGTGATCCCTATCCCTCGCATTGATTACAGCAATCAGGGAGTTAAACTGTCGGGCAGTGAGATCCAGGTCCTGGCTGTAACATCAGCCGGAGATCCGGCGGTGATTGTGGGGGTACAGCACCTGAATTCCCACAATCGGCAGGACTAGAAAAAAAGCAAAAAAAGGATGAAAAAATTTGCAAATTTTTCGGCTACTTTTTTCCTGCCAAAACATGCTTTTTATGTGCAGAAAATCTGCACACAAAAAAGCAACTTGTGCACATAGCCTTAGACCAGGGGTGGGGAACCTTTTTTCTTCCGGGGGCCATTTGGAAATTTCTACCAACCTTCGGGGGCTGCACAAAATTATCAATCTTTAAATGACCCTGTTATATTTGGTGAAACAATTAATTAACTCACCCCTACTGTGGTGGCTGGAGCGGCTTCTCTTTGGTGCAGCTGTGATGTTCGGCGATACTAATCATGTTTCTTCTCACAGCTGCTTTTTCAGGTTTGTCTCCGTCTGGAGCACAGTCAACTCTTTGTGATAATACGATTGGTAAATCATATACATCACATAACGGACGCTGTATATACATCACAGGAGACGCTGGAGGCACATATATCACATAGATGACACTGGAACTGCTGTATATACATCACAGGAGACACTGGGGGCACATACATTACACAAGGGGCTGGGGGCATGTAAATGACCCCAGCCCCTCCTGTGATGTATATGCCCCCAGCATCTCCAATCTGATGTATATGCCCCCAGCATCTCCATTGTGATGTGTAAGTCACATGAGACACTGGTGGCATACACATCACAGGAGACGCAGGGGGCATACACATTACAGGAGATGCTGAGGGCATGCACATCACAAGAGGGGCTGGGGGCATGCACATCACAAGAGGGGCTGGGGGCATGCACATCACAAGAGGGGCTGGGGGCATGCACATCACAAGAGGGGCTGGGGACATACACATCACAAGAGGGGCTGGGGCACAGACACGACAAGAGAGGCTGGGGCACAGACACCACAGATATCACTGGAGGGAGCACAGACATCATGGGGGGGCTGTACACAGGACTTGGGGGGGCTGCATACATGACTGGGGTGGCTGTACACATGACTGGTGGGTGCTGTACATATGACTGGGGGGAGCTGCACACTTGACTGGGGGGAGTTGCACACATGACTGGGGGGAGTTGCACACATGACTGGGGGGAGTTGCATACATGACTGGGGAGAGTTGCACACATGACTGGGGGGAGGTGCACACAGGACTGGGGGATAGGCTGCACACAGGACTGGGGATAGGCTGCACACAGGACTGGGGGATAGGCTGCACACAGGACTGGGGGATAGGCTGCACACAGGACTGGGGGATGGGCTGCACACAGGACTGGGGATGGGCTGCACACAGGACTGGGGGATGGGCTGCACACAGGACTGGGGGATGGGCTGCACACAGGATGGGGGGGCTGCACACAGGACTGGGTGAACCCTGACATCACTGAGGAAGAGGGGATGACCCAAACCTGGGGTGATACACAGCATTGGGGGGCACACAGCGCTGAGGGTTTCACACAACTCTGGGGGAGAGGGTTTACAGAACTGGGGTGGAGGGGCACAAAGCACTGGACGGGGCACACAGCAGCAGAGGGCGGGCGCTGGACTCACAGCAGCATCGCACTCACAGCACCGGAGTGCAGGCGCCGCACACACAGCTTCGGAAGGAGAAGGCGGGCACAGAGCTCCGGGGAGCAGGGGGCGGGTACACACTGCTGGAAGCTGTGAGGTTGCTGTGGGACGGAAGCGCAGAGCGCTAAACCCGCCCACAAAGTAAGTCCTGATCACGTTGGCACTGGCCGGCAGGAGAACACATTGGTGCACACAAGCTGCAATGTGTGGATTTAAAGGGCCGGCGACCTGCAAGACCACGGTGATGGTCCGAGCACTGCCGCCCCCGGGGGCCGCATAAAAGATCATGGCGGGGCGCATGCGGCCCGCGGGTCGGAGGATCCCCACCCCTGCCTTAGACAGATACTTGCTGATGACCGGATCATGCAGCTTTTATCACAACCGCTATTTATTATAATGATGGTCAGACCAAACAAAACAAGCACTTTTTACCTATTGTGTCCCCCCTATTGTCTTATATACAGTATGGTAAGTTAGTGAGCAAGACCCTCACTAATCCTGTAACTGATGAACTATACGTGTTACTTTGTATTGTCTTTATTGTCTGTTCACTTCTCTGCTTAGTTGTAAAGTGCTACGGGATATGTTGGCGCTATATTAATCATTTTAAGGTAAAATCTGGCATTCTCCATAAACAATAGAAGATGAATCGATCTCTCAAAGAGCAAGACCCTCACTCCTCTTGTAACTGATGAACTATGTGTTACTTTGTATTGTCTTTATTATTGTATTTGTTCACATCGCCGCTTAGTTAGAACATGCTACGGAATATGATGGCGCTATATAAATCATTTTAAGGTAAAATCTGGCGGTCCCCATAAGCAATAGAAGATTAATCGGTTTCGCCAAAATCAATGCATGTGGCCAACGATAATCTAATGTGTTTGGGTTTCTAACATTACTGACACGAATTCTTGCTGCTCAAAATCTACGTGAAAATCTCCATACAGCGCTGCGGAATATGTTGGCGCTATATAAATCATTTTATGGTAAAATCTGGAGGTCCCCATAAACAATACATGAATCTGTGACGCCCCTGGATATCAGGTCGTCACAGGGTACTGCGCAAGCTGCCCTTCCATGCAGTATTACACCTCCCTTTTGGTTTTGGGCCCCTACTTAAGTGGTGTTGCCTCCATCAGCGAATCAAAACCCTAGAGGCACCCTGCACCACACCCACTAGACACACCAGTGGACGGCTTGAGAGGAATAGAGTCGCCCACCTGGGGGTGTTGGGGAGGTGAGGTGAGGAGTGTAGTCAGTGGAGTTGAGTCGAGTCGAGTGGAGAGAGAGGAGTGTCGAGTAGCCCTCGAGCTGAGAGGCGCTCAGAGGAAGTTGGGAGTGGGACTCCCGAAGTAACGGCCTAGGTTGCAGACGGTGGTCAGGGTCTAGAAGGAGTCGGACCCCAGGTCGCAGGGGATCGTGGAGAGGTGCTCGGGCTCATCGAGGAGGACGGCCGGAAGCCTGGCCCTATCACTGGTCTGGGACAGAAGGCACGACGGGGTACATGGACCCTAGGTCGGGGAGTAGCTTCAGGCAACCCGACAATTCAACTGAGGAGAACATAGCCTTCATGATCCGTTTCCACCCACTCCAAAATCGGGGCATTAGCGCAATGAGGGGGATAGGACTTTCCACCCAAAAACGGTCCAGAAAATCCCAAGCGTGATCCCTGAGAGCAAGCTCCCTCACTTAGCCATAGTGGGGAGCGGGGCCCGACTAGTTCCAAGCTACCGGGCCACCAAGTTGACGTCTAAACTAAGTGCCAGGAGGCAGGTCACGGATCACCAGGCAGCACCACTTGTGGACGGGACCTGGACGAGCTCCCCTCAGCAGCAGCGGTACCCAGAGACTTTGTTTACCCGGTTGTCGGTGTCTGCTTATGGACTGAGTGAGTACAAGAGTGACCCCTGCATCCCCACGGCACTTCCCACCTTCCACCGAGTCCCGGGGCATCCCCTACCCGTGGAGGGTTCCAACACCTTGCTGCCCCTTTCCATCATCCCCGGGTACTCCCAACAGCAGCGGTGGTACTCCTAATTACCACACACTATGGGTGGCGTCACGAACTATCAACCCCCCTGTAAAAACAACACCACCCCCCCTATTCATTCGAGTGACCGCACGACCCTCGAGCCACAGTGAACCCGGATCCGAGCAGCCCGGCTGCTTCCACGGAGGCGGTACAAATCGGTTGCACCAAAATCAATGGATGTGGCCAACGATAGTCTAGTGTGTACAGAGTTCTAACGTTGCCGATACGAATTCTTGCTTCTCAAACCCTATGTGAAAATCTCTAGACTACAATGCGGAATATGTTGACGCTATACAAACCGGACAATTGTAAGCAGCAGAAGAATATCCCTCCTGTAATCAGGGCCCGGTAGGCATCGCCTATAGATGTCCTGATAGATTTACCTTAAAGTCATGACCTCTGAGGTTTACTCCAAACAAACTGAGCCTGGTGGCCCCTCACAAAGAGGAGGAGGAGGAGGACGGCTGTTTGATGGCAGCGCTGACAGCTGAAATGGTGACAAGAAGTGTGGCTCTTGCTTATTTAAGAGCAGTCTGACTGTTTGAAGCAGACCCCCTCCTATGTTCCCTGTGATGCTTGAGATAAAAAATATTTCAAGGCCTCACTGAGAGGTCAGGGGACATCTAATAAAACACCTCTGCAAGCAGTAGTTTGCTGATAAGGCGAAGGCACACAGCCTGGGTTTGTTTTATGCCACCTATGAGGAAGATTGGGGGAAAACAAAAAAGAAACACAGAAGTCGGTGTGGTATTGCTGCTAATGAGAATTCACTTGCAAGAATAATCCATCCTTATTTCAATCATTGATATGTAACATGTAATTTTGCTGGATCTAAACAACGTGGCCATCAGGATCATATTCCAGAAGCAATGCACTCAGTGATGGCTCCTGCTTAGTCTACTGCTATCAGTCTTTTTTCATTCTGGTCATAAAGTACAAAAGGTGGCCAATTTTTTTATCACTGGTGGACAAAAAGAAAAGTTTGACACACGCAACTTATATCTGGAAGTGTGAACGTTCCCAAAGGCCAAATTGAAGCACCGCAACAAAAAGCCATTTACGTGAAGCGAAATATATCAGCTCAGAGTTTAGGTCCTGCCGTGAAGCAACAATTTTCACATTTGCAAAATTTCCGTTTCCGACAGTTTTTGCAAATGTGCATTTTGCTGAAGAGTTTCCTCTGTGAGTATGACGCCTGAGGCTTCTATATAGTACCGCAGTGTTGGTGGGACATTTGGATGTCTAGCCTAAACCGTTCACACACTTTTAGGATAGCTGTCAACAAGACCTTTGTTGGCCAACCATGTGTGGTTATTTCAGAGAGAAGAAGCAGAAACATCTTATCTATCATGGGAAGAAAGGACAGACCATGATGAAGTTTGACATGGGGATCAGCAGGATCTCCCCCATTCCTGTAATTAGATTGTCAGCTGAAGATGGTGGCCTCATCCGATAGTTATCTCAAATGGTCAGAATAAATCGGTTTCTCACAACTTTTCAAGTCATCACCTATCTAAGAACTGACCAGTGGGACCTCCATAATGGGGCTTTGAAATGCCCCATCTAAATGAAGCGGTGGAAGGGCATGTGTGCTCCATTCAATCTCTAAGGGCCTGCAAAGTGGCCAAGTACAAGGCTTGGCTTTCTCCTGATGTTCTGTAGGGTGGCGAGAACAGTAGTCATAGGTGAAGGATTGACTCTGGATGCCCCGTCACTTTACAAAAAAGACATGGTCCTGGCTGGGTGTGCAGACTTGTGTCGTGTGGGCTGTACTCCCGTGCAGGCTGCATGTTACCATTGACGTCAGCTGGCCAGGACCAAATAACGACTCGCTCCCACAAGGAGATCACCAGTTCAGTTTCAACAACAGCTCTTTACTTATTGGTTCTTCTTCAGCAACTTTATACACGGATAGTGGATACACATCTGACAGCATGTTTCAATGGTACAAAGCATATTCAGACACATTCTGATTTCCCACTGGGTTGTTTCCATTCTTACTGGTCCTGTTAGTCTCAGCACAAACCAACCCAACGCTACAGTCCCACTCGTGACAATCACTTTCCCTTTCTGTTGTTCCCCTTCTCTTCTCCTCGTATAGGATGGGGTAAAGAGTTTTGGAACTGCGGCCAGAGTAGAGCCTTGTTCTCCCAGATGCTTCATAGTCCACGTCTCTTCTCCATTTAGAGGATTGGGGTAAAGGATAACTAGTAGTACCAGAGGAGAGTCTTGTAGTCCCAGATGCTTCAGAGTCCATGTCTCTTCTCCTTATAGGGGTGGCGGGTTAGGGATTACCAGTAGTGTCAGAGGAGAGCCTTGTGCTCTCAGATGCTTGAGGAGATTCTGCCCGGGAAAGCCAACTTTGCTTAGTTACTAGTCCATTCTGATCTGTTACCTTTCAGACTTAGGACCTTGTCACTAAAGTCCTGTCCTCCGGACCCTTCTGCTTGGGGCCACTCCATTTGAAGGTCGGTATCTAGTCTCAGCGTTGTCCTGTGTTCTGGGGCTAGGTCAATAATTTAGGACCACACTATCTCGACTTTGGTCTCCTCTCTACTTCTTTTGCCACAAATCACCCACTGCATGTGGTCTTGATAACCTACAGACTATATGTCCTTATCTATCCCACACTGGGTCTTCACTAACTTTCTAGAAGGAACTGTCTATTTCGCCATCAGCTAACCCCTCCTCATTGTGGACTAGTCCCAACTCTTAGCCACTTCTTGCTTTACAGTCTGGCAACCACATAAATACTGCTGTACATTATACATTACACAGGAACAATTTGCATCAAATCACATTACCATCACAGTTCACATATATTATTTACAAAAAGACGCAGAACACAATTCACATTACACTACACGACAATACAACAACACGACTGGAAGAAACATGATCGCACTCAATCCACCTCCTTACACTTCCATAGACAATGAACGGAGCAAAGTTGCGCATGCACAGTTACCACTCCATTTAGTAGAAGCATTTCAAAGCCACATTCTCTGGATCGTGGGGGTCCCACAGCACAGACTCCCACCAATCAGCAAGATACTACCTATGTAGAGTTGTTGGACATAACCCTTTTAAGGAAACCTTAATCCGCATACAAAACATACCCAACCTAGTTTTTATTTATTAAACCATCCTATCTATTGCACCATCATCCTTGCATACCAAAAAAAAAAATTTTTTAACATCTCCTCTGCCAACTGATGACAAACCAACTTTTTGAAAGATTGTGTCCCTGTCACAATAACCCTGAGATAGCAGGGAATCGGGGTTTCTAACCTGTCCCTGAAGCTAGGGGCCCATTGCTATTTCTATTCTCCGGGATACCCCTAATGGTGCGGATGCCTGAGTCTCCTTCATGGCCCTGCTCCTGACCAGTCTTGATCTGTTTTTTCCTCCCCCTATTTCCCAGACAGGGACAGCACAGGAGTGTAATGAAAGTCACAGATATAGACAGACAAGGAAAAAACACCAAAACCCTGTCACATGACACGCACTCACAAAGGTAAAGACGATAAGAGATTCAGGAGAAAAAACAAGAGCAGGAAGGAAGCTACAAAACAACAGTGGTAAACTTCACAACTGCATCAAGCAATGATCACAACTTTTACCAGTAAGTCTCGGACACCACATGTCACAGACCAACATATAATAAACTATAGCTGGCATGGGTGCAAGGATTCAACCAGCATAAATAGTAAGGGAGCATATGTGATTGGCCTCCCTATCACATGTGATCAAAGGAACCTAACAAGAAAACTAGCAGAGATTCATTCTTGCTAGCCTACCTATGACTTAGCACACAGCAAGTCGACACTCGAGTCTGCTTGTGTTGATCCCGTACAGCAGAGAAAACATCAGGCGAAGTGTCATAATCTGCAATCTGAACAGTGCCCAATGCTGCCATGACAGTCGGCGAAGTTTGTGCAAATCTCCTTGTGATAGTCCTATGTTTAAATTTCCTTCTGACTTTCCACGGATGATGTTCACCAGGTGTGAATACGCTTTATGACCAGTTATGTACAGCAAAGATGGGCTACAGTTGTACATCGCCCAGGCCAAAAACTAGTATTCTAGCAGGATTTAGCTAAGCCCCCACTAATTGGAGGCATCACAGGTGCAGGAGGAGCAAATCACACACACACTTCCAAAAAATGGAGGGGGCAATTGCTAGATGATAAAACGGCACACTGATGGCTTGCACAGAGCGCTATTCACACATGCAGATGCACACATACAAGTCTGCAGCCTATTAGGTGACGCCCATACTATTAGATCAGGCGGGCTGCCAAGCCGTTCTCCATCTGTGCACCATACAGGGACAGGAACTCTAATATGCAAGGCCTAAAGGCCCCGTCACACGCAGTGATATTGCTAGTGATATCGCTTGCTAGCGTACCCGCCCCCATTGTTTGTGCGTCACGGGCAAATCGCTGCCCGTGGCGCACAATATTGTTTGGAGACGTCACACGGACTTACCTGCCTAGGGACGCCGCTGTGGCCGGCGAACCGCCTCCTTTCTAAGGGGGCAGTTCGTGCGGCGTCACAGCGGCGTCACTAAGCGGCCACCCAATAGAAGCGGAGGGGCGGAGATGAGCGGCTGTAACATCCCGCCCACCTCCTTCACTCCTCATTGCCGGCGGCCACAGGTAAGCTGTAGTTCGTCGTTTCCGAGGTGTCACATGTAGCGATGTGTGCTGCCTCGGGAACGACAAACAACCTGCGTCCTCAACAATCAGCGATTTTTTGAAAATGAACGACATGTCAACGATGGACAATTTGGTGAGTATTTTCCATCGTTAATGGTCGCTCGTTGGTGTCACACGCAACGACGTCGCTAACGATGCCGGATGTGCATCATGGAATCCGTGATATCATTAGATGCGTCGTTGTGTGTAACGGTATGCACACCAGTGACTATGGAAGGGGAATACATGGAATAGCAGAAACTGCTGTGTGAATACTGACATGAAAAATTCAATAGCTGTTTGTAAGAATGAAATGTGAAAAATGGAACCTGCATTACTGCCATGAATATATGAATAAAGAGAAATTTAGCTACTGAATTGATCAATGCAGAAGAGCCCCAACACTACGCCAAAGTATTTCTCTACGTTGGGGTCCCTAGCTTGTGTGTGTCCTCTCATGCAGTTAAAAAACTTACCGTGTATGGGACGCTGAGACCCAGGCTATATATGCGTATAATGTGGATTGGCAATAGGTGTGTATGGGGAGGGTTCACAAACGAAAAACTACTAACATTAAGGAATAACGTTTGGAACTCCATTCTATGTCTGAACTGGGTGCAAAAAACCTAAAAAACATCACTATGGGGAGATAAGGTATGCACACCAGTGACTATGGAAGGGGAATACATGGAATAGCAGAAACT
This sequence comes from Anomaloglossus baeobatrachus, assembly GCF_048569485.1. Taxonomy (NCBI): domain Eukaryota; kingdom Metazoa; phylum Chordata; class Amphibia; order Anura; family Aromobatidae; genus Anomaloglossus; species Anomaloglossus baeobatrachus. Next base: position 41,111,241 of record NC_134360.1, read on the forward strand.
GCTGTGTGAATACTGACATGAAAAATTCAATAGCTGTTTGTAAGAATGAAATGTGAAAAATGGAACCTGCATTACTGCCATGAATATATGAATAAAGAGAAATTTAGCTACTGAATTGATCAATGCAGAAGAGCCCCAACACTACGCCAAAGTATTTCTCTACGTTGGGGTCCCTAGCTTGTGTGTGTCCTCTCATGCAGTTAAAAAACTTACCGTGTATGGGACGCTGAGACCCAGGCTATATATGCGTATAATGTGGATTGGCAATAGGTGTGTATGGGGAGGGTTCACAAACGAAAAACTACTAACATTAAGGAATAACGTTTGGAACTCCATTCTATGTCTGAACTGGGTGCAAAAAACCTAAAAAACATCACTATGGGGAGATAAGGTATGCACACCAGTGACTATGGAAGGGGAATACATGGAATAGCAGAAACTGCTGTGTGAATACTGACATGAAAAATTCAATAGCTGTTTGTAAGAATGAAATGTGAAAAATGGAACCTGCATTACTGCCATGAATATATGAATAAAGAGAAATTTAGCTACTGAATTGATCAATGCAGAAGAGCCCCAACACTACGCCAAAGTATTTCTCTACGTTGGGGTCCCTAGCTTGTGTGTGTCCTCTCATGCAGTTAAAAAACTTACCGTGTATGGGACGCTGAGACCCAGGCTATATATGCGTATAATGTGGATTGGCAATAGGTGTGTATGGGGAGGGTTCACAAACGAAAAACTACTAACATTAAGGAATAACGTTTGGAACTCCATTCTATGTCTGAACTGGGTGCAAAAAACCTAAAAAACATCACTATGGGGAGATAAGGTATGCACACCAGTGACTATGGAAGGGGAATACATGGAATAGCAGAAACTGCTGTGTGAATACTGACATGAAAAATTCAATAGCTGTTTGTAAGAATGAAATGTGAAAAATGGAACCTGCATTACTGCCATGAATATATGAATAAAGAGAAATTTAGCTACTGAATTGATCAATGCAGAAGAGCCCCAACACTACGCCAAAGTATTTCTCTACGTTGGGGTCCCTAGCTTGTGTGTGTCCTCTCATGCAGTTAAAAAACTTACCGTGTATGGGACGCTGAGACCCAGGCTATATATGCGTATAATGTGGATTGGCAATAGGTGTGTATGGGGAGGGTTCACAAACGAAAAACTACTAACATTAAGGAATAACGTTTGGAACTCCATTCTATGTCTGAACTGGGTGCAAAAAACCTAAAAAACATCACTATGGGGAGATAAGGTATGCACACCAGTGACTATGGAAGGGGAATACATGGAATAGCAGAAACTGCTGTGTGAATACTGACATGAAAAATTCAATAGCTGTTTGTAAGAATGAAATGTGAAAAATGGAACCTGCATTACTGCCATGAATATATGAATAAAGAGAAATTTAGCTACTGAATTGATCAATGCAGAAGAGCCCCAACACTACGCCAAAGTATTTCTCTACGTTGGGGTCCCTAGCTTGTGTGTGTCCTCTCATGCAGTTAAAAAACTTACCGTGTATGGGACGCTGAGACCCAGGCTATATATGCGTATAATGTGGATTGGCAATAGGTGTGTATGGGGAGGGTTCACAAACGAAAAACTACTAACATTAAGGAATAACGTTTGGAACTCCATTCTATGTCTGAACTGGGTGCAAAAAACCTAAAAAACATCACTATGGGGAGATAAGGTATGCACACCAGTGACTATGGAAGGGGAATACATGGAATAGCAGAAACTGCTGTGTGAATACTGACATGAAAAATTCAATAGCTGTTTGTAAGAATGAAATGTGAAAAATGGAACCTGCATTACTGCCATGAATATATGAATAAAGAGAAATTTAGCTACTGAATTGATCAATGCAGAAGAGCCCCAACACTACGCCAAAGTATTTCTCTACGTTGGGGTCCCTAGCTTGTGTGTGTCCTCTCATGCAGTTAAAAAACTTACCGTGTATGGGACGCTGAGACCCAGGCTATATATGCGTATAATGTGGATTGGCAATAGGTGTGTATGGGGAGGGTTCACAAACGAAAAACTACTAACATTAAGGAATAACGTTTGGAACTCCATTCTATGTCTGAACTGGGTGCAAAAAACCTAAAAAACATCACTATGGGGAGATAAGGTATGCACACCAGTGACTATGGAAGGGGAATACATGGAATAGCAGAAACTGCTGTGTGAATACTGACATGAAAAATTCAATAGCTGTTTGTAAGAATGAAATGTGAAAAATGGAACCTGCATTACTGCCATGAATATATGAATAAAGAGAAATTTAGCTACTGAATTGATCAATGCAGAAGAGCCCCAACACTACGCCAAAGTATTTCTCTACGTTGGGGTCCCTAGCTTGTGTGTGTCCTCTCATGCAGTTAAAAAACTTACCGTGTATGGGACGCTGAGACCCAGGCTATATATGCGTATAATGTGGATTGGCAATAGGTGTGTATGGGGAGGGTTCACAAACGAAAAACTACTAACATTAAGGAATAACGTTTGGAACTCCATTCTATGTCTGAACTGGGTGCAAAAAACCTAAAAAACATCACTATGGGGAGATAAGGTATGCACACCAGTGACTATGGAAGGGGAATACATGGAATAGCAGAAACTGCTGTGTGAATACTGACATGAAAAATTCAATAGCTGTTTGTAAGAATGAAATGTGAAAAATGGAACCTGCATTACTGCCATGAATATATGAATAAAGAGAAATTTAGCTACTGAATTGATCAATGCAGAAGAGCCCCAACACTACGCCAAAGTATTTCTCTACGTTGGGGTCCCTAGCTTGTGTGTGTCCTGGGTTTTTTGCACCCAGTTCAGACATAGAATGGAGTTCCAAACGTTATTCCTTAATGTTAGTAGTTTTTCGTTTGTGAACCCTCCCCATACACACCTATTGCCAATCCACATTATACGCATATATAGCCTGGGTCTCAGCGTCCCATACACGGTAAGTTTTTTAACTGCATGAGAGGACACACACAAGCTAGGGACCCCAACGTAGAGAAATACTTTGGCGTAGTGTTGGGGCTCTTCTGCATTGATCAATTCAGTAGCTAAATTTCTCTTTATTCATATATTCATGGCAGTAATGCAGGTTCCATTTTTCACATTTCATTCTTACAAACAGCTATTGAATTTTTCATGTCAGTATTCACACAGCAGTTTCTGCTATTCCATGTATTCCCCTTCCATAGTCACTGGTGTGCATACCTTATCTCCCCATAGTGATGTTTTTTAGGTTTTTTGCACCCAGTTCAGACATAGAATGGAGTTCCAAACGTTATTCCTTAATGTTAGTAGTTTTTCGTTTGTGAACCCTCCCCATACACACCTATTGCCAATCCACATTATACGCATATATAGCCTGGGTCTCAGCGTCCCATACACGGTAAGTTTTTTAACTGCATGAGAGGACACACACAAGCTAGGGACCCCAACGTAGAGAAATACTTTGGCGTAGTGTTGGGGCTCTTCTGCATTGATCAATTCAGTAGCTAAATTTCTCTTTATTCATATATTCATGGCAGTAATGCAGGTTCCATTTTTCACATTTCATTCTTACAAACAGCTATTGAATTTTTCATGTCAGTATTCACACAGCAGTTTCTGCTATTCCATGTATTCCCCTTCCATAGTCACTGGTGTGCATACCTTATCTCCCCATAGTGATGTTTTTTAGGTTTTTTGCACCCAGTTCAGACATAGAATGGAGTTCCAAACGTTATTCCTTAATGTTAGTAGTTTTTCGTTTGTGAACCCTCCCCATACACACCTATTGCCAATCCACATTATACGCATATATAGCCTGGGTCTCAGCGTCCCATACACGGTAAGTTTTTTAACTGCATGAGAGGACACACACAAGCTAGGGACCCCAACGTAGAGAAATACTTTGGCGTAGTGTTGGGGCTCTTCTGCATTGATCAATTCAGTAGCTAAATTTCTCTTTATTCATATATTCATGGCAGTAATGCAGGTTCCATTTTTCACATTTCATTCTTACAAACAGCTATTGAATTTTTCATGTCAGTATTCACACAGCAGTTTCTGCTATTCCATGTATTCCCCTTCCATAGTCACTGGTGTGCATACCTTATCTCCCCATAGTGATGTTTTTTAGGTTTTTTGCACCCAGTTCAGACATAGAATGGAGTTCCAAACGTTATTCCTTAATGTTAGTAGTTTTTCGTTTGTGAACCCTCCCCATACACACCTATTGCCAATCCACATTATACGCATATATAGCCTGGGTCTCAGCGTCCCATACACGGTAAGTTTTTTAACTGCATGAGAGGACACACACAAGCTAGGGACCCCAACGTAGAGAAATACTTTGGCGTAGTGTTGGGGCTCTTCTGCATTGATCAATTCAGTAGCTAAATTTCTCTTTATTCATATATTCATGGCAGTAATGCAGGTTCCATTTTTCACATTTCATTCTTACAAACAGCTATTGAATTTTTCATGTCAGTATTCACACAGCAGTTTCTGCTATTCCATGTATTCCCCTTCCATAGTCACTGGTGTGCATACCTTATCTCCCCATAGTGATGTTTTTTAGGTTTTTTGCACCCAGTTCAGACATAGAATGGAGTTCCAAACGTTATTCCTTAATGTTAGTAGTTTTTCGTTTGTGAACCCTCCCCATACACACCTATTGCCAATCCACATTATACGCATATATAGCCTGGGTCTCAGCGTCCCATACACGGTAAGTTTTTTAACTGCATGAGAGGACACACACAAGCTAGGGACCCCAACGTAGAGAAATACTTTGGCGTAGTGTTGGGGCTCTTCTGCATTGATCAATTCAGTAGCTAAATTTCTCTTTATTCATATATTCATGGCAGTAATGCAGGTTCCATTTTTCACATTTCATTCTTACAAACAGCTATTGAATTTTTCATGTCAGTATTCACACAGCAGTTTCTGCTATTCCATGTATTCCCCTTCCATAGTCACTGGTGTGCATACCTTATCTCCCCATAGTGATGTTTTTTAGGTTTTTTGCACCCAGTTCAGACATAGAATGGAGTTCCAAACGTTATTCCTTAATGTTAGTAGTTTTTCGTTTGTGAACCCTCCCCATACACACCTATTGCCAATCCACATTATACGCATATATAGCCTGGGTCTCAGCGTCCCATACACGGTAAGTTTTTTAACTGCATGAGAGGACACACACAAGCTAGGGACCCCAACGTAGAGAAATACTTTGGCGTAGTGTTGGGGCTCTTCTGCATTGATCAATTCAGTAGCTAAATTTCTCTTTATTCATATATTCATGGCAGTAATGCAGGTTCCATTTTTCACATTTCATTCTTACAAACAGCTATTGAATTTTTCATGTCAGTATTCACACAGCAGTTTCTGCTATTCCATGTATTCCCCTTCCATAGTCACTGGTGTGCATACCTTATCTCCCCATAGTGATGTTTTTTAGGTTTTTTGCACCCAGTTCAGACATAGAATGGAGTTCCAAACGTTATTCCTTAATGTTAGTAGTTTTTCGTTTGTGAACCCTCCCCATACACACCTATTGCCAATCCACATTATACGCATATATAGCCTGGGTCTCAGCGTCCCATACACGGTAAGTTTTTTAACTGCATGAGAGGACACACACAAGCTAGGGACCCCAACGTAGAGAAATACTTTGGCGTAGTGTTGGGGCTCTTCTGCATTGATCAATTCAGTAGCTAAATTTCTCTTTATTCATATATTCATGGCAGTAATGCAGGTTCCATTTTTCACATTTCATTCTTACAAACAGCTATTGAATTTTTCATGTCAGTATTCACACAGCAGTTTCTGCTATTCCATGTATTCCCCTTCCATAGTCACTGGTGTGCATACCTTATCTCCCCATAGTGATGTTTTTTAGGTTTTTTGCACCCAGTTCAGACATAGAATGGAGTTCCAAACGTTATTCCTTAATGTTGTGTGTAACGGGGCCTTAACAGAAAGGGGCCTGGCTGCATCCTGTACAAAAAAATATGAGGTTTTAGTTGGTATTATGGCCATAAAACGGAAGCCTACAACCCTCGGCATGGGAACCTCATGCTTGACGATGTTCCCCAGGTGTGAATACGCTTTATGACCAGTTAGAACAAATGTAATGGAGAATATGGACTTAAATGTGAATCAGATGGTTGTTCCTTCGACGACTTTCTAAGCATGCACCCACTGCCATCCAGTGTGTATGGCCACCTTTAGGGGATTTGTTGGGTGTAGCAGAGGTCACAGCAGAAGAGGTCTTCTTCATCGCGGTCCATTAAAAAGGAGACTTTTGTTAATTTAAAAACCGAGAGAGTCTCAGTATGAGAAAGTAAGATAAGGACAAACAAGACTGGCTCCGACTCGCATTGAAATATACATGTATTTCACCGCGACAATTAAAATCCCCAGACGCCTCCCGCAGAACGCGGCGCGCAGTAAACAAAGCTTCTCCTGAATGTAATGCAGTTACGCTCCAACATCACGACGGTAACTTGTCCAATGCTCCCCCCACAATCCGAGATGGGAAGATAACGAGAACCATTAAGGTTGTTTTGAATCCTGATTGTTTCATATATTAGAAAGAAAAAAGAAAAAACAACAAAAAAAAACCGCCTGTTATCAGCGCAGGATATTCTGTTAGGATGAGGGAATTAGAAAGTGTTCTGCCTCCGTATCATCTCATTAGCAAAAATGTTGATAAAGCAGATACAATCGTATGTGATTAGGATCCTTTTAAAAACCATTCCATTAATTAAATAGACAGAGAGTAAACCTGGCCCGGCCCCTCGCCACTGATTCCCCCCCCCATAATCTCTCCTCTATCAGTAGTGGGACACTTTGGAGGAGTCTCGGTAACAGATTACTATTGATTTCTGTCTTGTGACTCGGAGGTTTTGTATAAGATCTGAAAAGTGTTGCCTTCAATTTTTCTTCCGCAGGAGTTATCTTAATGACTAGACTGATAAACCCAGGTTAGGTCACCAGTACTTTCTCTTCAAAGAACGCAGGTGGGGCCGGCCGCTTCCCTTTCATTCTTGTTTGTTCTCGCGATCTGATATACAAAAAAACATTTGTTATGTGCCCGGCCCCCGGCTCTTTTGGGGATGCTTCCATAAGGCCTTATTGACATCGGCTCTGGGGACCGCCGGCGGAATGGGGTCTTGTCATCCAAATCATTGAATTTAAACAAAGCCTACGCTGCCATGTGCATTGTGCCGCGACGTCGGAGAATATCTGCAAAGAACCTTGAAGAAGAAGAAGACTTTTTCTTCTTATTCTTGAGATGAACCTTGTCAACCCAAATAGCCAGGTGTCACATGTCTGTGATCGCTCCGGTTCAGGGGAAAGTCACCTCTGTCTACCTGGGCAGTAATGCGATGCTTAAAGAATAGGTTCACCTTTGCCAAAAGTGTACTAATATATCCCAATATAGTCTAAATAGTGCTTCTCTGATACAATGATGCCTAACGGGGGGCTCAATGGGCTGTCTGTATCTACCAAAGAAGGTGCGGATGGCACCATTTACCTTTTATAGCCTCTGTGTTGCGTTGTTGTCATGCTAGGTACGAGGAAGTACCAAGCAAATGGCGAAAGGGAAGGGAGACCCTGTGTCTAAGGAAAGGGAAGATGGTGACCCCTGACCAAACCTACTGTTGGTCCCTGGGGTCCCTCCCCACCCTAGATAGGTTCTGCACCTATGCACCAAGCCGGATACCTGACCCTAGGTATCCCTAGTGCTGGGCCTTAAATAGGGAGCAGATAGGATGGGCTCTTTATCAACCCTACTAAACACTATAGAAAACACAAGGAGGACACACAAGGGGAAATAGCATGAACTACTTATATATAGATGACACAGGTAGAAGTTCCGTAAAGTATTCATTAGTGATAATGTGACACCCCATGGAGCTCAAGATAGGAGCTTCAGTCCATACCTTGTATACCCGTCGCCGGGCCAGTGGTTTGTAGAAGTCGTGGCCTGACTCGGTTCCGTGGCCCAGTAAAGGGAGGCTAGCAAAGATTGTTCCTGGAGAGGTAGTCACCGGTTACGGTGGAGACTGGGGTCCCAGTATCCTCCGCTGCGGACCCTTCCTCCGACGTTTCCTCCTCCAGGAGTGGAACAGATGATGTTGACTACGCCACCTGTGGTGTGCGGCCAGGGATAAGGCCGCCGCTGCAGGGTACCTCGCCGGGGGAGATGTTGGGGTGCAGCCGAGATGATATCGCTCCCCAAAGGTGGAGCGCCCCCCAGGAGGGAGAACGGGGGAATCGCCAGATCACAAGGCAACGACAAATGGCGTCAGAGTCTCTAGGTTGCGGGTTTCAGATTTTGTTTACTCACAGTTCTTTCTTTACTGCAATGACTCCAGTCGTTCCCAGGCAGGACAGAGGTCAAAGTTTGGTAGAGCAGCCTGTGGGCTTTTCCTTGTGCGCTCGTGTGGTGGTCCCCTCCTTGTCTCTAGAGCTCTTGGGACCCGCTACTCTGCCACCCGAAGCTGCACTGGTTCCAAGGGGGCAACAAAATCTTACCCTCTGTAACCCTCTTCTCCTCCATGCCACATGGCTACCAGTCCCAGTCTCTCAACTCCTTCCCGGCTAGCCACTTATCCCATTATAGGTCTCTGCCAGCTAATGGACCTGGAGCCTGCTAACTGGTGCTATCCGCTTTCTCAGCTTAGGGGTCCTCAGCCATCCACTCGCCCGGTCCCAGGTAAGGAAAGGGTGTATAACCAGTCTGGACCTGGTGGCTCCTCTGTCTGCCTCCCTGAGAGGGAAAGCTCTCACGGGGAGCTGAAAAAGTGTGCCTCCACTCTCGCTGCTTTCCCAAGGCGTTCTGAAGTAAAGTGAAAGCAAACTGTCCCTTTTGTAACTTCCTCCTGCATGTACCCCCACCTAAGGAATGTTCCATGTGTGTGTTAGGCTGTGTGAAGCAGGAACAGACTTAACCTCTTCCTGCCAGGGTGGACGGACATTATAAAATACATAACAATACATAAAATACAATACCCTGTAGCACCCAGTCTCAGGGGAGCTACAATACCACAGAGGAGCACAAGCCACCTGCTTACAACCAAGGATTTAATGATCTGAAAATATCACCAGCATTAGTCCAAGGAAGGGGTATTTAAGCACCAAAAGAATACTGATGATCAGCAGCTGGGTGGACGTCGAGCGCCTGCTGGGTCTAAAGGGGAGAGAGATGAATTCAGCAGGAAAGCTACCTATACCAATGAATAAACACTGACAGCAGGAACAATAGAAATTTAGGGAGCTGTGACCACATGACCGTCTGTCACCCATAACAGCCGCGCTGTGAGGCCTCCGCACTCCTTTGCCAGAGAGAGCCGGTGCTTGTATACCACTTTGGGCAGGGTGTGACACTTACTGTAGTCTTTAGAGTATTGCCCATCACCCCACAGCCGGTCACCATCTTGGATGGTTTAGATAAACACAGGGCATACAGCCTGTCGCCATCTTGGTGGTTTGGTTAAACACAGAACACCGGAGAGCTCTGGGCAACACAACTGTAAAGTTGACTTCTGCTGCCTCTGTTTCCCGGGGTACTTCGTCTGGCCTATCCCACTGCCTGTGACCTAGTCTTCCAGCTGCCAAGCCTAAATGGGGTGTTACACGCGATATCGCTAGCGAGCGCACCTGCCCCTGTCGTTTGTGCGTCACGGGCAAATTGCTGCCCATGGCGCACAATATCGTTTGGAGCCGTCACACGTACTTACCTGCCTAGCGACGTCGCTGTGGCTGGCGAACCGCCTCCTTTCTAAGGGGGCGGTTTGTTTGGCATCACAGCGACGTCACTAAGTGGCCGCCCAATAGAAGCGGAGGGGCGGAGATGAGCGGATGTAACATGCCGCCCACCTCCTTCCTCATTCCCGGCGGCCGCAGGTAAGCTGTAGTTCGTCGTTCCCGAGGTGTCACACACAGCGATGTGTGCTGCCTCCGCAACGATGAACAACCTGCGCCCTCACCAATCAACGATTTTATGAAAATGAACAACGTGTCAACGATGGACGATTTGGTGAGTATTTTCCATCGTTAATGGTCATTCGTGCATGTCACACGCAACGACGTTGCTAACGATGCCGGATGTGCGTCACGGAATCCGTGACCCCGGCGATTTATCGTTGCGTGTAAAAGGGGCCTTAAGTCTATTCTTCTCTCTTTAGCTACCCATGGTCCACTCACTGCCTCAGATGGCTTCCAGTCACTCGACTTTCCTAGGCCCATCCCGAGGAGCTCTCTCCCTGGCACGTCCATCTAGCTCCTGGACTCTTCTAAGCCCATCCCGAGGTGAGCTGTAGGCTCCGGACCCTTGGAGGATCCCCCCAGGTTTCCCGACGAGCTCAAGTTACAAAGCACCGCCCACACTCCAGGAACCCTTCTGCAGAACTGATCTTTCTCTGGCCTATCTCTACAGCCAACCCCCCTGACCATGTGTCAGTCCTCCCACCTTTGCTGTCAGCTCTCTCAGTACCCAGGAAGCACCCGATACCATTATACTTTACTTAATATACATTATACAATACAATTACTATAAAATAGACATTATGTAGTAAAGCACAATACACAATAAAACACATTAAACACTTGACCGCTGCACTTCTCTGTCTCTGCTACATCGCCAGCCCGCGCTCTCCAGCTGCAGCACTTAAATATTTGTGGCGCCCTGGACAAGCCAGGGGCCACAGAGCACAACACCGACACACCCCACACTCCCAGCAGGCACACCGAAGTCAGAACACAAAATCCTTGTCTTGCCTTCCTCCAGGGGCTGATGTCCACACCAAGGGGTGGGCCAGGCGGTTGGTCCCGCCCACCGAGGAGTTCACAGTCCTGGAGGCGGGAAGAACAGTCAGTCTAGTTGGAGAGGTGAAAGTGAGAGCAAGTGAAGTAGCAGTCGAGCAGTCTGAAGTGAGTCCGGGTGTGTGGCCCGGACAGATCAGCAAGGTTGGCAGACGGTGGTGACCGTCTGCAGGAGTGGCCGATTGGAGTCTACCGTAAGGACCGTGGACAGGCGGTGGCCCGGCAGTACCGGACCGGTACACAAAGAGAAGCCAGCACCATCTGGCAGGGGCTTTTCGGACCCCGGCAAGGCTAGGAGTCGCCGTGAATTTGCCAAATCCGTTAGTGAAGGGGACCTCCTGGGTTTCCAAACAGTCAAGTCCCGACAGAAGGCAACCGTCCAACCGAGTGAGAGAGACACCGCCACCGCCAAGGCAACCGTTTCTCAGGGCCAGTGCCTGCGAGCAAAAGGGGCTCCTCCGGCCCATATCCAAGCCGGGGAGCGGGTTACCGGTGGGAACCCATTGGAACCGTACAGACATCTTAGGTGCAGGGAAAGGCAGTCACCACCAACCTGCCGGGAGCAACAACACCGCAGCCGTCTGTGGGACCCGTCCATCCAGCCGTGTGTTTTACCGAGACTGTGTCTTCATCATTGGGCTGAGTGAGTACCACTGTGCCGTGCGGCACAGCGCTGCCCCTGCGACCCTGCACCTCGCCAGGCCCCGTAGCCCGCCTGCCATCAATCCCTACCCCATCATCGGGCCCCGGGACAACCAACCACCTACCCACGGAGGGGAGAAATAACAACCAGGCTGCTCCCTGTCACCGCTCCCGGGATTCCCGTCCAGAGCAGCGGTGGTGTCACCAAAATCACCACAACCATGGGTGGCGTCACGAACAATAAATCCCCACAATCAAATACCCTTTTCACTCATGGGCGAGGAGCGCCGCTCGAGTCCCCGGGATCCAGCCCACCGCTCGAGCCACCACCGAGCAGCAGCAGCGGCTGCAGCAGCAGCTGCAGCAGCTGCAGCCGGACACGAGCAGTGGGAGAGCGCAGCATCCCCTCCTCCGCCCGCGACATATTCACTTTATAAAACACAACCATATTAAACTACATTCGGTACATAATGAGAGTTGAACGATTATACAGCAAAACGATCGGCACTCATTTACTTTATTTGTCACAATTATATTTGTAGTTTGCATTATTGTCAATGCATCCCTTTTATACAGTACAAAGAGGGGCGGACTGCTGACAATAATAATAATGGATTTTATTAAACATGTAGTGTAGATAAGTCTAATATATAAAACTGAATGTGTGTGTGTGTGTGTGTGTATGTGTGTGTGTGTGTGTGTGTGTCCAGGATTGGCATCTGCACCGTCGCAGCTACAGCCACAAACGTTTGCACACTCACACGTCTGGACACCAAGAGCATCATTGGATATGTTTTGAGGGGAAATTTTAACCCTGTGCTTTACAGTTATTCACCAAAAACCTGCCTCCATTAAAGCGAATGGAGCTGGGAGCCACAGAGCAGCCATAACTTCAGAAGAATGCGCAGCCACGCCCTTAAATGGAATGTTGGCGTGTCACAATGCAGCCAGGGAAAGAGACAGACACAGACAGGGAAAGAGGCAGACACAGATAGGGTAAGAAACAGACATAGACAGGGTAAGAGACAGACACAAAGAGACAGACACAGACAAAGAGACAGAGACAAACACAGGGAAACAGACAGACAGGGAAAGAGAGAAAAAGAGACAGACAGGGTAAGAGACAGACAAAGATAGGCAAAGAGACAGACACAGGGAAAGAGAAAGAGGGAAAGAGACAAACAGGGAAAGAGAGGGAAAGAGACAGACAGGGAAATAGAGGGAGAGACAGACAGGGAAAGAGACAGACAGGGAAAGTGACAGAGATAGATAGACAGACAAGGAAAGAGATAGATAGACAGACAGGGAAAGAGATTGAGACAGACGGAAAAAGAGACAGACAGACAAAGAGATAGAGACAGACAGACAAAGAGATAGAGAGAGAGACAGAGATATATACAGAGGGGGAGACAGACATTATAATTACATTTATATCTATTTGTTTTGTGGTTTTTGTGTGCAGAATACAGTTTTTGTTAATACATTCTACAGTGCCTACAAGTAGTATTCAACCCCCTGCAGATTTAGCAGGTTTGATAAGATGCAAATAAGTTAGAGCCTGCAAACTTCAAACAAGAGCAGGATTTATTAACAGATGCATAAATCTTACAAACCAACAAGTTATGTTGCTCAGTTAAATTTTAATAAATTTTCAACATAAAAGTGTGGGTCAATTATTATTCAACCCCTAGGTTTAATATTTTGTGGAATAACCCTTGTTTGCAATTACAGCTAATAATCGTCTTTTATAAGACCTGATCAGGCCGGCACAGGTCTCTGGAGTTATCTTGGCCCACTCCTCCATGCAGATCTTCTCCAAGTTATCTAGGTTCTTTGGGTGTCTCATGTGGACTTTAATCTTGAGCTCCTTCCACAAGTTTTCAATTGGGTTAAGGTCAGGAGACTGACTAGGCCACTGCAACACCTTGATTTTTTTCCCTCTTGAACCAGGCCTTGGTTTTCTTGGCTGTGTGCTTTGGGTCGTTGTCTTGTTGGAAGATGAAATGACGACCCATCTTAAGATCCTTGATGGAGGAGCGGAGGTTCTTGGCCAAAATCTCCAGGTAGGCCGTGCTATCCATCTTCCCATGGATGCGGACCAGATGGCCAGGCCCCTTGGCTGAGAAACAGCCCCACAGCATGATGCTGCCACCACCATGCTTGACTGTAGGGATGGTATTCTTGGGGTCGTATGCAGTGCCATCCAGTCTCCAAACGTCACGTGTGTGGTTGGCACCAAAGATCTCGATCTTGGTCTCATCAGACCAGAGAACCTTGATCCAGTCTGTCTCAGAGTCCTCCAAGTGATCATGAGCAAACTGTAGACGAGCCTTGACATGACGCTTTGAAAGTAAAGGTACCTTACGGGCTCGTCGGGAACGGAGACCATTGCGGTGGAGTACGTTACTTATGGTATTGACTGAAACCAATGTCCCCACTGCCATGAGATCTTCCCGGAGCTCCTTCCTTGTTGTCCTTGGGTTAGCCTTGACTCTTCGGACAAGCCTGGCCTCGGCACAGGTGGAACTTTCAAAGGCTGTCCAGGCCGTGGAAGGCTAACAGTAGTTCCATAAGCCTTCCACTTCCGGATGATGCTCCCAACAGTGGAGACAGGTAGGCCCAACTCCTTGGAAAGGGTTTTGTACCCCTTGCCAGCCTTGTGACCCTCCACGATCTTGTCTCTGATGGCCTTGGAATGCTCCTTTGTCTTTCCCATGTTGACCAAGTATGAGTGCTGTTCACAAGTTTGGGGAGGGTCTTAATTAGTCAGAAAAGGCTGGAAAAAGAGATAAGTAATCCAAACATGTGAAGCTCATTGTTCTTTGTGCCTGAAATACTTCTTAATACTTTAGGGGAACCAAACAGAATTCTTGTGGTTTGAGGGGTTGAATAATAAATGACCCTCTGAATAAACTTTTCACAATTTAAAAAAAAAAATAAAAAAAGAAATAACATTCTTTTTTGCTGCATTTCACACTTCCAGGCTGATCTACAGTCCAAATGTCACAATGCCAAGTTAATTCCGAATGTGTAAACCTGCTAAATCTGCAGGGGGTTGAATACTACTTGTAGGCACTGTATTTTGTTAACAGCAGTTATTAACCCGGGTGAAACCGGGTAGTACAGCTAGTCATACATATAATTTGAACCAGAAAAGTAAACACAACAAAATGCACTTTTTATAAGCAGCTTCTTTACGGCTGAGAGCAGGATTTGCATCGTCGTCTGATTTTGGACCGATTTGGACGGACGTCTTATGCGACTCCTAAGGACAAGGCGTCAATATTGTCAGTTTTTATGTCCAAAACTTTTTCTGAGATGTGACCCAGCTACAAGGGTAATGTTACCCATAGTCATAGTGACATCAATTCGGTAACACAATAACAAAAGAATATTAACCAACGTATTTCGACATAAATGTTATGATACTTTGCAGCCACCAATGTGCTCCGTGCAATCGGCTCCATGTGCTCCTCTTGGCATCGAGCCCTTGTTGGAGAGGCTGCGGCTGTGTGATGCGGTTAGTGGTTGTTTCAGTATCACACCATTATTAATGTCACCTCCTCTTCCTCTTCAGACCTCAGTCCATCAGCTGCCGGTGGATATTATGCAGCGCCGCTCTAACTCATCCAATCAAGAATAGCATGGGTATCATCTTAGGAAATATTCTTAGGACGGCTCCTGTAATAAACTGTGTTGGGAAAAGGCAATAACAACAAAATATTAGGAAAAAAGAAATAAAAAAAAATCAATAAATAAAATATAATATATATATATTTTTTCCGCTAAATTATTTGTGCAGAAAATCTAAAAAGTTCAAGCCAAGTCGATGTGATTTGATGAAAACTCATGCCCACCATGTGCTTAACCCCTTCCCAATATTGGACACGCTAGTATGACGAATGTTGTGTTCCCGTCGCTGATGCAGATTTAGGAGCTGAGCTTGACAGCATCATTCCTGGCAGATGATGTCTGTGTTACACAGTCATCATCTGCCTTTAATAGTGCACGCCTCTGTTAACTCTTTAAATGCCTCAATCAATTTCTGACAGTGGCATTTAAAGTATGAGGTCTGGGGGACGCGCACCCATCAGCCTCTAATTGTCACTGTGTTGGTGGAGAGCAGGGCACCGGGGCTCTTAGACAGGCCCTTAAGCTAGGGGACCCTAGCTATCCCTTATCTCAGAGTTAGTTCTGAAGGTGACGATGTCTGGTTCGCCTTCCTTGCCCTGCTTCTGACTAGCCCTGATCTTATACCCCCCTCCCCCAATCCCTGGGGAGAGCTAGGCAGGAGTGATAAAGCCAACAGACATACTGTAGACAAATGGGGGAAACAAATCTTTATCTCACAGCACACGCACACAAAGGTATAAGACAAAAGCGCTTTGGAGGAAAATAAGAGCAGGGAGGAAACAACAAAACAATGGGAAAGCTCCACAACAGCTCCATGCAGAAAGCAATAAAATCACCAGCAGGACTAAGATGTAACAGCATACAGACTGGTTTAGCAAAAGCTATAGTCGGCATGGGAAGACAGGCTCCACCATCTTAAAAAGGCGAGAAGTGATTGTTATAAGTCTCCCACAACATGTGATCAAAGAGGTAACCAGCAAGCTAGCAGAAATTAACTCCTGCAAGCCCAGTCACTAATGAGCACACAGCTGGTCGATGCCTGAGTCAGTCATA
This sequence comes from Anomaloglossus baeobatrachus, assembly GCF_048569485.1. Lineage (NCBI taxonomy): Eukaryota > Metazoa > Chordata > Amphibia > Anura > Aromobatidae > Anomaloglossus > Anomaloglossus baeobatrachus. Next base: position 41,127,429 of record NC_134360.1, read on the forward strand.
GCAAAAAAAAATCCAATAAACAGCATAAAAAAACCTATTTGCGTTTCGTATCACTTCACTCATACTGACCTGGAGAATTATATTGCCGACTCATTTTTACTGTAGCCTCAATGTGGCAAAACAAAATTTAAACAACAAATGCACTTTTTTCACTGCATTTTGATTTTTTTTTCTATTTTCCAATAGTAAAATGATAAAATGAATGATGGCATTCAGAACAACAACTCAAATAAAAAAAAGACAAGACATATACTGTTATATAGCCAGAAAAATAAGAATAAGTTATGATTCTTGGAAGAAAAAAAAGCAAAATCGCAAAAATGGAAAATTGCCTGGTTGGGAAAGGGTTAAGGATGTTGAACTATGCTTCTTTTGGTGCGCTTCTTAACTGTAGTTTCCATGGTTTGTGCGAAAAAACACAATAGATGCTGTAAGGATTTTCATTTTTGCCCAAAAAGTCAATAGGTACTAAAAAAAAATTAAAAAAGCACAATTGTATATGTACCCTGTTTCACCGAAAATAAGACCTACCCTGAAAGTAAACCCTGGTTAGATTTCTGAGGCTTTTTTTTGAGTATGCTTAAAATATAAGTCCTACTCCAAAAATAAACAATAGGATAAAGAGTTGCACGCCAGGTACAATGTACAGGGGAATAATGAAAAGCAAAACTGCTATGGGAATACTAGACTGAAAAATACAATGAACTATCTGAAAAAGTGAAAAACATGAAAATGGAATGTGCATAACTGCTATGAATAATAGGAATGAGAGATGTTTAGCCATTGTATTGATCAATGCAAAAGAGCCCCAAACCAACGCCAAGGTAATCTCTATTTTTGGGGTCCCTAGCCTATATGTAACCTCACCTGCAGTTAAAAACTTGCTCTGTATGGGAAGCAAAGGACCAAGCTATATATGTGAAATAAGACACATGGCTATGGGTGGGGCAGGGTTCTCAGACAGAAAATGCATGCTAATTAAAAAATGTACGTCTGGAACACCTATCGTGTGAACATGGTGCAAGACTCAAAAATATACAACTAAACAATAGGAGAAAAAGTTGCACACCAGTCACAATGTATAGGGGAATAATGAAAAGCAGAACTGCTATGCGAATGCTAGACTGAAAAATACAATGGACTATCTGAAAAACGTGAAAAACATGAAAATGTTATGTGCATAACTGCTATGAATAATAGGAATGAGAGATGTTTAGCCATTGTATTGATCAATGCAAAGGAGCCACAAAACCCAACGCCAAGGTAATCTCTATTTTTGGGGTCCCTAACCTTTAACTGCAGGTGAGGTTACACATAGGTTAGGGACCCCAAAAATAGAGATTACCTTGGCGTTGGGTTTTGTGCCTCCTTTGCATTAATCAATACAATGGCTAAACATCTCTCATTCCTATTATTCATAGCAGTTATGCATATTCCATTTTCATGTTTTTCCCTTTTTTCAGATAGTCCATTGTATTTTTCAGTCTAGTATTCCCATAGCAGTTCTGCTTTTCATTATTCCCCTATACATTGTGACTGGCGTGCAACTCTTTATCCTATTGTTTAGTTGTATATTTTTGAGTCTTGCACCCTGTTCACACCATAAGTGTTCCAGACGTACATTTTTTAACTACTCAAAAAATAAGCCCTAGTTGTGCTTCCATAAGTAAGTGTCAAAGTAGATAAATAGTTAAAGAATACAGCAGGACTTTTCATCAAAGAAAGTAGATACCCCCAAAAGAAAGCAGACACCCTCAAAAGAAAAATAAATTGCACTCACCAAACAGTTGGCAAGTGCTGATGGTGGATGGGCTCTCACATAGAGATCTGTGTTGTTCTCAGGTCCCTCACCGATCCAGCTGTATTGCACTGCAGCTCTCACACACAGATCGGGTACTAGTATCACTCTGCACAAGTAATACTGCTTCCAGTCACCAGGGGGAGCCAACCACTGTAGAACACAGGGGGACCTGAAAGTGACGCAGATTTGTATGTGAGAGCCCATTCACTTGCCAATTCTAATTGGAGTCTGGTAAGTGTGATCTTTTAGGGGGTGTCTGCTTTTTTGGGGGGTAAACGTAGCAGTACATAGAGAATAATACATTTAAGCAGGTAATATAAACCTTTGTAAATATGGTCTGTACCCACCACTATAGGACGGGTTCTGCACCATGAGGATAGCGGATCAGATAAGAAAATGTACATCTGACCCAGTAATAGGAGGAACACAAAATGTGGATATTCCAGAATGTGATGACATGAGTAGATCTGAATACATGTTAATTTTTTGTTCAAGCATAAATGTGGAAAATATAAGATATCCTCTGAAAATAAGCCCTGGAGCAAAAAATAATATAAGACCCTCTTATTTTTGGGGAAGCACGGTACATACAAAAAGGTCTGCAAGTTCTCAGTAATGGGTGAGCATTGATTGCCAGTTTTGGAACAATTCTCGCTCCAGGTAGGTGGGATAAAAAGTGAAAAATGAGCGTCTCTAAAGTTGCACCCAATTTATTGGGTAAATTTGGTAAATTTATTGGTAAATTTAGCGTAAAAATTTTCCATGTTCAAAATACGGAGTGCCTATCTTTATACCAAAATGTCCACGAAACCATACGAAAACCCGCAATTAAAAATCACCATATATTTTTCCAATATAAAAAGACAGAAATGAAAATATAATCTGCTTATAAACTGCAATTTAAGATATAATACAAGAGTGAAATCACTGCCCCGTGTCTACATCTTCTCTATCTCCATCGCCGTTAATAACATTCTGAGAAATAACAATGTGACCTTTGTATCATTTACATTTTTTTTTTTCAATTATCTGCAAAGAACTTATAAATATCGAGTGTAAGACAGTTGAACAATAATGACATCTGCTAATAAAATCCAATTATGCTCCATATCTGTAAATCTCCACCAGGGAATGTCTGCATTGTTTTCTCTCTTCTGCTTTTTATATTTTATCTCTTATTTGCCACTGTAGGAAATGGTGTAAGAGGATTTAAAGTCCCGGTATGCTGCAATAGAGAGAGAAAAATAATAACAGTAATAATCATAGAAAAATAAAAAAAGGAGGTTGGAATATATTAGAATACTTCAAATGTAAGACAAAAAAAAAAATCATAATTCATGCCCAAGACTGACGGCTAAAGATGGCTGTAGACAGATGCATGTCTGCTGGGACGACCAGCCATCTAATGTATACAGGGGAGGGGGTGTACTAACTTTTCCCTCAATGCAGATGTGGCTTAGATTGTGTACAGGACACTATTATGGTAATCTCTCTACATTACGACAGAAAATCTCAAAATTATATAAACAGCAGGAAGGAAAAATAAAAAACATAATGATATATATACAGTATATTGGTCAAAAGTCTAGACATATGTAATGCTCATGGCCGATGTAGTGCAGCAAAGGGGATTAGTGGACCCACTGGACCACCAAGGGGACTTACCCTTTAGTGGGAGAGGCTTAACTAAGTCTAGGTAGCAGACTGGAGACTAACTAGAAGCATTGCGCAGGCACCACCCCTAAAGGGAGGGTGCCTTAAATACACAGTGCCTCTTAGCCATAGACTGAGAGGCATTTCCTGGAAATGGCACGCCGATCCTTTAAGAGGAGAGCCAGTGTGCGTGCGCACGTCTTATGCGGGCTTCACACGGTACGATCTATCGTGCAATCGCATGTGCGATCGTACCCCGCCCCCGTCGTTTGTGCGTCACAGGCAAATCGCTGCCCGTATCGCACAAAGTCGTTTAATCCCTGTCACACCTACTTATGTGATGAGCGACGTCGCTGTGGGCGGCGCACATCCACTTCCTGAAGGGGGAGGGACTTTCGGCGTCACAGCGACGTCACACAGCGGCCGGCCAATAGAAGCGGAGGGGCAGAGATGAGCGGGACGTAAACATCCCGCCCACCTCCTTCCTTCCGCATAGCCGGAGGGAGCCGCGGGACGCAGGTAAGCTGTGTTCATCGCTCCCGGGGTGTCACACAGTGCTATGTGTGCTACCCCGGGTACGATGAACAACCGGCGCTAAGTAAAATAAATGATTTTTTAAAAATAAACGACGAGTACACGATACACGATTTGTCACCGATTTGCGATCGCTCGTAGGTGTCACATGGGACGATGTCGCCAACGAAGGCGGATGTGCGTCACGAAAACCGTGACCCCAACGACCTATCGCACGATAGATCGCCTCGTGTGACGCCCGCATTAGGTGCATTTATGGGAACCCTGTGCAGTATGTACAGGGCCCGAGAAGGGAAGGAGGCAGTAGCACACGTGGATGGCCGGGGGAGTATGGGGGGATGATGCGATCCGGCCAGGGCGGTAAGTCGGTGTCTCTGCAGAGACACCGGCGCTAAAACACATCTGCTCATGTAGTAGTTTTCCTTGTTCTTATTGGAATGTGCAATGTGTAGATTCAGACTGAAAGCAGCAAAACCAAAGAAGAAGACGCATATGGTAAGATGGTGTAAAGAAATGCGTGGGAATTGTTAAATTCTTTAAAGTACCCCCCTTCTTCTTCTGATGGCAGCTTTACACCCTCTTGGCCTGCTTTCAAGCAGCTGTCTCAGGTTGTCACCTGGAATGGCTTTCCATCAGAGGCATCCCCAGAGGAATGGTTGGCTGCTTCATCTTCACTCTCCAGTTCAACTTAACCCAAAGCATCTTAATTGGGTCAAACTTGTGGGATTGTGGAGACCATGTCATATTTTGCAGCCTCCAACCCTCCCCTTCTTGTTCACGTAGTGTGTCACATTGTTTTGGATCATCAGCAAACAACCACTCCACCACCACCCCTCACACCATGCATGTAGACATCATCCGATCACCTTGCCTGCAACTCACAAAGACATAGCGATTGGTACTAAAAATCTCAAAACTTGATACATCACACCACAGAAAATAATTTCACTGATCTAATGACCAGTCCTTGTGTTGCCTTGCTGACGCAAGTCTCTTTTTCTTATTTGTGGTTCTCAGTAATGGTTACTTTGCAGCAGTTCAATCATAAAGACCCACTTCTCTCAGTCTCCTCTGGACAGTTGAGCTATGACTGCTGTGCATCATTTATGAGAATTGTTATCTGAAGTGCTGACACTTTGCAATTTTTCAGGCTGGTAACTCTGATGAACTTATCCTCTGCAGCAGATGTAATTTTTGGTTTTCCTTTCCTGGGCCAGTCTGTCCTCTTGAGAGCCAGTTTCATTATAGCATTTGATGGTTTCTGCTGACACTTTGCAATTCCTGAGGCTAGCAACTCTGATGAACTTATCCTCTGCCGCAGAGGCAATTTTTGGTCTTCCTTTACTGGCTCGGCCGGTCCTCTTGAGAGCCAGTTTCATCATAGAATTTGATGGTTTTCATGACTGCACTTGATGATGCCGTAAAGGTTCTAGAGCTCTGTGTCTTAAAGTAATAACGGAGATGGTTGTCTCTTTTTTGACTTATACCTACATTACCTCTGCACAACATATCTAATGGTCACAAACACTTTCTGAAGGCTGGTGATTCCACAAATGAACTCTTGACGAGGCATACCTGTATACTGAAGTTCATTCCAGGTGATACCAGATGAAGGTGCTTGAAAGAATGCCAAGGGGGTATAAAGCTGTCAGAGTAAATGGGGGTTACTTTGAGGAAACTAAAGTTTAACATGCATTTGTCACAAGGTTACCACAATGGAGAGTGGTCCCCTCTATTTCAGGTATCAGGAGATCACAGTGCAGGGATACAATCACACATGTGAACAGGTTAAAACTGCTGGCTGTGCAGATTCTCCTTGATCCGGTGATACAAGAGTTAAGCAGTTCGTGTGGTCTCCTAATTAAGGATGAAAAGTTGGGTCTCAGCTGTTCTGAGTTTCCCATTCACCTCTGCTATAAATACTCTCCTGTCAGCTCAGGGAGTTGCCAGTGATAGCTTTGCTATAGCTAGTCTTAGGAGTGGACTTATGAGCTGTGGACTAAAATGTCATTTTGGGAAGCATAGCCGGAGATTGCAGCATGGAAATTGTGTGGTGTTTTCCCTTCCTTTGATCCCATTTCAGTTTGCCTCACTTATGCTTTCCCTTTACTCCATCCTGTAGTCTGGTGTGTCTTATGATTGCTGTTTCTTTTACCCCTGTCTGTCTTATCCCCTCTGTGTCTTTACCCTAAAGCTGGACTAGCATTCCCACTGCCCTGTGCACTAGCCAGGGTTCTGCTCAGGGTAATACAGGGATAGTAATGGGGTCAAATAAGCTATCTAGGGACATCAGAGAGCTCAGGTTTGCTTAGGTTAAGTGTCAGAGGTTGTTCCCATCTTTCCTTTCCGAGTGGCAGTGTATCCTTTCTCCCGTCTCGCCTTGTGCTAACCAGTCCCCTTGGTGGAGCACAGCAACCAGGCGCTACTCTGGTGCTTATTGTCAGACAAGTCCATCCTCACATTCAGAGGCTCTGATGAAGACTGGGTAGGCATTTAGTCATGCCCCTCTCAGGGTAAGCCTGGTTCTGGGACCAGTGGATCTACAGTGGGTGTGGAACAAAGCTTGCAAAATAAGAGGCTTTCAGTCTTTGAAGGAACTCATCACGGTGGTTGTTCCAAACATCCTGGAGAACCGACCCCCGATCTTCTCTTTTGCGGATCCTTCTGTATCTTTATTTGATCCCAGACAGACAGGATGATGTGAGATCAGGGCTCTTTGGGGCCGGATCATCACTTTCAGGACTCTTTGTTCTTTCTTTACACTCAAGATAGTTCTCAATTACATTTGCTAGATGTTTGGGGTCATTGTCCTGCTGCAGAATAAATATGGAGCCAATCAGACGCCTCACTCAGTGTATTGCATTATGATAAGTATTTGCTTAAGGATTTGGTGATTTTCACTGATAATGGGTCAGGAGCTTACAAGGGGGGGATAGAGGTGAGCCGCTAACTGCTCTATAGAAATCAAAGGGCTGCAAAAGGGTGTCTGGAATGTCAGAAGTAAATTCCTCAGCCTAGAATTCAGCCTCCACTATACTCGGCTAAGCTCTGGTGGTCAATCTCCTTGGCAACATCTGTGCACTATGTAAGATAAAAGCTGTCATAGTCGGAGAGTACATAGGAAAGCCAATTGCAAAGGATCATGTTGACAAACTACACCAATTTCATACCATGAGAATACCACTTTAATGATTCAATGACACAGTCTTATTAAGGATATAAAACCATTTAGAGTGACCAGTAGGGAGCGTTGTGTCCAAAATACTTTTCTGCAGAAGTCTATTGCTAAACCTAAAAGTGAATAATTAAAAGGGAATCTGTCACCAGGTTTCTGCCACCTAATCTGAGAGCAGCATAATGTAGGAGTAGAGACCCAGCGATCTATCACTTACTGGGCTGCTTGCTGTAGTTTTGATAAAATAGTGGTTTTATCAGCAGGAGGTTATCATCAATTCTGTACTCCATAGTCATGAGTTGAGTTTTACATAAACCCAACACTGATTTGCAGCTTTCTGCCTATACACAAGGTACACATGAAGCTGCCAATCAGTGGCTGAGGCAGGGTTATCCAGGAGGAACAGGTGAGCTGTGACCACCAATTATGAATGGTGGATCCTTGTGTTATCTTCTGTATATATAGGTTTTATCAGTCATTGTACAGGAGGAGGATGTGAGCTGTGACACCACCTATTGTGAATGGTGGATCCTGTATTATCTACTGTATATAGAGGTGTTATTAGTCATTGTACAGGAGGGAGGAGGAGTTGAGTTGTGGCATATTGTGATTGGTGGATCCTGTGTTATCTACAGTATATAGAGGCGTTATCAGTCATTGCACAGGAGGAGGAGGTGAGCTGTGACATCATCTTTTGTGAATGGTTGCTCCTAAGTTATCAACTGAACATAGGGGTCAGTCATTGTACAGGAGGAGGAGGTGAGTTGTGACATCACCTATTATGAATAGTGGATCCTGTTTTATCTACTGTATATGGAGATGTTATTAGTCTTTGTACAGGAGGAGGAAGAGGTGAGCTGTGACATCACTAACTGTAAATAGTGGATCCTGTTTTATCTAATTTATATAGAGGTGTTACTAGTCTTTGTGTAGGGAGGGAGGAGGAGGTGAGTTGTGATATCAGCTATTGTGATTGGTGGATCCTGTGTTATCTACAGTATATAGAGGCGTTATCAGTCATTGCACAGGAGGAAGAGGTGAACTGTGACATCGTCTATTGTGAATGGTGGCTCCTAAGTTATCAACTGAACATAGGGGTGTCACAAACCACCGGGGGGGTCACTCAGAAATCCCCCGCGCTGGCTACCAGTACGTCACAATCGGGGGGTAACAAGTGGGGGTCACCCCTCCTTTATACCTCCCGACCGACAGACAGAGCACGTGACGCGCTCTCTAGCGCCCCTCTTATAGTCAGGCCAATTATGGAATTGCCCGACAATAAGCAAGGAGGCCGCTATACTACTTATGCCGATTATTGAAGGGTCCCCGGTGAGAGTAAGGTATATATTCCCCCGACCTCCGCGGGCGGAATATATAAAATCTCCCCGAATCTCACTGGCCTCCCCACAATAATCCTTGGCACAATTCGCTGCCACCAACCGATTTACGGTAACTATTAGCCGAACACACAGACGTGGGATTCAAGATCGAGATAACAGAACAGCCCAAGATTAATTATATAATTTAATCAGCCTAAAGCACACTAGAAACTACAATATATACAATAGGGAATCTACAGAATATACATATGTCAGAGTACAGTTACAATCAAAGCATGGGTTACAAACAGGCATACACAGTTCCAGCAGTTACCTTGTTGCGTCTGGCCACAGGGGGGCGCTGTAGACCAGGTTTCCAGGAACTCCCTCACAGGTCTTTCCCAACCAGGCCCCCGAGCAGAAGAACCCTGGAAAATGGCCGAAGTAGGGTTATCAACCTGGGCAGATCCAGGTCTCCTCCTACCTTCGTGACCTCACAGGGAGCACTGCTCCACCCCTGGCTTGAGTTATGGACAATATCCCAACATGGAATATGGGCCATAACTTTGCCTGGGAGCGTCGTAGGCGGACGCCAATGCTCTCATTGTGACAGCTATGAATTTAGCCACAGAACGAGGGGACTCATGACCTGTCTGCCAGTTCCCCATTGGCTGATATCACGCCTGGGGCATTTCCCAATGTCCTGCTCCCATAAAAAGGGGGTGCCGGCATCGTCCACATGCGGAGACACCATTTTTATGGTTGCCATATTTATCGGAAATATGGCTTGCGAGATATGAACCATTTTTTACTGGAGTCGTTCTGTCTGGCTATTTCCATAGCCTTGCTAATGAGATACAACTCTTGTTACAGGGTGACGGCAGGGAGTCATCCTGTGTCCATTGTTCCCACACCACCTCATTTCCATATCACAGGACATGGCCATGGGATTTGTTGCTAAACCAGTTGTGTGAAGGAAAGGGGGGTTGACACCAGGAGAGGGCTTCCTGACATACTTGAATATCATGATTTATCGTCATCTCTCCGGATTTACCTCACACCTCCCCCCTTTTGAGGGCGCTAGGGGGCAGCACACTCCGGTGTTCCCCCGTGCGCCCGTCCGCGACCTCTCCTTGTCGGGACAGCCCGTCTGCGTTACCGTGGTCACGGCCCCTTTTGTGGCGAATGGTGAAGTTGTATTGCTGGAGCGCAAGGCTCCATCGCAACAATCGCCCATTCGTCCCAGAGACGGTGTGCAACCAGCTGAGGGGATTGTGGTCCGTCTCCACGATGAAGTGGCGCCCGTATAGATAGGGTTGCAGACGCTGCAGGGCCCACACTATGGCCAGGCACTCCTTCTCCATCGTGGAATAGGCAACTTCCCTTGGTAACAGCTTCCTGCTCAGGTACAAGACTGGGTGCTCTTGGCTCGCAGAGTCCACCTGGCTGAGCACCGCACCGAGGCCGAAGTCACTGGCGTCGGTCTGTACTACAAACGGCCGCGTGAAGTCGGCTGCCTGTAGCACGGGCGGGCTGGACAGGGCGTCCTTTAGGGCCCGGAAGGCTGTCTCGCAGTCCATTGTCCAATCGACTGCAGAGGGCAGCTTCTTCTTGGTGAGGTCCGTCAAGGGCTTTGCCAGGCTACTATAGCATGGAACAAACCTCCTATAGTACCCAGCGGTCCCCAAGAAGGACATCACCTGCTTCTTGGTCCTGGGGGTGGGCCAGGATGCGATGGCCTCCACTTTCTCAGGCTCGGGCTTCAGTGTTCTCCCACCTACCCGGTGACCGAGGTACTGGACCTCGCTCATGGCCAGCTGACACTTTCCCGGCTTGATGGTCAAACCTGCCCGGTGGATCCGCCTGAGCACCTGTGCTAGATGCTCTAGGTGGTCCTCCCAGGTGGGACTGAAGACGGCAATGTCATCCAGGTACGCGGCCGCGTACCCTTCAAGTCCCTTGAGCAGGGTGTTGACCATCCGCTGGAAAGTGGCAGGGGCATTCCTCATCCCGAATGGCATCACCGTGGACTCGTACAGTCCAAATGGGGTAATAAAGGCAGAGCGTTCCCTGGCCTTGCGAGTCAGGGGGATCTGCCAATATCCCCGGCTCAGATCCATGATGGTCAGGTACTGAGCCCCGGCCAACTGATCGAGCAGGTCATCGATGCGTGGCATTGGGTACGCATCGGCGACCGTGACCGCATTGAGCCCCCTGTAGTCCACGCAGAACCGAGTGGTTCGGTCCTTCTTAGGGACGAGGACTACAGGCGAGGCCCAAGCGCTGTTGGATGCCTGGATCACCCCCAGCTTCAGCATCTCGTCAATCTCCTGGCGCATGTGTTGCTGCACCTCCAGGGAGACCCGATATGCTGAACGCCGGATCGGGGGATGATCCCCAGTGTCCACGTGATGGACAGCCAAGTCAGTCCTTCCGGGCTGGTTGGTAAACAACCCCCGGAAGGGGTGTAGGGTGGCCCACAGCTGGGACCGTTGGTCCTCCAAGGGCTGGTGGCCAACCTCCACATCCTCAATGGATCCGCCTGCCCTAACCTGGGCTAGCATATCCAAGAGGGTTTCCGCTTCTCCCTCCTCGGGCAGGTTGCACACGGGGAGCGCACATGCCTCCCGCTCATGATGTGCCTTCATCATGTTCACATGGAAGGGCTTCCGCCTTCCACGGGCAGGGTCCAGGGTGACCAGGTACGTTACAGGGTTGAGCTGCTGGTACACGAGGTATGGGCCTTCCCAGGCTGCCTGAAGCTTGTCCTGTGGTACGGGGACCAGTACCCACACCTTTTGACCCACTTGGTAGGTCCTCTCACAAGCGTTCTGGTCGTACCAACGCTTCTGATCGGCCTGGGCTTGAGCCATATTGTCGTGTACCAGTTGCGTCAAGGCCTGCATTTTGTCCCGGAAGCGCATGACATACTCGATAACCGACACTCCAGGGGTGGCCAAATCCCCTTCCCAAGCCTCTTTCACCAGAGCCAGGGGGCCCCGCACACGTCGCCCGTACAGGAGCTCAAACGGTGAGAATCCTGTTGAGGCCTGTGGAACCTCCCGGTAAGCAAATAACAGGTGTGGGAGATACCGCTCCCAGTCACGCCCATGGGAGTCGACCAACATCTTAAGCATCTGCTTTAAGGTGCCATTAAACAGCTCGCACAGGCCATTAGTCTGTGGATGGTACGGGCTGGCCACCAGATGTCGCACCTGGACTTGCTTACAGAGGGCCTCCATCAGCTGGGACATGAATTGGGTCCCCCGGTCAGTGAGCATTTCCTGGGGAAAACCCACTCGGGAGAAAATCTCCAGCAATGCGGTGGCCACCTTGTCAGCCCGAATGGACGACAAGGCCACTGCTTCCGGGTACCGGGTGGCATAGTCCACTACCGTCAGTATGAAGCGTTTCCCGGAGCTGCTGGGGATGGCCAGCGGGCCGACCAGATCCACAGCCACCCTCCTGAAAGGCTCATCGATGATTGGCAGAGATACCAGTGGGGCTTTGGGGTGTGGCCCCGCCTTCCCCACTCTCTGACAGGTTTCACACGAACGGCAGTAGGCAGCCACATCGGCCCCCATTTTTGGCCAGTAGAAATGCTGGTTTAACCTGGCCTTGGTCTTAGCGATCCCTAGGTGTCCGGCCATCGGAATCTCATGTGCGATCCGCAACAACTCCGTCCGGAACGGATAGGGTACCACCAACTGTCGGTCCCTGGGCCACGCCTCCGGTGAACCCTGCTGGACCGTGGCCCGGTACAGCCGTCCTTGGTCCCAGACCACTCGCTCCGGGTCCGAGTCCGAGGGAGGCTGTGCCGCCTGCTCCTTAAGAGCTTTCAGGCTGTCGTCAGCTTCTAACGCTGCCTGAAACCCCTGACTAGATGTGGCCAGAATCGACGAGACTGTCACATCTTCAGTCAGTACCCCGGGACCTGTGTCCTGGCCTCCACCTGACTCGGCTGCCACTTGGTCAGAAGGGGAAGAGCTATCGGACCTCCGGGAGGCCCCTTGGCTTCCAGCACTCCCACTGCGGGTGACAGCGGCCACAGCCGCTGCGACCGTGGGTCGTGCCTGCTCCTCCTCCGTTCCTGACCAAGTCGCCGGTTCAGGCAGACCTACCTGGCTTCCTGACACCCCGGTTGTGGGGGAACCATGCACCGAGATCTTACCTGGGAGCACTTCCGCTCCTGGACCGGCCCCAATCTCACCTGCCTGTTCCCCTCCTGCAGCAACAGAACCCCGCTGTGAAATCTCTGGGGACCCCACATTTGCTGTGGTAGCCCCCACCCCACACACTGGTCCTCCCCCTGCAGCACCCTGCTCTCTGCTTATCCCTGCAGAGGGCAACAGATCCCAGCTCACAGGCTGGTTACTTGTAGAGGCATTGTCACACCTTTCTCTGACCCCCTCCCCTGTCACAGCTGCAGCTGAGTGTGTGTCTATGGTGTCTATGCAAGCAGAAATATCAGAGTTCACTCCCTCCTCCCTTACATCATTCATAGATAACACATTAACATTGTTAGGAGTCATGTCAGTACGGGCTGAAGGTTCAGCCCTCGGTTGGGGCCCAAACTGGGAGGTTATCTGCCCCAAATCTGTCCCAAGTAGCACGTTTGCAGGGATCCGATCAGTTACCCCCACCTCCCTCACCCCTCGCCCTGCGCCCCAGTCCACATAAATGTCAGCAACAGGCAGCGCCGGGTCAATGCCTCCAATCCCGGAGACAGCGAGGGTTTTTCCAGGGATCAAGTCTTGGGGGGACACCATCTCAGGCCGCACCAGAGTCACCTCCGAGGCGCTGTCTCGCAGTCCTATGGTCACAGACCGGCCGACGGTGACAGGTTGGAAGCTGTCCAGGGACCTACCACCACCCCCACCCACACAATACACCTTGGGCGGCCCTTGGGACGGGGACGGAGCCGGGGCCTTGGGACGCTGAGGGCACATGGCCTTGAAGTGTCCAGGTAGGTTGCACTGGTGGCACCGTCTTGGCTCTGCCACGGGCCTGGAGAGGGGAGTTGAGGGGGACACCCCCTGCAGTCTAGGGGCAGGTGGGGCAGTCGCAGAGTTCATCTTACCCCCTCTCCAGGTGCTGCTGGTGGCTGCTCTCCTGGCCTCAGGGGCCCGGTTGTTGGTGTAGTCATCGGCAAGGGCAGCTGTAGCCGTGAACCCCTTTGGCTTCTGGTCTCGGATGAACTGGCGGAGATCCTCAGGGCAGTTCCACAAGAGTTGCTCCGTGATGAACAAGTCCAGGATCTCCGGTCCGGTGGAAAGCTGCAGGCCTTGGGTCCAGTGGTCGGCAGCTCGGGCAAGTGCCCGCCGGTGGTCAGCCCAGGAGTCCTTTGGTCCCTTTTGCAGGCTCCGGAACTTCTTGCGGTAGGACTCCGGGGTGAGGTTGTACTGTTGGATCAGGGCCCGCTTGATGGTGTCGTAGCCCTGATCTGCCTCAGCAGGCAAGTCACCAAGGATATCCAGGGCCTTACCCCTTAAACGGGGGGTCAGGTATTTGGCCCACTGGTCCTTGTTCAGATGGTGCTGCAAGCAAGTCCGTTCAAAAGCAGTCAAGAAAGAGTCCAAGTCTCCATCCTTCTCCAGCACTGGGAAGTCCTCAACACGGACCTTTGGAAGTTTGGTGTCTCGAAGGTCACATGTGGCTGATGAGGGCCGGAGCTGAGCTAGCTGCAGCTGGTAGTCACGGTCTGCCTGTCGCTCTCGCTCTTCACGCGCTGCCTGCCGCTCTCGCTCCGCAGCCTCACGCTCTGCGTGCCGCTCTGCCCTGCGCTCTGCCAGGAGTTCCTTGTAGCCCTTCTGGTCTCCAGCCTGGAGAAGGGCCATAGCCATTTGAAGAAGGCTATCCGAGCCTCCCAGGCTCGGTGGAATGGCACGTGGTGATCTGCGGCACGCTGCAGAGCTAGGCGATTCACTGTCCCTTTCAGAGCGGAGGGCTGGCATCTGGCTCGTTGAGGAACCTTGGGTGAGCTCCTCCTCATCTTGTCCAGCAGTGCCAGGTTGCGCAATGTCCTCGGCAGAACGGTTTTCTGGCGTCGAGCTCCTGGAGGACTCGTGGGCAACCTCCTCATTGCTGTCCACAGCACCGTCCTCCCTCTCTTCGGCTCCTGCCTTAGCATTGGCCAGTTGCATAGCTCTGCTCCTGGTGCCATCAGCCATTCTTGCAGACTTTTGGTCACTGACACAGAACTGACACCTGATGCCTCCACACACCTTACAGTATCTGCACTCTGACACTCTAGTGTTGAGCTAGTCTGAAGACCCCAGCAGCCACAGCTGCTGCAGGCAGTCTTTAGTGTCTGGGAGTATGGGTCTCACACTCACACACACTATTATCTCGATCCCACCGCTATGCCACCAATATGTCACAAACCACCGGGGGGGTCACTCAGAAATCCCCCGCGCTGGCTACCAGTACGTCACAATCGGGGGGTAACAAGTGGGGGTCACCCCTCCTTTATACCTCCCGACCGACAGACAGAGCACGTGACGCGCTCTCTAGCGCCCCTCTTATAGTCAGGCCAATTATGGAATTGCCCGACAATAAGCAAGGAGGCCGCTATACTACTTATGCCGATTATTGAAGGGTCCCCGGTGAGAGTAAGGTATATATTCCCCCGACCTCCGCGGGCGGAATATATAAAATCTCCCCGAATCTCACTGGCCTCCCCACAATAATCCTTGGCACAATTCGCTGCCACCAACCGATTTACGGTAACTATTAGCCGAACACACAGACGTGGGATTCAAGATCGAGATAACAGAACAGCCCAAGATTAATTATATAATTTAATCAGCCTAAAGCACACTAGAAACTACAATATATACAATAGGGAATCTACAGAATATACATATGTCAGAGTACAGTTACAATCAAAGCATGGGTTACAAACAGGCATACACAGTTCCAGCAGTTACCTTGTTGCGTCTGGCCACAGGGGGGCGCTGTAGACCAGGTTTCCAGGAACTCCCTCACAGGTCTTTCCCAACCAGGCCCCCGAGCAGAAGAACCCTGGAAAATGGCCGAAGTAGGGTTATCAACCTGGGCAGATCCAGGTCTCCTCCTACCTTCGTGACCTCACAGGGAGCACTGCTCCACCCCTGGCTTGAGTTATGGACAATATCCCAACATGGAATATGGGCCATAACTTTGCCTGGGAGCGTCGTAGGCGGACGCCAATGCTCTCATTGTGACAGCTATGAATTTAGCCACAGAACGAGGGGACTCATGACCTGTCTGCCAGTTCCCCATTGGCTGATATCACGCCTGGGGCATTTCCCAATGTCCTGCTCCCATAAAAAGGGGGTGCCGGCATCGTCCACATGCGGAGACACCATTTTTATGGTTGCCATATTTATCGGAAATATGGCTTGCGAGATATGAACCATTTTTTACTGGAGTCGTTCTGTCTGGCTATTTCCATAGCCTTGCTAATGAGATACAACTCTTGTTACAGGGTGACGGCAGGGAGTCATCCTGTGTCCATTGTTCCCACACCACCTCATTTCCATATCACAGGACATGGCCATGGGATTTGTTGCTAAACCAGTTGTGTGAAGGAAAGGGGGGTTGACACCAGGAGAGGGCTTCCTGACATACTTGAATATCATGATTTATCGTCATCTCTCCGGATTTACCTCACAAGGGGTCAGTCATTGTACAGGAGGAGGAGGTGAGTTGTGACATCACCTATTGTGAATAGTGGATCCTGTTTTATCTACTGTATATGGCGGTGTTATTAGTCTTTTTACAGGAGGAGGAAGAGGTGAGCTGTGACATCACTTACTGTAAATAGTGGATCTTGTTTTATCTACTTTATACAGAGGTGTTTCTAGTCTTTGTATAGAGAAGGAGGAAGAGGTGAGTTGTGACATCAGCTATTGTGATTGGTGGATCCTTTGTTATTTACAGTATATACAGGTGTCATCATTCATTGTACAGAAGGAGGTGAGCTGTGATATCATGTATTGTGAATGGTGGATCCTGTTATATCTTTTTATATATCTGTTACTTTGTAGTGCCTTAGAAAGTGTCAGCCTAATACTAGACTTTGTGCCCAGAGCAAAATTCCCAACGTTTAATTTTTATATAGACAGGAATTTTGAAATAATAATAAAAATATTACCAAAAAACCCTCCTCTCCCCCCAAAAAAACCCCTTTAAAAATGTAAATGAAACATGTTATTTGTGATCACACCCTTTAAGTCCATCCTCGGTGTTCCCCTCTGTCCTGTGTTGTGTACCGAGTTGGAGGGGTTTGGAGATCTTCTTCGGATCTTGCCTTTGTCTTCTTCGGATCTTGCCTTTGTCTTCTTCGGATCTTGCCTCTGTCTTCTTCGGATCTTGCCTCTGTCTTCTTCGGATCTTGCCTCTGTCTTCTTCGGATCTTGCCTCTGTCTAATTCGGATCTTGCCTTTGTCTTCTTCGGATCTTGCCTCTGTCTAATTCGGATCTTGCCTCTGTCTTCTTCGGATCTTGCCTCTGTCTTCTTCGGATTTTGCCTCTGTCTTCTTCGGATCTTCCCTCTGTCTGATTCGGATTTTGCCTCTGTCTTCTTTGGATCTTGCCTCTGTCTAATTCGGATTTTGCCTCTGTCTTCTTCGGATCTTGCCTCTGTCTTCTTCGGATTTTGCCTCTGTCTTCTTCGGATCTTCCCTCTGTCTGATTCGGATCTTGGCTCTGTCTTCTTCGGATTTTGCCTCTCTCTTCTTCAGATCTTGCCCCTGTCGTCTTCGGATTTTGCCTCTGTCTTCTTCGGATCTTGCCTCTCTCTTCTTCAGATCTTGCCTCTGTCGTCTTCGGATTTTGCCTCTGTCTTCTTCGGATTTTGCCTCTGTCTTCTTCGGATTTTACCTCTGTCTTCTTCAGATCTTGCCCCATTTCTTCTTCGGATCTTGCCTCTGTCTTCTTCGGATCTTGCCTCTGTCTTCTTCGGATTTTGCCTCTGTCTTCTTCGGATCTTGCCTCTCTCTTCTTCAGATCTTGCCTCATGTCTTCTTCGGATCTTGCCTCTGTCTTCTTCGGATCTTGCCTCTGTCTTCTTCGGATCTTGCCTCTGTCTTCTTCGGATCTTGCCTCTGTCTTCTTCGGATCTTGTCTCTGTCTTCTTTGGATCTTGCCTCTCTCTTCTTCAGATCTTGCCCCTGTCATCTTCGGATTTTGCCTTGTCTTCTTCGGATCTTGCCTCTGTCTTCTTCGGATCTTGCCTCTGTCTTCTTCGGATCTTGCCCCTGTCTTCTTCGGATCTTGCCTCTGTCTTCTTCGGATCTTGCCTCTGTCTTCTTCGGATCTTGCCGCTCTCTTCTTCAGATCTTGCCCCATGTCGTCTTCGGATCTTGCCTCTGTCTTCTTCGGATCTTGCCTCTGTCTTCTTCGGATCTTGCCTCTGTCTTCTTCGGGTCTTGCCTCTTTTCTTCGGATCTTGCCTCTGTCTTCTTTGGATCTTGCCTCTGTCTTCTTTGGATCTTGCCTCTGTCTTCTTTGGATCTTGCCTTTGTCTTCTTCGGATCTTGCCTCTATCATCTTCGGATCTTGCCTCTGTCTTCTTCGGATCTTGCCTCTGTCTTCTTCGGATCTTGCCTCTGTCTTCTTCGGATCTTGCCTCTGTCTTCTTCGGATCTTGCCTCTGTCTTCTTCGGATCTTGCCTCTTTTCTTCGGATCTTGCCTCTGTCTTCTTTGGATCTTGCCTCTGTCTTCTTTGGATCTTGCCTTTGTCTTCTTCGGATCTTGCCTCTATCATCTTCGGATCTTGCCTCTGTCTTCTTCGGATCTTGCCTCTGTCTTCTTCGGATCTTGCCTCTGTCTTCTTCGGATCTTGCCTCTGTCTTCTTCGGATTTTGCCTATGTCGTCTTCGGATCTTGCCTCTATCATCTTCGGATCTTGCCTCTGTCTTCTTCGGATCTTGCCTCTGTCTTCTTCAGATCTTGCCTCTGTCTTCTTCGGATTTTGCCTATGTCGTCTTCGGATCTTGCCTCTATCATCTTCGGATCTTGCCTCTGTCTTCTTCGGATTTTGCCTATGTCGTCTTCGGATCTTGCCTCTATCATCTTCGGATCTTGCCTCTGTCTTCTTCGGATCTTGCCTCTGTCTTCTTTTAATAAAGAAACATTTTTCCTACAAACCAGGAGAAAAAGAAGGCTTTTCTTCTATAAAATATTGATTCAGGTTAAAGGCTCTCACAAATCAGCTCCAGATTGAGAAGAATTCCAAGAGGACGTGCCCTTGTAGTTGTAAAACAAAAACGGTAAATTATGAGACAAGCGGAACGGACTGTGCAGATCTCATAATACTCGGAGGAAGACCTCACAAACAGTGTCAGGTGCTCTGGCCGGTGAAGGCTCCATCGCTGCACCAAAAAGCGCCATTTATCACTGTGCAAACATCCAAACAGTGCAAACCTAGCCAAACCTGGGAGATGTCAGCGCAGACCCGCCCTCACTGAGCGCATCGCGGTAGGTAACGCAGTAATAAATCCTGCGGAGAGGTCAGCTTAGCCCTCAGAAGCAGCTTTGCCATGGCCACTTTCTGCTCACCCGAATATTAGACACTTATGACTGATTAAGACTAAAGAAAATGCCAATTTTTTTTATAGTGCTTGATAAATGTGTTTTTTTTAATTGCCTAGCTTAGGTTTACATCACTTTGTTTGCATTACTTTATGCCATGAATATTGGCCAAAACTTTTGTTCATTACTTTGGGCAAGTTGTCACTTGTCAGGCCCCATCCCTTTCCACCAAAGCCATCCATCAGGCCCCATCCCTTTCCACCACAACAATCCCTTTCCCCCAAAGCCACCCAGCAGGCCCCTTCCCTTTCCACCAAATCCACCCAGCAGGCCCCATCCCTTTCCACCAAAGCCACCCATCAGGCCCCATCCCTTTCCACCAAAGCCACCCATCAGGCCCCTTCCCTTTCCACCAAAGCCACCCATCAGGCCCCATCCCTTTCCCCCAAAGCCACCCATCAGGCCCCTTCCCTTTCCATCAAAGCCACCCATCAGGCCCCTTCCCTTTCCACCAAAACCACCCATCAAGCCCCATACCTTTCCAGCAAAGCCACCCATCAGGCCCAATCCCTTTCCACCAAAGCCACCCGTCAGGCCCAATCCCATTCCACCAAAGCCACCCATCAGGCCCCATCCCTTTCCACCAAAGTCACCCATCAGGCCCCATCCTTTTCCATCAAAGTCACCCATCAGGCCCCATCCCTTTCCACCAAAGCCACCCATCAGGCCCCATCCCTTTCCACCAAAGCCACCCATCGACCCCATCCCTTTCCACCAAAGCCACCCATCAGGCCCCATCCCTTTCTACCAAAGCCACCCATCAGGCCACATCCCTTTCCACCAAGGCCACCCATCAGGCCCCATCTCTTTCCACCAAAGCCACCCGTCTGGCCCCATCCTTTTCCACCAAAGCCACCCATCAGGCCACATCCCTTTCCACCAAAGCCACCCATCAGGCCACATCCCTTTCCACCAAAGCCACCCAGCAGGCCCCATCCTTTTCCACAAAAGCCACCCATCAGGCCACATCCCTTTCCACCAAAGCCACCCAGCAGGCCCCATCCTTTTCCACAAAAGCCACCCAGCAGGCCCCATCCCTTTCCACCAAAGCCGCCCATCAGGACCCATCTTTTTCCACCAAAGCCACCTGTCTGGCCCCATCCTTTTCCACCAAAGCCACCCATCAGGCCACATCCCTTTCCACCAAAGCCACCCAGCAGGCCCCATCCTTTTCCACCAAAGCCACCCAGCAGGCCCCGTCCCTTTCCACCAAAACACAACCCTTTTGCAAAACTGCACCTAATTTTTTAAACAAGGCACAAAAAGTGAGTAAAAAACATTTAAAAAGTCGCAAAATGTGTTGCAAATGTACTCCGGAGTCCCCCCTGGAGTAATCCTCTGTATACCAGAAATTTTTAGTTTTTGCACATTTTTTCATCATTTTGCAAAACGTGCGCCTATTTTTTTCTGCTAAAACGGTTAAAGAAAAAAAAAAAAGTATTTAAGACTTTTCACAAAATTCACGTTGATGAAGCCAGTGCAAAAAATAATCAGCGAATGCCACAAAACAATAAAGGAAAAGTGCCTAAAACCCCCCCGCAAATGATGAAACAAGGTTTTTGCACCATTAGGCTATGTTCACTCAGGGCATTTTTGCTCATTTTTTTTGCAAAAAACCCTCAAGTTTTGGCACTTTTTTGCACTTCCTCATTGATTTGATTGGTAAAAAAAGAAAAAAAGAGGTAAAATAGTGGGAAAAACGCTGAGATAATTGACATGCACATTCTTTCAAAAAAGCAGCAAAAACCAAGGAGGGTGATTTCTGGAATCTCATAGGCTTTGCTGGGACTGTAAAAAGCAGTGTTTTATTAACATTGGATTTGCATAAAACCAGGGCAAAGACCATACTAAAAAACGCAGAAGCGGTGTCTTCCAAGGAGCGATGAATAAAATAAAAAAACCTTTATTCCAAGTATATTAAAAACACTGAAAAAAATGCAGCAAGATAACATTGACGCGTTTCAGGCGCACAAAAAGACAACCTAAAACCCGCAACACACATCCGTTAAATTTGTACGTGTGCAGTATGTATTTGCACGTACCGGAGACACGTACACACGGAGACCCATGTTGTTCTATGGTAGATGGCACACACACGTAAAATCACACAGAACGTGTGACCGTGTGGTAACTACGTGTGTGCGCTTTTCTACACGGACAACATGTCCGTTTTTGGCCGGCAGCACGCAGGCACGGACCCGCTTTAGTCTATGGGTCCGTGCCTGCACGTATCGCACACGGAGTATGTCCGTGTTCAGCACGTTTCGTGCGTGTGCGTTTTTACACTAGCGATCTTATTTTTTTTTTTTTTTTTTAAATTAACTTCAGTATACTTACCTTTTTTCCTGCTGTTCTCAGTCATACTTACATTGGCGCTCGGTTTTTTAATTCCCCCGGCTCATACCGCTCCCCGATCACCAGCGCGGCGAGGAACAGCTGTGCAGAGAATATGCGGCAACAATTACTTTGAATTTGCCGGCCGCTCATTAATCAATCTCGTATTCCCTGCTTTCCCCACCCACCGGCGCCTATGATTGGTTGTAGTCAGACACGCCCCCCACGCTGAGTGACAGCTGTCTCACTGCACCCAATCTCAGCAGCCGGTGGGCGTGTCTATACTGTGCAGTAAAATAAATAAATAAATAATTAAAAAAAACGGCGTGCGGTCCCCCCCAATTTTAATACCAGCCAGATAAAGCCATACGGCTGAAGGCTGGTATTCTCAGGATGGGGAGCCCCACATTATGGGGAGCCCCCCAGCCTAAAGCTGGGTTTACACACTGCAACATCGCAAAGGACATCGCTGTAACGTCACCGGTTTTGTGACGTAACAGCGACCTCCCTAAGTCTCTGGTGAGTCGCTGGTGAGCTGTCAAACAGGCAAACCTGGCCAACAACGCAACAGCGATCCGGACCTGCAGAGCGACCTAGCTGGTTGTTGGGGACGTTGATAAGCAGCTTTTTGAAAGGGAAGTTGCTAACAAAGTCGCTGCAAAGTCTTTCACACACTGAAACTTTGTAGCGATGCATGCTGCACAGCGGGAAACAAAGGACCTAGGAATGTTCCTGAACGATTTGTTGCGATCAGCAACTTCACAGCAGGGGCCAGGTCGCTGATGTGTTTCACACACTGCAACATCGCAAATGACATCGCTATTGCGTCACAAAACCGGTGACGTTACAGCGATGTCGTTTGAGATATTGCAGTGTGTAAACCCAGCCTAACAATATCAGTCAGCAGCCGCCCAGAATTGCCGCATACATTAGATGCGACAGTTCTGGGACTGTACCCGGCTCTTCCCGATTTGGCCTGGTGCATTGGAAAATCGGGGTAATAAGGAGTTAATGGCAGCCCATAGCTGCCAATAAGTCCTAGATTAATCATGTCAGGCGTCTCCCCGAGATACCTTCCATGATTAATCTGTAAGTGACAGTAAATAAACACACACACCCGAAAAAATCCTTTATTAGAAATAAAAAACACAAACATATACCCTGGTTCACCGCTTTAATAAGCCCGAAAAAGCCCTCCATGTCCGGCGTAATCCAGGATGGTCCAGCGTCGCTTCCAGCTCTGCTGCATGGAGGTGACCGGAGCTGCAGAAGACACCGCCGCTCCTGTCAGCTACACGCAGCTAATGAAGGCAATAGCGCGATCAGCTGAGCTGCCACTGAGGTTACTCGCGGCCAACGCTGAATACAGCTGATCGCGCTATTGCCTTCATTAGCTGCGTGTAGCTGACAGGAGCGGCGGTGTCTTCTGCAGCTCCGGTCACCTCCATGCAGCAGAGCTGGAAGCGACGCTGGACCATCCTGGAGTACGCCGGACAAGGAGGGCTTTTTCGGGCTTATTAAAGTGGTGAACCAGGGTATATGTTTGTGTTTTTTATTTCTAATAAAGGATTTTTTCAGGTGTGTGTGTTTATTTACTGTCACTTACAGATTAATCATGGAAGGTATCTCGGGGAGACGCCTGACATGATTAATCTAGGACTTATTGGCAGCTGTGGGCTGCCAATAACTCCTTATTACCCCGATTTGCCAACGCACCAGGGCAAATCGGGAAGAGCCGGGTACAGTCCCAGAACTGTCGCATATAATGTATGCGGCAATTCTGGGCGGCTGCTGGCTGATATTGTTAGGCTGGGGGGCTCCCCATAACGTGGGGCTCCCCATCCTGAGAATACCAGCCTTCAGCCGTATGGCTTTATCTGGCTGGTATTAAAATGGGGGGGGCCACACGCCGTTTTTTTTAATTATTTATTTATTTTACTGCACAGTATAGACACGCCCACCGGCTGCTGTGATTGGGTGCAGTGAGACAGCTGTCACTCAGCGTGGGGGGCGTGTCTGACTGCAACCAATCACAGGCGTCTGTGGGTGGGGAAAGCAGGGAATACGAGATTGAATAATGAGCGGCCGGCATATTCAAAGTAATTGTTGCCGCGTATTCTCTGCACAGCTGTTCCTCGCCGCGCTGGTGATCGGGGAGCGGTAAGTATGAGAGAGGGCTGCTCACTTCTGTCACTCGGGGGATTAGCGGTCACTGGTGAATCCTTCACAGGTGACCGCTAATCAGTACGCGGCACACAGACAGAGCCGGGCATGACAATGAAGTCGGGTGAAGTTCACCCGAGTTCATTCTCATCGCGCAACTCTGTCTGCTGTCAGCCGGCATGTATCAACGACATTGTGCAACACACAAACGGACATTCCACGTACACATACACGGGCATTTTACACACAAACACGGACATTTTACACGTACACATGTGGCGCCCTGGACAAGCCAGGGGCCACAGGTAACAACACACACACACCCCCACCCCCAGCAGTTCACAGCAGACATCCTCAGTGACACTTGGTTTCTTCCTCGGGCTCAGACAGACACACCAGGTGGGCGGACTCAGGAGATGGAGACGCCCACCCAGGAGTTTAGCTGGCCTGAGGCAGGAAACAAGTGCAGACAAGTCTAGGAGAGGAAGAGAGAGGAGGTCTGCAGAGAGGCAGACGCAGACTGGGGCCTAGGTTGGAGCCTAGGGCCCTCGTGCAGCAGAGAGTCAGGCAGACGGTAGTGGCCATCTGCAGGGAGCCGGGCAGACAGTTGGTGGAACCGCAGGTAGCCGGGGCTGGGCGGTGGCCCACTGGTACTGAATCGGGGAGCCAGCTGGAAACCGGAGCGCACGAGGAGCGTACGGAAGGTGCAGGAAAGGACTTACATTGCCAACCTGGGGTCAGGGGAAAACACCGTACCCGCCTGTAGGACCCGTCCATCCAGCCGTTTGTTTCAGCAGAGACTCTGTGTGCATCATTGGGCTGAGTGAGTACCACCGTGCCGTGCGGCACAGCGCTGCCCCTGCGACCCTGCACCTCGCCAGGCCCTGTAGCCCGCCTGCCATCCATCCCTACCCCATCACCGGGCCCCGGGACAACCAACCCCCTACCCACGGAGGGGACATAACAACTACGCTGCTCCCTGTCACCGCTCCCGGGATCCCCGTCCAGAGCAGCGGTGGTGTCACAACCTCACCACAACCGTGGGTGGCGTCACGGACAATCTCCCTTACCTAACCCCCTTTTTACTGTGGAGCCTGGGATCACAGACCGGGTCACGCCACCGTGATACCCACAGAAGTGACCTCGTGGCCCGGATCTGAGTACCCCTTATCCACGGGCGACACACTTACAGCTCGCATACGCCATCACACGGATGCCATACGTACCGGAGAAACGCCCGAAAAAAACGGAACACGGACCCGAAAAACGGACCGTAAGACACGTACGTTTTTTTTGCGGAAGTGTGTTTTAGGCCTAAGTCATAGAAACTAGAAACAATACTGATCTAGTTAATCTGTCCATTTAAGTCTTTCTCCATTATACGACTGATCATCCTGGGAGTGTATAAGGCTATGTTCACACACTGCATTTTTTTATGCAAATTAAAAGCTGCTGTTTACACTATCAGCAAAAGTTATAACCTTTCAGAAATCTTGTGCACATGATTGCATTTTTTCCCCCTCACTGAATTGGAAAACCGCTGTATGTCAATTCTTTCAGCATTTTTGCAATGTTTTTCACTATAGAAAGCAATGAGACCATGTGTTTTTGCTGCTTTTTTGGTGAATGAAACTAAATATTATGACTGATCCCTACCACTCACACAGGAATCGACAAACTAGGAGAGGTATGGTGGCACGATGGCTCAATGGTTAGCACTGCTGTCTTATGGTGGCTCAGTGGTTAGCACTGCAGTTTTGTGATGCCTCAGTGGTTAGCACTGCAGTCTTGTGGTGGCTCAGTGCTTAGCAGTGCAGTCTTGTGGTGGTTCAGTGGTTAGCACTGCAGTCTTGTGGTGGCTCAGTGGTTAGCACTGAAGTCCTGCAGTGGCTCAGTGGTTAGCACTGTAGTTTTGTGGTGTGTTAGTGGTTAGCACTGCAGTCTTCTGGTGGCTCAGTGGTTAGCACTGCAGTCTTGTGTTGGCTCCGTGGTTAGCACTGGGGTCTTGTGGTGCCTCAGTGGTTAGAACGGCGGTTTTGTGATGCCTCAGTGGTTAGCACTGCGGTCTTGTGGTGACTCAGTGATTAGCACTGCGGTCTTGTGGTGCCTCAGTGGTTAGAACTGCAGTCTTGTGGTGGCTCAGTGGTTAGCACTGCAGTCTTGTGGTGCCTCAGGGGTTAGCACTGCAGTCTTGTGGTGGCTCAGTGGTTAGCACTTCAGTCTTGTGGTGGCTCAGTGGTTAGCACTGCAGTCTTGCAGCGATGGGGTCCTAGGTTCAATTCCCAACAAGAACAACATCTGCACTAAGTTTGTATATTTTCCCTTTGTTTGTGTGGGTTTCCTCCAAAGACGTACAGAGAAACATGCTGGGAAGGGAAATTCACAAACAAACTGCAAGGAAAACAATAGAGATAATTCAGCAAGAATATCCTTAACTGAGGAGCTGGCACTCCAAACATCCATTTAAATGGAAAAAAACAGTCAGGAAAGAAGGCTGATGAAAGGAGAAACATAGCCCCACCCGGGATGTGATAGGACAGAAACAAACTAAGCAAGTGAGAACACCTACAAACCAAAGGAAGAAAGCAAAGATAAAAAAGAACCATCAGCATTTGGATAGAGATTGACCTGGCTGTGGCTTAGCCTGGAAGGAAACCAACTGCACAGCAAAAGGTCACCGGATCGAGTCCTGAAACTGAGGCATGGCAGTAACTTTACTGACACATATAATTATATGTCTAATTAACGGATCCGTTCTCCATAGACTTCAATGTTGAAAAAAATGGGTCCAGCTGAAATCAGGTTTTTAAAAACAGACAAAAAAGTTTTGTCTGTACAACTTTTTAGCCAACAGATCTCTGCAGGATCCATCCTAACGGATGATTACTAGTCATGTGAACTCGGCTTTTCAGTTTTACGCTCGCAGTATCACTGCGGAGTTCCCTTTTATACTGTAAAAGGTGACATATGCAGAAAGGTCACTGTCTATCCACAGTGAAAGAAAAACTAAGAGAAAGAGAGCGCAAAATGTCTTACCAAAATATTAAAATAAAAGTCTGTTACTGTATACTCACCTAGTGTGGCTGTGAAAGTCACAACCAATACAAAAAGCATGCAGATCGTAGGCGGCTGCTGCAGCCCCAGCGTGTAGATATCTTCAATGCTGGAGAGTAGAAGGGGTTAAAGCCGCGCTGTCACCAAAGGATGAAAATTGTTGTTTTGTTGATTTAATGAAAGATTATTTTATTCCATAGGTCTACACGTTTCGAGGTGAGGACCTCTTCTTTAGGACCACAATCATCAAAATCTTTTCTGATTTTTGGGGTCCTGAAGAAGAAGTCCTCACCTCGAAACGCGTAGACCTATGAAATAAAATAATCTTTCATTAAATCGACCAAAAATTTTTTTTCATCCTTTGGCGACAGCGCGGCTTTAACCCCTTCTACTCTCCAGCATTGAAGATATCCAAAGTGAAACAAAGGTCTCCTTACCCCTTTAAGGACCCCCTCTCAATGCAAAATACACTGAACTCAGTACGACATAGTCTAAACGGAGGGGAATGCAGTGAAGAAACCTCACAGAACTAATCAGAGATGAAGGCTCAGCACTGAGTAAATACTTTAAAGGGAACCTGTCACCACTTTTTTGGCGTATAAGCTGTGGTCACCACCACCGGGCTCTTATATACAGCATTCTAACATCTTTATATAAGAGCCCAGGCCGCTGTGAGAACATAAAAAACACTTTATAATACAGTACTTACCTAACGGTCGCTCGTTTGGCCAGATGGGCGTCTCCGTTCTCCGGTGCCGGCTCCGCCTCTTTCGGCCATCTTCGTCCTCTTTCTGAAGCCTGTGTGCATGACACGTCCTACGTCATACACACTCGCCGGTCCTGCGCAGGCGCACTACAATACTTTGATCTGCCCTGCTCAGGACCTGAATGCTGGCGAGTGTGGATGATGGCGGACGCGTCATGCACCGCGGCTAGAGAAGGAGGACAAAGATGACCAAAAAAGGCTGTGCCGAGACCGGACAACGGAGACGCCCATCTGGCCAACCGAGCGACCATTAGGTAAGTATTATAAAGTGTTTGTTATGTTCTCACAGCGGCCTGGGCTCTTATATACAGCATGTTAGAATCCTGTATATAAGAGCCCGGTGGTGGTGGCCGCATCTTATAGGGTAAAAAAGTGGTGACAGGTTTCCTTTAATATAAGATTATTTTATTCCATAGGTTTATGCGTTTCGAGGTGAGGACCTCTTCTTTAGGACCACAAAAATCAAACTTTTTCTGATTTTTGTGTTCCTGAAGAAGTCCTCACCTCGAAACGCGTAGACCTATGGAATAAAATAATCTTTCATTAAATCGTCAAAAAAATTTCGTTCATCCTTTGGCGACAGCGCGGCTTTAACCCCTTCTACTCTCCAGCATTGAAGATATCCAAAGTGAAACAAAGGTCTCCTGACCCCTTTCAGTGCAAAATACACTAAACTCGGTACAACATAGTCTAACGGAGGGGAATGCAGTGAAGAAACCTCACAGAACTGATCAGAGATGAAGGCTCAGCACTGAGTAAATACTTTAAGCTTTGGGGTGGCTTACGGGGACTGTTTTTTGTAGTTGGCTCGCCAGGTTCCCGGCCTCTGACACTTTTCCTTTGATGCAAATTCAGCTTCCAGTGTTATTTTTCTTTTTTCGCACAAAAGCCTCGTCTCGTATCTGCCGACTCGCGTGGTCCCAATTCACATCTCTTCCCAAAAGTAGCGTTCTCTGCTACGTCCTCTGCCCCTCGGAGTATTCTTTTTTTCCCTCTATTATCAAAGCTCCGCCTTCTCTTTATGCCGCCGTTATCTCTGATTTTGGCTAAGAAGCACATTTATTTGGGAGTAATATTCCCATGGCAACTGAGCAGATGGTTACTTCTGATTAGCCATTTTCCCCCCTCCCTGCCAAATCACAATCCGTCTTTGAAATTAAATCAGACTGTGATAAGATCAGTTGTTCTGGAGAGGGACGGAGTAAATAGGCTCGGATTATTACACTAGCAGCCAGAACCTAATGCAAATTCACCCGCACCCCGCTCATTTTATGCATGTAGAGATGTTTTACACACACACATACACACACACACACACACACAGACACACACAGACACACACACACACGCGCACACATACATACACACACACACACACACACAGACACATACACACACAGACACACACACGCACACACACAGACACACACACACACACACACACACACACATATATAAGCACACACACACATAAACACACACGCACACATACACACACACACACACACACACATAAACACACACGCACACATACACACACACACACACACACACACACACACATACACACACAGACACATACACACACACACACACACACAGACACATACACACACACACACACACAGACACACAGACACGCACACATAAACACACACGCACACATACACACACACACAGACACATACACACACAGACACACACACACACACGCACACATACATACACACACACACACAGACACATACACACACAGACACACACACGCACACACACAGACACACACAGACACACATAGACACACACGCACACACACACACACACACATACACACACACACACACACACACGCACACACACAGACACATACACACACAGACACACACACAGACTCACAGACACATACACACACACAGACTCACACACACATACACACACACACAGACACATACACACACACACACACACAGACTCACAGACACATACACACACACACACACGCACACATACACACACACACACAGACACATACACACACAGACACACACACACAGACTCACAGACACATACACACACACAGACTCACACACACATACACACACACACAGACACATACACACACACACACACACACACACACAGACTCACAGACACATACACACACACACACAGACTCACAGACACATACACACACACAGACACATACACACACACACACACGCACGCACGCACAGACACACAGACTCACAGACACATACAGACACAGACACACACACACATACACACACAGACACATACACACACACACACACAGACACATACACACACAGACACACACACACACAGACTCACAGACACACACAGACTCACAGACACATACACACACACAGACACATACACACACACACGCACACATACATACACACACACACACACACACACAGACACACACACACACACGCACGCACAGACACACACACACACACTCACAGACACATACACACACAGACACACACACACACACACAGACACACACACACACAGACTCACAGACACATAGACACACATACACACACACAGACACACACACAGACTCACAGACACATAGACACACAGACACACACAAACACAGAAACACACACACACACAGACTCACAGACACATAGACACACATACACTCACAGACACATACACACACAGACACACGCACACACACAGACTCACAGACACATACACACACACACACACATACAGACACACATACACACACACACAGACACATACACACACACATACACACACACACACACACACTCACAGACACACACACACACACACAGACACATACACACACAGACACATACACACACACACACAGACACATACACACACACACACACACATACACACACAGACACATACACACACAGACACATACACACACACACACAGACACATACAAACACACAGACAGATACACAGACACATACACACACAGACACATACACACACACAGACACACACACACACATACACACACACAGACACATACACACACACACAGACACACACACAGACACATACACACACACAGACACACACACACACACAGACACACACACACACACATACACACACACAGACACATACACACACACAGACACATACACACACACACACACAAACACACACACACAGACACACACACAGACACACACACATCTTAATAAACAGTATCAGAAATAATAAAACATAGTAACGTATGAAAAAAACTGCATGCATCCAAAAGTAACAAAAAAAGCAAAATATGAGCTCATTATGGACATTTGCATCCAGTTGCTGTTACACATTCTGCACAAATTGTGTTTGTTTTTACAGCGGTTACAACAAAATTGCAGCATTTTGCACACATTTTGCGGTAATCATAGAAGAAAAAAATCCAATAGGAACCACATCTCTGAATGTTCCCTTATTTGCACGGCTGGAAGTGGATCTGAGAAGGTTGATGTGTAGTTTTACTGAAAGTAATGCTAAAAATAATACAGAATGTAGCACCGCTGGCAACAAAAGTGAGTGCGTCCCTAAGTGAAAATGAACAAATTGTGCTCTAAAGGGTGCTTTACACGCTGCGACATCGCTAACGATATATCGTCGGGGTTAGCGACATCGCAGCGTGTGACAGCTAGGAGCGACGATCACCGATCACAAAAACTACAAAAATCGTTGATCGTTGACACGTCGCTCTTTTCCATAATATCGTTGGTGGTGCATGCCGCTGGTTGTTCCTCGTTCCTGCGGCATCACACATCGCTGTGTGCGACACCGCTGGAACGAGGAACCTCTCCTTACCTGCGTCCACCGGCTATGAGGAAGGAAGGAGGTGGGCGGGATATTCCGCCCGCTCATCTCCGCCCCTCCGCTTCTATTGGACGGCTGCCGTGTGACGTCTCTGTGACGCCGCACGAACCGCCTCCTTAGAAAGGAGGCGGATCACCGGCCAGAGCGACGTCACAGGGAAGGTAAGTCCATGTGACAGGTGTAAGCGATGTTGTGCACCACGGGCAGCTATTTGCCTGTGATGCATAACTGACGGGGGCTCACTAGCGATATCGATAGTGATATCGCAGCGTGTATAGTGCCCTTTAGGCTCAGGAGGACACACGGCAAAAAAAATTGCATTCCACTCGGAGCAGTGTTACTTACTTGATGGGACCGTTCCCATCTGCGATTTAATTTCTCAGCCCTAATTGGACCGAGAAAAGAATTGCAGCATTCTTCCGGTTGGTATCCGATCCGTTTTCACTCGTACCCATAAAAGTCTATGGGTGCGAGTGAAACATCGCACTACACTCGGATGACACTAGAGTGCAGTGCAATAATCACATCAGCTGGCAATGGAGGAGATAGGGAGATTAGTCCCTCGATCTCCTCCGCAGCTGTGATCTGATCACAGGATCAGATCACAGTAGCATGACACCCGGCTTACACTCGCAGCACAGCAGAAGCCGAGAGTGATTAGCATAAAGCATCTGATGCACTTGCAGCACAGCGGGAACTGAGGGTCGCTTCCGATACACTCGCATCAGATGCCATACGCTCATGTGGCCCCAATATTCAAAGGGAAAAAAGGGACCAGCTCACACATCTGGAGATTCATTTAGGCCAGGACGGTGCATGGATACTTGTAAGCAGAAGCCCACTGCTGATTCTTCTTTATTTCAAAATGTTTTAAAAGTCATCCTTTCATGTTAAAATACAGGCATTATAGCAGTATATAAGAATAGATACGCGTTTCGGACAAGCTGAGTCCTTAATCTAAGACGAATAAGGACGAAGTTTGTCCGAAACGCGTACCTATTCTTACAAAGCTGGAACTGGATGCTGGAAAAATCTTTTTACTTTTCTGACAGCTCATATGGCCTCAGTCTAAGTGTGAATATTTTGTGTGGCCACCATTATTTTCCAGCACTGCCTTAACTCTCTTGGATATGGAGGTCACTAGAGCTTCACAGGAGCCGCGGAATCCTCTTTCATCCTCCATGCTGACATCACGGAGCTGGTGGATGCTAGAGAACTTGTGCTCCTCCACCGTCTGTTTGAGGAGGCCTCACAGATGTTCAAAAGGTTTTAGACCCATAGATACTTGGCCAGTCCAGCATCTTTACTCAGTGGTTGTCTTGGAGATGTGTTTTGGGTCATTATCATGTTGGAATACTGCCCTGTGGCTCGGTTTCTGAAGACAGGGGATCATGCTTGACTTCAGTATGTCACAGTACATATTTGCATCCATGGTTCGCCGAATGACCTATAGCTCCCCACAGCCGGCAGCATTCATGCAGCCCTAAACCATAACACTCCCACCTCCATGCCTGACTGTAGGCAGGACACACTTGTCTTTGTACTCCTCAATTGGTTGCCACCACACACACTTGACACCATGTAAACTAAGTAAGTTTATCTTGGTCTCATCAGACCACACAACGGTTCCAGTAATTCATGTCCTTAGTCTGCTTGTATTCAGCAAACTGTTTGCGGCTTTCTTATGCATCATCTTTAGAAGAGGCTTCCTTCTGGGATGACAGCCATGCAGATCAATGTGATGCAGTGTGCGACGTATGGTCTGAGCACTGACAGGCGGACCCCCCACCCCTGTAACCTCTGCAGCAATGCTAGCAGCACTGATACATCTACTATGAAAAGACAACCTCCTGATATGACACTGAGCACGTACACTCAGCTTTTGTGGTCAACCATGGTGAGGATTGTTCTGAGTAAATCCTGTCTTGTTAAACCACTGAATGATCTTAGCCACCGTGCTGCAGCTCAGTTTCAGGATGGTGGCAATCTTCTTATAGCCTCGGCCATTTTTATGTAGACCAACAATTCGTTTTTTTAAATCCTCAGAGAATTCTTTGCCATGAGGAGCCATGTTGAACGTCCAGTGACCAGTATGAGAGAGTGTGTGAGAGATAACACCAAATGTAACACCCCTGCTCCCCATTCACACCTGAGACCTTGTAACACTAATGAGTCACATGAGACCAGGGACGAAAAATGACTAACTGGGCACAATTTGGCCATTTTCACTTAGGGGTGTACTCACTTTTGTTGGCAGCGGTTTAGACATTAATGGCTGTGTATTGAGTTATTCAAAGGACACCAAACTTACACTGTTATACAAGCTGCACACTGACACTGCACATTGTATCACAGGGTCAGATCTTCAGTGTTGTCCCATAAAAAATAATACAATATCTTCCAATAGGTGGCGCTGCGCTAAAATGTCTCTCCTTTCCTGGAGAGACAATTTGAATAATTACAATATTTAGAAAAAGTTAAGGGATGTACTCCCTTTTGTGAATACTGTAATTTTACACTCCCTACATGCATAAACTTGCAGCCTTTGATGTGGAACTAAAGGCTGCATAGCCTTATTTACCTAATAAACAAATTTGAGAAAATGACATGGGATCCCCCCTATTTTTGATAACCAGCAAAGGTAAAGTGGATAGTTGAGAGATAATATTATGAGGCTGGGAAGGTCCAGAGTTATTTGGCCCTTCCCTGTCTATATATACCAGCCCGCAGCCACTCCAGAAGTGGAACATCACATTAGATGAGCGAATTTCGGCGCTTCGCCTTGGCTCTGATGCGGTGGCAATCGGGGTAATGGTAGTTGGGCTTGATGTCAGCTGTGTAATGTCAGCTGACATCAAGCCCAAGTGTTAGGGGTACTTCTCACATAGCGAGATTGCTAGGAGATCGCTGCTGAGTCACGGTTTATGTGACGCACCAGTGACCTCATTAGCGATCTCGCTGTGTGTGACACTGAGCAGCGACCTGGCCCCTGCTGTGAAATCGCTGACCGTTACACACTGCTCTGGTTAATTTTTTGGATGTTGCTCTCCCGCTGGGAAGCACACATCGCTGTGTTTGACAGCAAGAGAGCAACGATCTGAATGTGCAGGGAGCAGGGAGACGGCGTCTGGAAGCTGCGGACGCTGGTAACCAAGGTACATATCGGGTAACCAAGCAAAGCGCTTTGCTTGGTTACCCGATATTTACCTTGGTTACTAGCATACGCCGCTTTCAGTCTGCCAGTGGCGGCTCCCTGCTCCCTGCACACGTAGCCAGAGTACACATCGGGTAAATAAGCAAAGTGGTGTGCGTAGGAACCCGATGTGTACTCTGGCTACGAGTGCAGGGAGCCAGCGCTAAGCGGTGTGTGCTGGTAACCAAGGTAAATATCGGGTAACCAAGCGAAGCGCTTCCTTGCGTCGCTGATGGCTGGGGTCTGGTCACTGGTCGCTGGTGAGATCTGCCTGGTTGACAGCTCACCAGCGACCATGTAGTGACGCACCAGCGATCCTGACCAGGTCATATCGTGGTCAGAATCGCTGGTACGTCGTTTAGTGAGACGGTACCCTTAGTAATGGAGAGGGGTCTATCAGGCACCCACATTACTAATCTAGTAAGTAAAAAGAAAAAAACACAAAAATAGTTTATTTTAAAAGGCTCCATAGGCTTTAAGCAGCAGCCTCTCCTGGCTCATGCAATACTCCACAAGACCCAGTGCCACTGAGTGGCACTGGGTAACGTTATCACCACTGAATGGCACTGACTTAACGTTGCCACTCTTCAGGAGATCTGGGTCCTGCTGTGCGACACCCGGTGACTGTGATGAACTGTGATATCAGTAACAGTACTGACATCACCGTTCATGAGATTTGCCGAGTCTCGTGGAGCGCAGTGTGAGCTGGGACTGGCTGCTGCTCAAAGTCTATAGAGCCTCAGAATAAGCCTCAGAATGTGGCTTTATAGCCTTTGATTTTCAGGGTCGGGAAGCCTTGTGGGAACTACTAGACTACATCGGACCTGTGTGGGAACTTTGCTTACTAATAAGTTTGTGAATGAGGGACAGTGTCTTATTTTTATTTCTCTCTTTTTAGGTCTTTCAGATTTCCATTTGTGGACTATTTCGGATTGATAGATGCCTCTCCATTACTAACCTCTGGACTTGATACTAGTTAACATTTAAACAGCTGATCTCAACCCCAACTACCATTACACCGATTGCCATCGCCTCAGGGCAATTGGGAAAGAGTCGGGCAAAATTGCCGTATCTAATGCATGTTCCACATCTGGGGTGCCTGCAGGCTGCTATTTTTAGCCTGGGAAGGACCCAATAATTAAGGACCTTCCCAACCTGATAATATCAGCCCCCAGCTGTCTGCTTTACCTTTGCTGGTGATAAAAAATAAAGGGGACCTTACTTTTTAAATTATTTATTTATTTATTAGGTTAAACCAGGCTAAGTATCCTTTAGGCACTAAAGGGTGTTAGTGTATAGTATGTAGGGGGGTTTGTGAAATTATATATCTGCAGGATTTCTATATATCCAATATCTTTCTATATTTATCTACATATACCTCTATATTATTTTATTCTTTTTGAGATGTGTGCGAGAAAAATATGGGATGGCATACGGATGGTCCATGTGATGTCCAATTTTTTTCTTGCACCCATTGACGAGTTCTGGTTGATATACAAGGCCATACACCGTGTGCTGTAATTTATTTCCTCAGCCCAATTACTGCTGAGAAAAAAAACTTGTAGATGAACACTGCCTCTTTAAATAAAATTGGTGGGAGTACAATCCGTTTTTTTTTTTTTACATTGCAGTAGTATACGCATTTGGGAGTGAGGCCTCTAATTGGCTGTGCAGAGAGCTCCTCTAATTGGCTGTGCAGAAAGCTCCTCTAATTGGCTGGCAGAGAGATCCTCTAATTGGCTATGCAGCGAGCTCCTCTAATTGGCTGTGCAGAGAGCTCCTCTAATTGGCTGTGCAGAGAGCTCCTCTAATTGGCTGTGCAGAGAGCTCCTCTAATTGGCTGTGCAGAAAGCTCCTCTAATTGGCTGGCAGAGAGATCCTCTAATTGCCTGGGCAGAGAGCTCCTCTAATTGGCTGTGCAGCGAGCTCCTCTAATTGGCTGTGCAGAAAGCTCCTCTAATTGGCTGGCAGAGAGATCCTC
Organism: Anomaloglossus baeobatrachus; assembly: GCF_048569485.1. Taxonomy (NCBI): domain Eukaryota; kingdom Metazoa; phylum Chordata; class Amphibia; order Anura; family Aromobatidae; genus Anomaloglossus; species Anomaloglossus baeobatrachus. The sequence continues at coordinate 41,163,839 of NC_134360.1, forward strand.
TAATTGGCTGTGCAGCGAGCTCCTCTAATTGGCTGGCAGAGAGCTCCTCTAATTGGCTGTGCAGAGAGCTCCTCTAATTGGCTGGCAGAGAGCTCCTCTAATTGGCTGTGCAGAGAGCTCCTCTAATTGGCTGGCAGAGAGCTCCTCTAATTGGCTGTGCAGAGAGCTCCTCTAATTGGCTGTGCAGAGAGCTCCTCTAATTGGCTGTGCAGAGAGCTCCTCTAATTGGCTGTGCAGAAAGCTCCTCTAATTGGCTGGCAGAGAGATCCTCTAATTGGCTGTGCAGAGAGCTCCTCTAATTGGCTGTGCAGCGAGCTCCTCTAATTGGCTGTGCAGAAAGCTCCTCTAATTGACTGGCAGAGAGATCCTCTAATTGGCTGTGCAGCGAGCTCCTCTAATTGGCTGGCAGAGAGCTCCTCTAATTGGCCGTGCAGAGAGCTCCTCTAATTGGCTGGCAGAGAGCTCCTCTAATTGGCTGTGCAGAGAGCTTCTCTAATTGGCTGTGCAGAGAGCTCCTCTAATTGGCTGTGCAGAGAGCTTCTCTAATTGGCTGGCAGAGAGCTCCTCTAATTGGCTGTGCAGAGAGCTCCTCTAATTGGCTGTGCAGAGAGCTCCTCTAATTGGCTGTGCAGAGAGCTTCTCTAATTGGCTGGCAGAGAGCTCCTCTATTTGGCTGTGCAGCGAGCTCCTCTAATTAGCTGTGCAGAGAGCTCCTCTAATTGGCTGTGCAGAGACCTTCTCTAATTGGCTGGCAGAGAGCTCCTCTAATTGGCTGTGCAGAGAGCTCCTCTAATTGGCTGTGCAGAGAGCTCCTCTAATTGGCTGTGCAGAGAGCTTCTCTAATTGGCTGGCAGAGAGCTCCTCTATTTGGCTGTGCAGAGAGCTCCTCTAATTAGCTGTGCAGAGAGCTCCTCTAATTGGCTGTGCAGAGAGCTCCTCTAATTGGCTGTGCAGAGAGCTCCTCTAATTGGCTGTGCAGAGAGCTCTTCTAATTGGCTGTGCAGAGAGCTCCTCTAATTGGCTGTGCAGAGAGCTCCTCTAATTGGCTGTGCAGAGAGCTCCTCTAATTGGCTGTGCAGAGAGCTCCTCTCTGCCAAGACTCATTCAACTGAAGTAAAGCCATGACGGTGGCGGCCCCTGCATTGGCCGCGATTGTCACAGGATCTACGGGCCTGCGGGCTGCAAGTAGATCCTGCTTTCTTTGCAGTAAAACCACTGCATTAAAAATGCAAGTTTTGCTGCTTTTTTTTTTAGCATTTTTTTTGCTGCATTTTTGCATTTTTTCAGTATCTTTAGCTGCATTTTTAGCTGCAGTTTTTCAGTATTTTACCTGCATTTTTCTAGTATTTTTAGCTGCATTTTTTGTGCAGATTAATTGCATGACTTGTCTCCAGTAAATGTTTAATAAAGTAAGTTATATTACCAAAAAACACACCCCCCCCCACTTTTTCATTGCTTTGAATGGAAGGAAAAAATTATGTAAAAACTGATGTGCTGCAATGCTCAAAGTCAGCCCCCCCCTCAAAAAAAAGCAGCAAAAAGAAAACAAAATTGTCACAATCAGCCAATTTTCATATACACACAATTTTTGCATAATGAAATAAACACTGTTGTGAAAAAACTAACAAAAAGAAAATAGGAATAGGTTTTCTTAGGTAAAAAGTCTTAAAGGTACGGTAGCGCATACAAGTATACTGTATCTCAATAAATTAGAATATCATCAAAAAGATAATTTATTTCAGTAATTCAATACAAAAAGGGAAACACATACATTATATAGAGTCATTACACACAGAGGGATCTATTTCTATATATTATATAGTCATTACACACAGAGGGATCTATTTCTATATATTATATAGTCATTACACACAGAGGGATCTATTTCTATATATTATATAGAGTCATTACACACAGAGGGATCTATTCCTATATATTATATAGAGTCATTACACACAGAGGGATCTATTCCTATATATTATATAGAGTCATTACACACAGAGGAATCTATTTCTATATATTATATAGTCATTACACACAGAGGGATCTATTTCTATATATTATATAGAGTCATTACACACAGAGGGATCTATTCCTATATATTATATAGAGTCATTACACACAGAGGAATCTATTTCTATATATTATATAGTCATTACACACAGAGGGATCTATTTCTATATATTATATAGTCATTACACACAGAGGGATCTATTTCTATATATTATATAGAGTCATTACACACAGAGGGATCTATTCCTATATATTATATAGAGTCATTACACACAGAGGGATCTATTCCTATATATTATATAGAGTCATTACACACAGAGGGATCTATTTCTATATATTATATAGTCATTACACACAGAGGGATCTATTTCTATATATTATATAGAGTCATTACACACAGAGGGATCTATTCCTATATATTATATAGTCATTACACACAGAGGGATCTATTTCTATATATTATATAGAGTCATTGCACACAGAGGGATCTATTCCTATATATTATATAGAGTCATTACACACAGAGGGATCTATTCCTATATATTATATAGTCATTACACACAGAGGGATCTATTCCTATATATTATATAGAGTCATTACACACAGAGGGATCTATTTCAAGTGTTTATTTCTGTTAATGTTGATGATTATGGCTTACAGCCAATGAAAACCCAAAACTCAATATCTCAGAAAATTAGAATATTATATAAGACCAACTGAAGAAATTATGTTACACTCAGAAATGTCGGCGCCTACTGAAAAGTCTGTACAGTAAATGCCTCAATACTTGGTCGTGGCTCCTTTTGCATGAATTACTGCATCAATGCGGCAATGTGGCAGGAGGCGATCAGTCTGTGGCACTGCTGAGGTGTTATGGAAGCCCAGGTTACTTTGATAGCCGCCTTCAGCTCGTCTGCATTGTTGGCTCTGGTGTCGCTCATAAATTCTCTATGGGGTTTAGGTCAGGCGAGTTTGGTGGCCAATCAAGCACAGTGATACTGTGGTTAGTAAACCAGGTATTGGTACTTTTGGCAGTGTGGACACTGGACAGGGACCAAGTCCTGCTGGAAAATGACATTTTCATCTCCAGAAAGCTTGTCAGCAGAGGGAAGCATGAAGTGCTGAAACATTTCCTGGTAGATGGCTGCGCTGACTTTGGTCTTGATAAAGCACATTGGACTTACACCAGCAGATGACATGGCTCCCCAAACCATCACTGATTGTGGAGACTTCACACTAGACCTCAGCAGCTTGGATTGTGGCCTCTTCACTCTTCCTCCAGACTCTGGGACCGCGATTTCCAAATGAAATGCAAAATTTACTGTCATCTGAAAACAAGTTGACTCGCCCACCCCAGGGCTATGGGACACCCGGTGCCGGGCCGGACTAGTCCGGTGGTAGTCAGTGGTGGCTGGGCCCGGCTCCGTGGCCCTGGTGGGTGTCAGTAAAATATGTGGCTTGCTTGTTAATGGTTGTGTTCGTGACACCACCTGTGGTATGCGGCTAATAAGCCGCCGCTGCTGTGTGAGGCCTCCGGGATGGTGTTATGGCAGCAATGGTGGTACTGCTCCCCACAGGTGGAGCAATGCCCGGGGCACAGTTGGTGCTTGTAAGTGTCTATGCAGATGAAATGACAGAGGCAACTCCAAGGGTGCAGTTCAAGTTCTTTACTCACAGTTCTTGTCACAGCTGTAGCAGGACCCTCGGACTGCTGGGACCACTGTCAGGGACCTCCGCCTTCTGGGTGATTCAGAGCGCGAAATCCGGTACCCTCCTTTTAGTGTCTCCTTCTCTGCTGTCTTCACTAGCCTTGCCTTAGTTAAGATGGACCTGGCTTGGCCTCCATTACAGCCTCCAGGCTGGGGGGTCACCTGTCGGCTGATTACCCCTTTTCTGAAGGTCTGCTATGGGTTCTGGCCCTGGGAGCTTACAACGTCCCTGGGCCTCGGTTTTTACTGTTTGGAGATTGTCTTTGCACTCCTCCAGTCTCTAGGGACCGTCCCCTGTCGCAGCTTAATCACTCCACCGATGTCACTGTGGACCAGGCCACCGCAGCCTGCAGCTACTCGTAGCGCCTCTGGGCCCTCGGCTTCGGTACCCAACAAGGACTGCTCGTGGTACCTACAGGACTACCCGCGGCCCTGCGACTCCTTCTGTTCCTACGTGGTGTCACCTGGACCTATGGGTCCCAGGGTCTTCACCAGGAAGCGTCTCTTTCAGTTCCTCTGCTCCTGTCTGACTTGGAGCTTTCTTTCCTTCTTTCTTTCTTTTCTTTCTCCTCCTTGCCTGCCTCCAGCAGGCCTCCTCCTCCCTCCTTTCTCTCGTTCTTCTCCTCCAACTACATGCTGCTTCTCTCACTCCCTGAGGTAAACTGAAACTAACTTGACCTTCCTTTCTCTATCTGCTCTCTGGTGGCTCCTCCCACCTCCCCAGTTGCTAAGCTACCACCCTATGGGAGCAGGGATGGGTCTTACAGCCCCTCTCAGCATGCAGCATGGGAGGGTTGCCTGCCACTTTCCCTGGTCCTGTGTGTCCCTAGCAATGGGTGTAGTGTGGATTTACCAGGGGACCGGAGTTCACTCTCTTCCTCTCCCAGAATGGGGCATCACACCGCTGATGGGGTGCAATGACCTGTGGCGACGGAAGCCTCAGGGGCGCCACACTCCCCCACAGCAAATCCCAGCACGTCCTCGGGCTGAAAAACAACAAAAACATGTGAAGAAAGTGCAAAACATTTTTGTATGCAAAACATGAAACAATAAAACATTTCTTCCCTTTGTCGGAGGCACAAATACTTTAACGTTGCAACTTCTTATAAAGAAAACTCTAAGTGTGCACTTCCAGTCCATTGCACGGTTCAACAAATCCCCCATAATTCTGGTAGGGGGCACAACAGGTGCAACTAATTACATTTTTGGCTACAACAAGTCCAGTAGCCCGGCAGTTCGTTTCTTTCAATCAAACAAAATGACATAATCAACCAGCCATTAAGTCCAATGGCCTGGTTACATAGGACACATAAACAACATACCAGCCACTAAGTCCAGTGGCCTGGTATGACATGCCACATACACTTCCACCGGGGCCCACATTCCAGTTCAGTGGCCCGGTAGCACATAACATGGGGGGTGACGTCTTCAAAAAGAATAAGGGGCAAAACACAGCAGGAAAGGGTGTCGTCTTCGAAAAGAATCAGGGGCTATGTACAGTTCAGCTGCTTCTTACTTCTTTACATGTAGGGATTCTTCTCCAGCTCCCCACCTGGCAGCAGGTAGACAGCGGTCAGCACAGTCTGCGTCTCCTGCGTGGCTGTAGCAGGCCTGCTGCAAGATGCTGCGGCCTGGGCCTGCTCTGAGGTAGTGCTGCTGGCTTGCAGGGGGTTACCAGCCATACGGCGCCACTCTGGCTCTTCTGGGGCTGCCTCCTTGTCTTGGCGGGCCGCGCCTGGCATGGCGGCGGCCTGGGTTGGAGTCGCTGCTGCGGTGAGATCTTGGCGGGCCGCACCTGGCGTAGCTGCGGCCCGGATCGGCGTCGCCGCGTCGAGCGTCCCTCCAGGGACCGCGGACATGGCAGCGGGGGTTGGGGCTCTCGCGCCGGCAGGGGCATTAAATGACTCACCCCTCAGTTGCATCTCCGGTGTTCTGGTGGTCGCTGTCTTGCTGCAGGGTGCTGGTATCGGAGCTGCGGTCGTGGCACGCGCGCCTGCAGGAGGACCGGGCAGGAACCCCACCTGGCAATCCGGGCTCCGCCGGCTGGGGGTGTCACTCTCTTTACCCGGCTCTGCAGCGGCTGCTGGATCTTCTCCGCTCTCCAGGACGCAGGACACAACCCGGTTCTGAGGTGCGTGTCCCGGCTCGGCCACTCCTCCTCTGGCCGCTCGTTGCTCGGCGTCCATCCTTTTAGCTTCTTCACGCGCCATCTTTTCTTCCTCCGACTTCTATGGCGGGCACCGCTTCGCGCTCTTTTCTTGGACAATGGGGCGGGGCTTCTCTTCGCGCCCTTTCTTCTGACACGCCCCCCTTCTTCCCGCTCTCAGCAGCGCTAATGGCGGCGGTTTCTCAGTAAAGTACACAGTCTGTCACACGGTTCTTCAGGCGCACAGTACCCGGTTAGACCGGGCACGAAATCCTGTTCGTGACGCCAAAAGTTGACTCGCCCACCCCAGGGCTATGGGACACCCGGTGCCGGGCCGGACTAGTCCGGTGGTAGTCAGTGGTGGCTGGGCCCGGCTCCGTGGCCCTGGTGGGTGTCAGTAAAATATGTGGCTTGCTTGTTAATGGTTGTGTTCGTGACGCCACCTGTGGTATGCGGCTAATAAGCCGCCGCTGCTGTGTGAGGCCTCCGGGATGGTGTTATGGCAGCAATGGTGGTACTGCTCCCCACAGGTGGAGCAATGCCCGGGGCACAGTTGGTGCTTGTAAGTGTCTATGCAGATGAAATGACAGAGGCAACTCCAAGGGTGCAGTTCAAGTTCTTTACTCACAGTTCTTGTCACAGCTGTAGCAGGACCCTCGGACTGCTGGGACCACTGTCAGGGACCTCCGCCTTCTGGGTGATTCAGAGCGCGAAATCCGGTACCCTCCTTTTAGTGTCTCCTTCTCTGCTGTCTTCACTAGCCTTGCCTTAGTTAAGATGGACCTGGCTTGGCCTCCATTACAGCCTCCAGGCTGGGGGGTCACCTGTCGGCTGATTACCCCTTTTCTGAAGGTCTTCTATGGGTTCTGGCCCTGGGAGCTTACAACGTCCCTGGGCCTCGGTTTTTACTGTTTGGAGATTGTCTTTTCACTCCTCCAGTCTCTAGGGACCGTCCCCTGTCGCAGCTTAATCACTCCACCGATGTCACTGTGGACCAGGCCACCGCAGCCTGCAGCTACTCGTAGCGCCTCTGGGCCCTCGGCTTCGGTACCCAACAAGGACTGCTCGTGGTACCTACAGGACTACCCGCGGCCCTGCGACTCCTTCTGTTCCTACGTGGTGTCACCTGGACCTATGGGTCCCAGGGTCTTCACCAGGAAGCGTCTCTTTCAGTTCCTCTGCTCCTGTCTGACTTGGAGCTTTCTTTCCTTCTTTCTTTCTTTCTTTCTTTTCTTTCTCCTCCTTGCCTGCCTCCAGCAGGCCTCCTCCTCCCTCCTTTCGTTCTTCTCCTCCAACTACATGCTGCTTCTCTCACTCCCTGAGGTAAACTGAAACTAACTTGACCTTCCTTTCTCTATCTGCTCTCTGGTGGCTCCTCCCACCTCCCCAGTTGCTAAGCTACCACCCTATGGGAGCAGGGATGGGTCTTACAGCCCCTCTCAGCATGCAGCATGGGAGGGTTGCCTGCCACTTTCCCTGGTCCTGTGTGTCCCTAGCAATGGGTGTAGTGTGGATTTACCAGGGGACCGGAGTTCACTCTCTTCCTCTCCCAGAATGGGGCATCACACCGCTGATGGGGTGCAATGACCTGTGGCGACGGAAGCCTCAGGGGCGCCACAAACACCTTGGACACTGAGAACAGTCCAGATCTTTTCTCCTTGGCCCAGGTAAGACGCTTCTGGCGTTATTATTGGTCATGACACATGAGTGGCCTGACACAAGGGATGTGACACTTGTAGCCCATGTCCTGGACACGTCTGTGTGTGGTGGCTCTTGAAGCACTGACTCCAGCAGCATCCACTCCTTGTGAATCTCCCCAAAATGTTTGAGTGGCTTTTTCTTAACAATCCTATCAAGGTTGCGGTTATCCCAGTTACTTGTGCACCTTTTTCTACCACACTTTTTCCTACCACTCAACTTTACATTAATATGCTTGGATACAGCACTCTATGAACAGCTTCTTTAGCAATGACCTTTTGTGGCTTACCCTCCTTGTGGAGTGTGTCAATGACTGCCTTCTGGACATCTGTCAAGTCAGCAGTCTTCCCCATGATTGTGTAGCCTACTGAACCAGACTAAGGGACCATTTTAAATGCTTAGGAAGCCTTTGCAGGTGTTTTGTGATAATTATTCTAATTTTCTGACAAAATGGCTTTTGGGTTTTCATTGGCAGTAAGCCATAATCATCAACAATAACAGAAATAATCAGTTGAAATAGATCCCTCTGTGTGTAATGACTATATAATATATAGGAATAGATCCTTCTGTGTGTAATGACTCTATATAATATATAGGAATAGATCCTTCTATGTGTAATGACTCTATATAATATATAGGAATAGATTCCTCTGTGTGTAATGACTCTATATAATATATAGGAATAGATCAATCTGTGTGTAATGACTCTATATAATATATAGGAATAGATGAATCTGTGTAATGACTCTATATAATATATAGAACTAGATCCCTCTGTGTGTAATGACTCTATATACTATATAGGAATAGATCCCTCTGTTTGTAATGACTCTATATAATATATAGGAATAGATCCCTCTGTGTGTATTGACTCTATATAATATATAGAACTCTGTGTGTAATGACTCTATATAATATATAGAACTAGATCCCTCTGTGTGTAATGACTCTATATAATATATAGGAATAGATCCCTCTATGTGTATTGACTCTATATAATATATAGAACTCTGTGTGTAATGACTATATTTATATAGAACTAGATCCCTCTGTGTGTAATGACTCTATATAATATATAGAAATGGATCCCTCTGTGTTTAATGACTCTATATAATATATAGGAATAGATCCCTCTGTGTGTAATGACTCTATATAATATATAGAACTAGATCCCTCTGTGTGTAATGACTCTATATAATATATAGGATTAGATCCCTCTGTGTGTAATGACTCTATATAATATATAGAACTAGATCCCTCTGTGTGTAATGACTCTATAGAATATATAGAACTCGATTCCTCTGTGTGTAATGACTCTATATAATATATGTGTTTCCCTTTTTCTATTGAATTGCTGAAATAAATTAAGTTTTGGATGATATTCTAATTTATTGAGATGCACTTGTATAAAGACCTAAAAATGAGTGAGGAATCCTCCTCCTCGGTGCATTCGCGGCTGTATGGCCCGCAGATCCCTGGATGGCGGAGCACAATGTGACTTGTTATGTAAGCAAATTTTTTTTTTTGTCTTAAAAGATTCCTTTGAAGAGTTTGTATAACATAAGTTTTTTTTTTCTTTCTGCCAGGCGAGATGAATAGTATGATTTGTACAGGGCATTGTCTGTACTTAGAGAGGCGCACAAATGACATTTAGCAGCCTGATTGTAATCATGAGACTCATCATACATTTGCGTATTGACTTATATTCATTCCTAATTTAATATCTCATGATTCCGGAGCAATCCGCGCCGGCTGCTGCTGCTTGTAGTAATTATCCCCCCTGCTCCTTTGAAGAGCTTTATAAGCGTGCTTTCCTTTGAACCTCGGGTGGAATTGGCCTTGGTGCTATCCTAAGAGCCTCTTCTGTTTACGCCGCCTTGCGATACAACATCCTGGCCGCCGATCGGCGGAGCAACGTACCATACAAATAAGTATGACTGCTGCGATTGTTCAGAAATGTCTTATACAAAAATAAACACACACACAAAACAAAAAAATAAAATTAAAAATAAAATAATAAAATAAAATAAAAAAATAAAATAAATTAAAAATAAAATAAAGTAAGTAATAAAAAAAAATTCAAAACATAAATAAAAATAAATAATAAAATAAAAAAATAAATAAAAAAAAAGAATAAAGAAAAATAAAATAAGAAATAAAATAAAATTAAAAATAAAATAAAATTAAAAAATAAAATAAAAAATAAAATAAAGTAAATAATAAAAAAAATTAAAAACATGAATACAAATAAAATAAATAATAAAATAAAAAAATAAATAATTAAAAAATAAAGAAAAATAAAATAAAATAAGAAATAAAAAAATAAAAGAAAAAAATAAAGAAAAATTAAAAAAATAAAATAAAAATTAAAAAATGAAGAAAAATAAAAATAAAAATAAAATAAAAAAATAAAGAAAAGAAAAAAATCACAGCAATGCCATCCCATTTAGAGGGCTCCTCCGCCCCAGCTTTTCTGTTAATCTGGGCTCATTGTGGTTAAAAAAAAAATCTACAGTGCTTTGCGAAAGTAATTGGCCCCCTTGAATTTTTCAACCTTTTCCCACATTGCAGGGTTCAAACATAAAGATAAAAATGTTAATTTTATGATGAAGAATCAACAACAAGTGGGACACAATTGTGAAGTTGAATGAAATTTATTGCTTATTTTAAACTTTTTAAAAAATAAATAACTGAAAATTGGGGCGTGCAATATTATTCATCCCCTTTAAGTTAATACTTTGTAGCGCCACCTTTTGCTGCGATTACAGCACAAGTCTCTTGGGGTATGTGTCTATCAGTTTTGCACATCGAGAGACTGAAATTCTTGGCCATTCTTCCTTTGTAAACAGCTGGAGCTGAGTGAGGTTGGATGGAGAGTGTTTGTGAAAAGCAGTTTTCAGCTCTTTCCACAGATTCTCGATTGGATTCAGGTCTGGACTGTGACTTGGCCATTCTAACACCTGGATACGTTTATTTGTGAACCATTCCATTGTAGATTTTGCTTTATGTTTGGGATCATTGTCTTGTTGGAAGACAAATCTCTGTCCCAGTCTCAGGTCTTCTGTAGACTCCAACAGGTTTTCTTCAAGAATGGTCCTGTATTTGGCTCCATCCATCTTCCCATCAATTTTAACCATCTTCCCTGTCCCTGCTGAAGAATAGCAGGCCCAAACCATGATGGTGCCACCACCATGTTTGACAGTGGGGATGGTGTGTTCAGGGTGATGAGCTGTGTTGCTTTTACACCAAACATATCGTTTGGCATTGTGCCTAAATATTTCGATTTTGGTTTCATCTGACCAGAGCACCTTCTTCCACATGTTTGGGGTGTCTCCCAGGTGGCTTGTGGCAAACTTTAAACTACACTTTTTATGGATATCTTTGAGAAATGGCTTTCTTCTTGCCACTCTGCCATAAAGGCCAGTGTGCAGTGTACGACTGATTGTTGTCCTATGGACAGACTCTCCCACCTCAGCTGTAGATCTCTGCAGATCATCCAGAGTGATCATGGGCCTCTTGGCTGCATCTCTGATCAGTCTTCTCTTTGTTTGAGATGAAAGTTTGCATGGACGGCCGGGTCTTGGTAGATTTGCAGTGGTATGATACTCCTTCTATTTCAATATGATCGCTTGCACTGTGCTCCTTGAGATGTTTAAAGTTTTGGAAATCTTTTTGTAACCAAATCCAGCTTTAAACTTCTCCACAACAGTATCACGGACCTGCCTGTTGTGTTCCTTGGTCTTCATGATGCTATCTACGCTTTAAACAGAACACTGAGACTATCACAGAGCAGGGGCATTTATACGGAGACTTGATTACACACAGGGGGATTATATTTATCATCATCAGTCATTTAGGACAACTTTGGATCATTCAGAGATCCCCAATGAACTTCTGGAGTGAGTTTGCTGCACTGAAAGTAAAGGGGATGAATAATTTTGCACGCCTCAATTTTCAGTTATTTATTTTTTAAAAAAGTTTAAAATAAGCAAAAAGTTTCCTTCAAGTTCACAATTGTGTCCCACTTGTTGTTGATTCTTCACCATAACATTAAAATTTTTATCTTCATGTTTGAAGCCTGAAATGTGGGAAAAGGTTGAAAAATTCAAGGGGGCCGAATACTTCCGCAAGGCACTGTATATTCTTCCATTGGACCACTTTTAAGATCACACTTAGCCAGGTTTGAACTCATTAATCATTTTTAATTGTTTATTGTCATCCTGTTTTATATTCCAATTGAAACTAAGAAATGTATTAAGAAAACTTCGCCTGTGTGCACTGTCCTTTGTGTGTCCGTCTGCAGCAGGAGCCTCCCCCCTGAAAGTCTCTAAACCACGCCTTATTGTCACAGGGATTAGTTCCATTTCCCGGACACAAGCCGGAGATTAACCCCTGTGCAGGATTTATTCAAGATTGATTGTTTCAGGATCAAAAAAATAAGAAAAATGTAAAATAAAAAAAATTAGGGATTTCCTGTTCAAAAAAGTGTTTTCTATGTGAAAAGTTGCCAGCTTTTGCTAATATTTTATTCCTCTGGTCCGCTAGCTTATTGTTGTTTTTTTTTTTTTTCCAAATTAATATCCACCAATGGAACCCAATGGTTGAGTTCCACAGATTTAGTCATCTTTATTTAGCGTTCATTTTTATGATCTTTACTAAGGAAGTTTGTTCCACTAAATAATTGGACAGGAGGAGAAGGAGGTGAGCTGTGACATCTCCTATTGTGATTGGTGGATCCTGTGTTATCTGCTGTATATAGATTTTTGTCTGTGATAATAATGAGACTGATGAGAACTGATCACTGTATAATAGGAAGTATATAAAATTGAATAAAAAAAATAAATTAAACATTAAAATTAGAAACATTTTAGGATGGACCTTCACTCTCCCAGGAAGAGATACGTGTCACCACTGCACAGTGGGGTTACAGCCACATCATGACAGTCACCCAAGTTTTCAAATCGATCATTAGAAAGTTTGTAAATGGATTCTATATTGTTACTGTCTGAACAGTTGTGGAAAAATTATTCAGGACCAGGGCCGCCACTAGGAATTTCAGGGCCCCATACTGGCAAAATTGTTCGGGCCCCCTTGAGGCTCTGCCCAGGCTCCACCCCAGCTTTACCCCATTGATCAAACCTTCCACAGTCTCACTGCCACTCTTAAGGAAAAAAAAAAAAAAAAAAAAAATAAAAATTAAATAAATATATATATATATATATATATATATATATATATTGTCATGCTCCCCGGCTCCCCTGTCACGCTCCCCGGCTCCTCTGCCAGGCGTCCCCCGCTCCACAGCCTCCATGCCCCATCACCTGCGGTCCCCAGGCAGCCCGGTCCCCGCTCCCGGCGCCCGTCAGCAACTCTGCTCCAGCCCGGCACTTCTGCCTCCTGTGCACCGCTCCCTGCTCTGGCTTCTGGCACCCGGGCCTCGCGCATGCGCATTAGGGCGAGCGCGCGGTCATTGACCCTCTCTTAAAGGGCCAGTGTCCTCCAACAGGATATTGAAGAATCAGGTACAGGGTATATAGGGGGATCCTTTCCAAGTGGGCGGGGCCTGTTCTTCGTGTTTGCTAAGCTAGGAGTCAGGTCTCCTTGTGTCTTGTGGTATACTTACCTATCTCTCTCGTAGAGCCGCTCCTGCCTCGCCAACCGGTCCTGACGATACCCGAACCCCGAACGGTGACTGTCTGCCATCCCGTCAGTTCATACCATCTCCGATCCCTGTGGTGACCCATCTTCTCGCTCCGTTGGTTCCGGACTCTGCCTGACGTCATCTCGGCCTCCGAACCTGAGCTCTGTCACCCGGACTACCTTCAGAGACCCCGTGGTCCCAGGGACTTCTTCACTCCACTCCTTTGAACGGACTGTCCTGCTACCCGTAGTGCTCCGGCTACCGGGCACCTTGCCCTCGGTGAGGTGTTCAGCCCAGTGGATCCACCTCCTGGGTCTGCCCGTCCACCTGGCCCTAACAGTAAGAACAGGCCATGGATCCCGCCGAAGCACTAGCGACCCAGCTGGGAACCTTGCAGCAGGAACTCGTACGACAGCGCGAGACCCAGTCCCACATGCTGGCCTTCATGTCCTCGGTGGATACCCGCCTGAACACGCTGCAAGCAACTGCCACGTCCCTGGCATCTCAGGCTACTACTGCACAGTCCACGGCCACGGTTCCCGTGGTGGCTACCTCGGAAGCTTCTAAACTCCGCTTGGCCTCTCCACCCCGTTATGCCGGAGATCCCAAGACATGCAGAGGATTCTTAAACCAGTGCTCCCTCCACTTTAAGCTGCTTCCGCACCTGTTTGCCTCCGACCAAGCCAAGGTGGCGTTTGTGATGTCCCATCTAGAGGGTGAGGCACTGGCCTGGATGAACCCCTTGTGGGAAAAGGAGGACCCTGTAACCACTAACATCCAGGACTTCCTGCAGGCATTTAGAACCACCTTTGACGAACCCGGACGTGCCGCCGCATCCGCCTCATCCCTCCTCAGGCTACGTCAGGGGACCATGACGGTGGGGCAGTATGCCATCCGCTTTCGCACCTTGGCCTCAGAATTGGGGGGGAACAATGAAGCCCTCACCGCCGCTTTCTGGGAAGGACTCTCCAGTCATATTAAGGATGAGCTGGCAGGCCGCGATGTTCCTTCCACACTGGATGCCCTAATTGCACTAGCCACCCGCGTGGACCTCAGATTCCAGGAACGATCCAAAGAGGTGTCCCGCGAGAGACGTCCAATACGGCATTCCTCTCCTCCACAGAAGCCCGTCGTACCTCAGTCGGCATCGTCTGGCGTCTCTGTCCACGAACCCATGCAGATTGATCGTCTGAGGCAGTCCGACCAACGCCGAGCAGAACGGCTCGCTAAGGATCTCTGCTTCTACTGCGGAGAGGGCACACACCTGCTACGTTCCTGTCCAGAGAGGCCGGGAAACTCCAAAGCCTAGGGTTGGTAGGAGAGGCCACCCTAGGTGCTGGGACTCTCTCAGACCCGGTTACGTGGACTGTTCAAGTGACAACGGGAGAGACGCGGTTCACGGCCGAGGCGTACCTCGATTCCGGGGCAGCAGGCAATTTCATCCAGCAGGCCACGGTGGACAAGTACCAGGTGCCTGTTACTCCACTCGACAAACCCCTCGTGATTGCCTCTGTAGATGGGAGACCCCTCTCTGACCCCATCTCGTGGATCACCAAGCCGGTGGAACTACGTATCGGTGCCCTGCACACCGAGAACATCGCTCTCTACGTCCTCCCACACATGTCTCATCAAATCCTGCTGGGACTCCCCTGGTTACGGACACACGAACCGTCAGTCAGCTGGCGTACTGGTGAAATCACCCGATGGGGCTCCTTTTGCCACGAGAACTGCCTGAAGACCATACAGCCCATCCGACGACCTCCGGTTCCGGAGTCCCTACCGGGACTGCCCTCGGCCTATTGGTCCCTCGCGGACGTCTTTGATAAAAAGGAGTCAGAGGTACTGCCGCCACATCGTCCTTACGACTGTGCCATCGACCTACTCCCGGGAACTACACCACCTCGAGGACGGATATATCCTCTGTCCCCTGCTGAAACAAGGGCCATGTCTGCCTACATCACGGAGAACCTGGCAAGGTGATTCATTCGGAGATCCTCCTCTCCTGCTGGAGCAGGCTTCTTCTTCATTAAGAAGAAAGAGGGCGACCTGCGCCCATGCATTGACTACCAGGGATTGAACCAAATCACCGTGAAAAATAAATACCCCTTGCCGCTCATCCCCGAATTGTTTGATTGGCTTAGAGGAGCTCGTGTGTTTACCAAGTTGGATCTTCGGGGTGCCTACAACCTGGTCCGCATCCGCTCTGGGGACGAATGGAAGACCGCATTCAATACTCGCGATGGGCACTATGAATACTGTGTGATGCCCTTCGGCCTGTGTAACGCACCAGCAGTCTTTCAAGAATTGGTGAACGATGTGTTCCGGGACCTTCTCTACATCTGTGTGGTGGTGTATCTTGATGATATCCTGGTCTTCTCTCCGGACCTCCAGACCCACAGAGAGAACGTGCAGCTGGTACTACAAAGACTGAGAGAGAATCGTCTGTACGCCAAGTACGAGAAGTGTGTCTTCGAGCAGTCTTCTCTTCCCTTCCTGGGTTACATTATCTCCGATACCGGATTGCAGATGGATCCAAAGAAGGTCTCCTCCATTCTCAACTGGCCCCCTCCTTCCGGACTGAAGGCAATTCAACGGTTTCTTGGATTTGCAAACTATTACCGTCAGTTTATCCCTCACTTCTCTGCCCTGACTGTGCCTCTCTCCGCCTTGACCAAGAAGGGGGCTAATCCAAAGGACTGGTCACCTGCGGCCGACGCCGCGTTTGGCTCCCTGAAACAGGCATTTGCTTCCTCTCCTGTGCTCCACCGTCCTGAGTTAAACTGACAGTTCACCTTGGAGGTGGATGCCTCCTCCTCGGGAGCCGGAGCAGTGCTCATGCAGAAGTCCTCCTCCGGGAAGATGGTTACTTGCGGTTTCTACTCCAAGAGCTTCTCAGCGCCTGAACGCAACTACACCATCGGTGACTGAGAGCTATTAGCAGTCAAACTGGCTCTGGAGGAGTGGCGCTACCTTCTGGAGGGAGCAGTGTACCCCGTGATCATTTACACGGACCACAAGATCCTGGAATACCTGCGGTCCGCTCAGCGACTGAACCCACGGCAAGCCAGGTGGTCCTTGTTCTTTGCCAGGTTCGATTTTCAGCTCCATTTTCGACCCGCGGACAATAATGTGCGAGCAGATGCCTTGTCCAGGTCATTCATGCCCATGGAACAGGAGGAGGAGACATCCCAGCCCATCATCTGCCCAAGTAAAATCATTCCGGTGGCCCCTGTCACCCTGGCCCAGATACCGCCCGGGAAGACCTACAGTTAGGTCCAGAAATATTTGGACAGTGACACAAGTTTTGTTATTTTAGCTGTTTACAAAAACATGTTCAGAAATACAATTATATATATAATATGGGCTGAAAGTGCACACTCCCAGCTGCAATATGAGAGTTTTCACATCCAAATCGGAGAAAGGGTTTAGGAATCATAGCTCTGTAATGCATAGCCTCCTCTTTTTCAAGGGACCAAAAGTAATTGGACAAGGGACTCTAAGGCGGGCTTTGCACACTACGACATCGCAGGCCGATGCTGCGATGCCGAGTGCGATAGTGCCCGCCCCCGTCGCAGCAGCGATATGTGGTGATAGCTGGCGTAGCGAAAATTATCGCTACGCCAGCTTCACACACACACTCACCTGCCGTGCGACGTCCCTGTGGCCGGCGACCCGCCTCCTTGTTAAGGGGGCGGGTCGTGCGGCGTCACTGCGACGTCACACGGCAGGCGGCCAATCGGAGCGGAGGGGCGGAGATGAGCAGGATGTAAACATCCTGCCCATCTCCTTCCTTCCGCATATCCTACGGAAGCCGCAGTGACGCCGGTAGGAGATGTTCCTCGCTCCTGCGGCTTCACACACAGCGATGTGTGCTGCCGCAGGAGCGAGGAACGACATCGGACTGTCGCGTCAGCGTAATTATGAATTACGCCGACGCTGCACCGATGATACGATTACGACGATTTTGCGCTCGTTAATCGTATCATCGAGACTTTACACACTGCTATGTCGCATGCGATGCCGGAAGTGCGTCATTTTCAATTTGACCCCACCGACATCGCACCTGCGATGTCGCAGTGTGCAAAGCCCGCCTTAGGGCTGCAATTAACTCTGAAGGCGTCTCCCTCGTTAACCTGTAATCAATGAAGTAGTTAAAAGGTCTGGGGTTGATTACAGGTGTGTGGTTTTGCATTTGGAAGCTGTTGCTGTGACCAGACAACATGCGGTCTAAGGAACTCTCAATTGAGGTGAAGCAGAACATCCTGAGGCTGAAAAAAAAGAAAAAATCCATCAGAGAGATAGCAGACATGCTTGGAGTAGCAAAATCAACAGTCGGGTACATTCTGAGAAAAAAGGAATTGACTGGTGAGCTTGGGAACTCAAAAAGGCCTGGGCGTCCACGGATGACAACAGTGGTGGATGATCGCCGCATACTTTCTTTGGTGAAGAAGAACCCGTTCACAACATCAACTGAAGTCCAGAACACTCTCAGTGAAGTAGGTGTATCTGTCTCTAAGTCAACAGTAAAGAGAAGACTCCATGAAAGTAAATACAAAGGGTTCACATCTAGATGCAAACCATTCATCAACACTGTCCTGCTACCCGTAGTGCTCCGGCTACCGGGCACCTTGGCCTCGGTGAGGTGTCCAGCCCAGTGGATCCACCTCCTGGGTCTGCCCGTCCACCTGGCCCTAACATATATATATATATACATATATATATATATATATATATATGAGAGAGAGAGAGAGTCATAGCCAAAAGTGTTAGCAGCCTTGTGGTCATTCCAGAAAATGAAGTATTTCCCTCATAAAATTAATAATATTCCCCGTACACTGCCCCTCTCCATAATACACCATCTACATCACCCCTCTCCATAATACACCCTCTACACAGTGCCTCTCCAAAAAAACTCTACCACACTGCCCCAATATATAATATCCCCTCCACACACTGCCCTTCTGTATAATATACCCCCACACAATGTCCCGCTTTATAATATCCCCCACACACTGCCCCTCTGTATAATATCCACCCACATACCACACAAACTGCCCCTCTGTATAATATCCCTCAAATATCCTGCCCTCTGTATACTAGCCTGCTACATAAGCTGCCCAAAGATATAATATCCTCTCACACACACTGGCCCTCTGTATATCACCCCACATGAACTACTCTTCTTTATAATATCCCCCCACACAAACACTGTTCCTCTGTATAATATCCTCCTGGTATATATGTCCCCTTCCAGGTATATATGTCCCCATCCTGGTATGTATGTCCCCCTCCTTGTATATATGTCCCACTCCTGAGCCCATCCTGTTATATGTCTTCTTCCTGGTTTATTTGTCCCTTCCTAGCATATATGTCCTCCTCCTGGTATATATGTCCCCATCCTGGGCCCCTCCTGGTATATAAGTCCCCATCCTGGTTTATTTGTCCCCATGATGGTATATTTGTCCAATCCTGGGCCCCTCATGGTATGTATATCCCTCTTCTGGGCACATTCTGGTATATATGTCCCCATCCTGGTTTATTTGTCCCCATCCTGATATATATGTCCAATCTTGAACCCCCCATGGTATGTATATCTGTTCTGGGCACATTCTGGTATATATGTCCCCATCCTGGTTTCTGTTCTCTTTCTGGGATATTTGTCCTCCTTTTGGTATATATGTCCCACTCCTGGGCTCCACCTGGTCTATATAGACTTCTCCTGGGCACATTTTGGTATATATGTCCCCATTCTGTTTTATCTCCCCTTCCTGGTATATTTGTCCTCCTCCTGGTATATATGTCCCCATGTCCCCATCCTGGTTTATTTGTCCCATCCTGGTATATGTGTCCCATCCTAGGGCCCTCCTGGTATATATATCTATCTCCTGGGCCCATTCTGGTATATATGTCCCCATCTTGGTTCCTGTCCCCTTCCTGGCATATTTGTCTTCCTCCTGGTATATATGTCCCCTCCTTGGTCTCCTCCTGGTGTATATATATATATATATATATATATGTCGCACCCAGGGATATGGGGTACTCAGTCCCGAGCAGTGTCTCTCTTGGGAATGTCACGGTGGTGGCCGTTGCCCGCTTCCGTGCCCTGGGCCCTTTTTGTAATGGGGGTGTATTTACAGGGGATTTAGGTTAGTGTGCATCAGTGACGCCACTTGCAGTGTTGCGGCTATATATATATGGAGCTGCCGCTGCAGAATGTCACTACTGGGGCTGGTGGTAATTGCAGCCTGGATGGTAGGCCCTCCACAAGCAGGGCCAGGCCCCAGAGGATGGGTGTTGTGACGGGTGTCGGAAGAAGGTAGTCCACACAGAGGTTACCCGAGGCCGGCTGGTTTCACCTTCAGGTCCCCTTCGTCCCAGTGCCAGTTCAGTACTCTGGTACCTTCTTCCCCTGCCCCTGTCTCTGGTAAATGAGCCCCGTGGAGTAGAGCAACTGGGGGTCCCCATCTGGTGGTTTGTCCACTTCTGTCCGCCTGACGGTAGCGTGAACCCTGTGGGGTTGGAGTCTCTGGTCCTGTCCCCGCTTCTCCCTTTGCTATTGATTTTTCGGATTTTTAGGGTCAGTGAGGTCCTTGATGGTCCCCTCGTTAAGTAGGTTTTAACAGGTCGGCTTGAAGCTCTTTCCTGTCCTAGGGTCCTGTACCCCGTCGGTGCGTAGTTCCTGGAGTACTCCACTGTACTCCACTGGCAACTACTCTCCTGGGTACCATGTGTTACCGTTAACCTGAGTCAGGACGTTGCTTCACTTCCACCTTCATTCCTCTACTGCAGTCAACTCACTCCTCACTCTCCACAGTCTGCCCCTCCCACCTGGTCAACTAGTGCACTGGTTTGGCTCCACCTCTAGGCGACCATCCATTGGTCAAACCCTAGCTAGGTACCATTGTATGGGGGATTATTGGGGAAAAACTGGCATTACCTGGGTTTTCGGTGTTACCGGCACTGGGTCTCTGGGTCCCTAGGGGGTAGGCCCTGCATCCTTGCGGGGATGCAGAACCTTGTAGTACCCTGATGGCTTCAGGGGCACTACATATATATACACTATCTATATATATATATACATATATATATATATATATATATATATATCCCTCTCCTGGGCACATTCTGGTATATATCTCCATCCTGGTTTCTGTCCCATTCCTGGTATATATATTGTATATATATTCTTCTCCTGGTATATATGCTCCCTTTCTCAGCTCTTCCTGGTATATTTTTATGCCACAAAAAGCAAAAAAAAAACCAAAACAAAACAATAATTTTACATTTTACTCACCCTCCCTAGCTCCCACTTTGTGGGGCATCCCTCCCCTGTCTTCAGCTCACTGAGCGCTTACCTTTCCCTGCCGGCTGCGACGTCCTCATCACCTCCGCTGCTCTGTTACGGTAGAGGCTAAATCCCAGTTAGCTAAGATACCTCTGCTGATGTTATGCCCATGTGACCATAAGGGGCGGGGCCTCTGCCAATATAGCTGATACCAGGAAGAAACTACACGTAGTCCTGGATTTGTTTATAATAGAAGCGGGGGTCTGGCGGTAAGACCCCTTGATGGTGGGGTGCAAGGTGACCTCCCCTTGCATCCTCATAGTGGATGGGAGGAAACATCGCCACACCCACCAACCAAGCCGATCACACCTACAAACCAAACCAGTCACATCTACTAACCTGCACCAGGTCCTTCTAGCCACTGGGATTTAGCCACAACCGCTCTGTTACCCGCAGCAGTGTGATGAGGTCGCAGAGTGATCACCTCATTATGCTGCTGCACTCTGCTCTTCCCCACTTGCCTTGCCTCCAGCACATGGCTAATTCGCGTGCGCTGCCCCTCAAGTGTTAGTTCACATGCGAATTAGCCAGTGTAGTGGCCAAAGGGACCCGGCCGTGTCCCTTTGCTGTAGCTGTGACCGTGGTTCGGAGAAGAGGAGGATCCTGCTTGTGCCCAGGGCTTAATAAAGCTAAGTAATTACCCAGGCCTGGCTGGGCCCCCCTCTTCACCAGGCCCCATACACCAGTCATGTTTGTCATACCCTGATGGTCCTGTCCAGGAGCCCTAAATTCAGAATAGATTGCAAATTATTTGCAGCAACAACAACAAAAAAGTAAAATATCACTTTTGCATTTTTTATATAAGTTCTAAATACAAAAAATAAGTAAACCAAATCTATAAAAACAAAAATGGTAAATCTGTCAGACGAGAGCCTGGTCTGCGCTTTACACTCCCCGAACGAAATGATCACTCGCTCAAACGAAAAATCTCCGAGGGTTTGATCAAAACGAAACCCAATCTCTTACAAGTTGGTTGTTTTCGCTGTCATCCAACACAAATATTGGATAAATGACTCCAAACAAACAGAAAATGATCCCTGTAATCCCCTCCATATCTCGCCGAGTTCTTCACTCTATAAACAATATTATCTGTCTTTGTAACGAACCTCTAATGACCGGAATAAGTGCTCGCGGGATACACTTTTCCATAACCGCGCGGCCATTAAACCCCCCGGTGTCGCCGGGCTGATGCAGTCTTTATTGAATTTCGAGCCTGCGTTTTAGTGGGAAATGTGAAGGACGGCAGCCGTTTTATGATGAATCATCACTATGTCTTTCCCAGGGGTCCTTACAATAAACTGCAGTGATTTCAGTCACTTCCCTGTAAGTTAAACCAGTGTTTGGCTATAATTTTATCAATCAGTGTCAAGTTTCCATGTTGCCAAACAATTAGGTTTAAGTGGCAGAATTCACAAGACTTCCAAGTGGATAATGCAGTCAGGGTGATTTGTCACCGACTAATGCCTAGTTAAATGCTGGAACAAGGTCAGGGGTGAGCGCGCCGGTGACCTGTTGTCAGATAGTTTGAACTCCAA
The DNA here is from genome assembly GCF_048569485.1 of Anomaloglossus baeobatrachus. Taxonomy (NCBI): domain Eukaryota; kingdom Metazoa; phylum Chordata; class Amphibia; order Anura; family Aromobatidae; genus Anomaloglossus; species Anomaloglossus baeobatrachus. The sequence goes on from NC_134360.1 coordinate 41,185,926, forward strand.
ATTGGTGCAGCCTTGGGTGTGTGATGTCAGAATGGCTTCCTGTCATTATGGCTGGACGGTGCTCAGCCGCCGCTTGATTTATGAATTGGGCACATTTCTTCCCACCTGCAGAATTCGAGGAACATCGGGGGTCAGGCTGCTGTTTGATGCAGATGGCACATTTGTCTACTTCCCTTCCTGTAGTCTGCAAAGCTTTGTCTATAGAACCACATTGTGTCCGTCTCAACGATGCTGCACAATTGAATTTTCCCAGTGACAATAACTATATTTAGACACACTGACAAAAGGAATATTTTTAGCCTATATTCACACTTGGGCTGTGGCTTCTCTTCGTAATGTGAGGTGAAATGATTTGCTGTATCAACCATACAACAGATAGGATAGAACCACATTGAGTCTGTATCAATGATGCTGCACAATTGAATTTTCCCATTTAGACACACTGACAAAAAGAATATTTTTAGCCTATGTTCACACTTGAGCTGTGGCTTCTCTTCGTAATGTGAGGCGAAATGATTTGCTGTATCAACCATACAACAGATAGGATAGAACCACATTGAGTCTGTATCAATGATGCTGCACAATTGAATTTTCCCATTTAGACACACTGACAAAAAGAATATTTTTAGCCTTTGTTCACACTTGAGCTGTGGCTTCTCTTCGTAATGTGAGGTGAAATGATTTGCTGTATCCACCATACAACAGATAGGATAGAACCACATTGTGTCTGTATCAATGATGCTGCACAATTGAATTTTCCCATTTAGACACACTGACAAAAGGAATATTTTTTAGCCTATGTTCACACTTGAGCTGTGGCTTCTGTTCGTAATGTGATGCGCAACAATTTGCTGTATCCACCATACAACAGATTGGATAGAACCACATTGTGTTCATCTAAACGATGCTGCACAAGTTAATTTTCCCAGTGACAATATCTATATTTAGACAGACTGACAAAAGGAATATTTTTAGCCTACATTCACACTCGGGCTGTGGCTTTGGTTCGTAATGTGAGGTGCAACGATTTGCTGTATCCACCATACAACACATAGGATAGAACACACATTGTGTCCATATTAATGATGGTGCACAATTTAATTTTCCATTTAGACACACTGAAAAAAAGAATATTTTTAGCCTATGTTCACACTTGGTCTGTGACTTCTGTTCGTAATGTGAGGCGCAACGATCTGCTGTATCCATCATACAACAGATAGGATATAGCCACATTGTGTCCATCTCAATGATGCTGCACAATTGAATTTTCCTAGTGAGAATATCTATTTTTAGATATATTGACAAAAGGAATATTTTTATCCTATGTTCACACTTGAGCTGTGGCTTTTGTTTGTTATATGAAGCGCAGCGATCTGCTGTATCCATCATATAACAGAAAGGATAAAACCACATTGTGTCCGTCTTAATGATCGAGCACAATTAAATTCTCCCAGTGACAATATCTATATTTAGTCAGACTGACAAAAGGAATATTTTTAGCCTATGTTCACACTTGGGCTGTGGCTCCTGTTCGTAATGTGAGGCGCAACGATCTGCTGTATCTATCATAAAACAGATAGGATAGAACCACATTGTGTCCATCTCAACGATGCTGCACAGTTGAATTTTCCCAGTGACAATATCTATATTTAGACAGACTGACAAAAGGAATATTTTTAGCCTACATTCACACTTGGGCTGTGGTGTCTGTTTGTGATGTGAGGCACAACTATTTTCTGTATCCATGATACAACAGATAGGATAGAACCACATTGTGTTCATCTCAACGATGGTGCACAATTGAATTTTCCTATTTAGACACACTGAAAAAAAGGAATATTTTTAGCCTATGTTCACACTTGTGGCTTGTGGTGATTGTGGGGTCTGTTTGTCATGTGAGGCGCAACGATCTACTGTATCTATCATACAACAGATAGGACTGATGCAGGACTAAGGGCTCATTTAGACACACATACGAGAAAAACGGATCGATTTTTGGAGCAAAATGTGGTCCAAGTGTCATCAATATCTTGTACATGGAGGAAAAAATAAAGTTTCTCCACCTTCTTATTTCTAAGGCCTCCTGCACACATCTGTGTCTTCGGTACGAGTGACGACCTTTTTCACAAGTACTGGAGTCACGGACACGCGTGTGCTCCACAAGGCATAGATGCCGAACCTATCTAGGGTGGTGAGGGACCCCAGGGAGCAGTAGAAGGTTTGGTCCGGGGTCACCATCTTCCCCTTACCTTTCGCCGCTCGCTTGGTACTTCCCCGAACCTTGCGTGACAATGTGTCCATACATGATCTAGCGCATCAGTTGTTGCATTCGATCCTTCGAGAACCCGGAACAGAGAAGGCTACGTGTTGCCTTTTTTTGACGTAGAGCCAGATGCCGTTTTGACATCAATCGGAGCTCAGAAATACTGATCCTGATTCTATGGATAAATGGAAACCCGGCGTAATCCTGATGTAGGCGCAGCCCACGCAGACGACCTTGGTTCTCTTAGTTTGGACAAGCCTCGGAGACTCGTGCTGAGGAATTCTGCCCCAGGGAGAGCGGAGCCCCCAGGAGAGATCACCCCCAATATCTGATGCTCTGGTACAAAATGCAAAGTGTCAGTGAGGAAGAATAGTCCTGTTATCACAGCGGCACAGATAATCAGATTACTATCTGTTGTATCGGCCACATTATCTGTGTCTCTGCAGCCGTCTTAATGCTCATTGATATTATTCATGTGAATAATAATTTGTTTTAATAGTATAACAGCTCGATTAAAAAAGAGACGGAAGATAAGAAATTATATGATGGCAAAAAAAAAAAAAATTCAGTTATTTATTTTTTCATTTGACATCTATGTATATTTTCTACTGACATAAAATACAAACATCACAGTACTAAAGAAAGCCAAAATTCATAATATAAAAAAAATATATATAGGGTGTATGTATATATATATATATATATATATATATATATATATATATATATATATATATATATATATATATATATAATATTTAGATTATTTATTTTTTTTTATTATTTTTTTTAGCTTTTAATCTATTTAATACTATTTGGAATAACCAAAGAAAACTAAGAGTTTTCTTTGGTTATTCCAAATAGTATTAAATAGATTAAAAGCTAAAAAAAATAATAAAAAAAAATAAATAATATAAATATTATATATATATATATATAATATATAATATATTTGGCGCCATTCTGGACCTTCCACCAAATTTTTCATGTTGATCTGGAAACACAAAGCAATAGGTTGTTTGTTTTAATGTCGCCTCTCCGTTGCAGAGATTTTAACAATCAAAGCATTTGGCACCTAATGAGTTAAAATTAGATAAGTCCAAGTGGGTGTAACTGTAGCATTCACGGGGCAAGGGGTTAACTTTACTCGTCGCCGGGCCTGGTGATGGCGGGTCTGGGGATGTCGCGGGTGGCCCTGCCCGGTTTTGTGGCCCTGAGGTGTACAATAAAAGAAGGGGGTTGGGGGTGATGATGGTGGAGGAGTTATGTCGTGACGCCACCTGTGGTATACGGCCAGGGAATAGCCGCCGCTGCTGTTGTTGTCCTCAAGGGCAGATGGTTAATAGCAGCTAAGATGTTTCTGCTCCCCACAGGTGGAGCGGGCCCCGGGGAGAATCATGGGGGTTGTAGTAATCGCCGGCGCCAGCAAGGACAGGCGGACACAGTCTCTGTGGGTTGAAGGTCTTCTTTACTCACAGTCTTGGTTTTACCCGGAAGATGCCGGTCACCGCCGTGATGGGACCCAGCCGATCCCGAATCCGTTGGAGGTCAGAACCGGTACAATGGACGGTGGGCCCTTCCTCCTTCTAAATGTGGATCCCAGTGGCTTGAAGCTTCTTGGGAACCCCAGTTCTTGAAAAGTGTTTACTCCCGTCCCGTATGCAGGTGCTGCGGGTCCGTCGTGGGGCCTGCCTTGGAGCACGACCCCGGATCCTATGAAGCACTGTGCTACGGGAACTGTGGGGGTTGGAGGGACATGCAATGCCCCTGGCCTGCAGATTTTGGTGGACAACCTGAAGTATATCCACCCTAGGATTCTGAACCCTGCACTGCACCGGTCCCGAGGGAGCAATGAAGCTCTTCCCTTGGCAACCATATTGTCTCCTGCGTCCCACCAGAGCCACTGGTAAAACCCGACATGTCTCTTCCTCTCCTGGGGGGGAACTTTTTAACTCTTGTGTTCCTCCTAACTCCCCCTGTCCCATGTTCCCGCCACTAGTGGATTGGGGATCCCAGGTGTGGTGGTGTCCTAAAGACCCAACCACGTTGGCGACTCCTTTTGACCCAAACCTAGCCTGGTCCATGGTAAAGGAGGGCATCCTAATGTGTGTGTGTATTGGTGTGCTGTGAAACCGGTACCGACCTCCTCTGGATCCAGGATGAGTACCGCACCTTAAGTGAGGTGCAGTACCCTGTGGCGACTGAAGCCTCAGGGGCGCGACATAACCAGATGGCTTTCACTGGGGTGTATAGTTCTTCTGGAATGAGTTGCCATCTGATAAAACCCACTTGAAGTTCTCTAAATTTAACTCATTAGGTGCCAACACAAGTGTCTATGCAATGCCAGTGACTGGGCCCACCAGAGAATCCTCCGGTCCTCTGGTGGGCCAGTCAGCCCCTGTGCCAAATAGAATACCTTAATTGCTAACATCTCCACAACGGATCAGTCATTGTGTTTTATTTTTTTCCTTCTTTTAGATTAAAAGCAAATTTCTAAAGTTTACCTGTACCCTTTACCTTCATACATATCTTCTCATGTCCATGCCGACAGCATCTGTAAGAATAGCAACTACTGATGATTTCTTACACCTTATAACCCAAAGAAGATGAGAACTGAAATGTGTAAATTCTAGATACTTGCGATGCCAGTGACTGGGCCCACCAGAGAATCCTCCGCTAACCCGGTGGGCCAGTCCGACCCTGTGGCAAATACAGTGCCTTAATTGCTAATATCTCTGCATTGGATCATTCATTGTGTTTTATTTATTTTTTTTGCCTTCTTCTAGATTAAAAGCAAATTTTTAAAGTTTTCCTTTCCCTTCATGCATATCTTCTCATGTCCATGCTGACGACATCTGTAAGAATAACAATTACTGGTGATTTCTTACACCTTATAACCCAAAGAGGAGGAAAACTAAAATGTATAAATTCTACATACTTGCTCACAGTTACATAGTTAGAGGGGACCTGTCATTTCATATATATATATATATATATATATATATATATATATATATATATATAATATATATATAGTATTACTTGGTGTAAATGCCATGGTTCTCCTGAATCAGGTGATGTTCTTCTTTTGTACCTGCTCCGCTCCGTTCCTGAGATACGACCCCATCTTCCTTATATCTTAAGCCTGCTTTACACGGTACGACCGATTGTGTGATTTCACAATCGATCGTACCCGCCCCCGTCCTTTTTGCGTCACGGGCAAATCGCTGCCCGTGTCGCACAAAGTTAGTAACCCCCGTCACACATACTTACCTCTCGTGCGACCTCGCTGTGGGCGGCGAACGTCCACTTCCTGGAGTGGGAGGGACGTTCGTCACACGGCCGCCGGCCAATAGAAGCGGAGGGGCGGAGATGAGCGGGACGTAAACATCCCGCCCACCTCCTTCCTTCCACATAGAGCCGGCGGCGGCCGTGGGAGGCAGGTGAGCTGCTCATCGTTCCCGTGGTGTCACACGGAGCGGCGTGTGCTACCACGGAAACGATGGTCAACTAAATCAAACGATATTATGGAACCTAACGAGCAGTACCGGACTCACGATTTGTGAGCGATACTGCGTCGCTAGGAGGTGTCACACAGGCCGGCATCGCCAGCGATGCCGGATGTGCGTCACAAAAACCGTGACCCCGACGATCTATCGCACGATAGATTGTCTGGTGTAAAGCACCCTTTAGTCTTGTGAGTCAACTAGGAGTGGTCTCCTGATAACCACGCCCACTTGCTAAGGATACTAGATTTGCATACAGAGAAGAGGAGGTTGTATCTCAAGAATGGAGAAGCGCAGGAACAAAAGAAAAATATCGCCAGATTCAGGAGAACAGCGGCATTTACATGAGGTAATAATATATATTTATGGAAAATGACAGGTCCCCACTAATTTTGTAATTTTGAGCAAGTATCTAGAATTTATACATTTCAGTCCTCATCCTCTTTGGGATGTAAGGTGTATGACGTCTCCAGTAATTGCTATTCTTAGAGTACTGACTGCATCTGTAAGAATAGGAATTACTGGTGATTTCTTACACCTTGTAACCCAAAGACGATGAGAACTAAAATGTATAAATTCTAGATACAGTACTTGCTCACAATTACATATTTAGAGGGGACTTGTAATTTCCTATAAATTTATATATATATATATATATATATATATATATATATATATATATATAAAAACTGGTGTAAATGCCATTGTTCTCCTGAATCCGGTGATGTTCTTCTTTTGTTCCTGCACCTCTCCATTCCTGAGATAGGGCCCCATCTTCCTTGTATCTTAGTCGTGTGAGTCAACTAGGAGTGGTCTCCTTATCACCACGCCCACTTGCGTAAGAATACTAGATTTACATACAGAGAAGATGGGGCCGTATTTCCGGAATGGAGAGGCGCCGGAACAAAAGAAAAATATTGCCGGATTCAGGAGAACAGCAGCATTTACACCAGGTAATCATATATATATTTATGGAATATGACCGTTCCCCTTTAACTATGTAAACGTGAGCAAGTATCTAGAATTTATATATATATATATAAACTGGTGTAACTGCCATTGTTCTCCTGAATCCGGTGATGTTTTTCTTTTGTTCCTGCACCTCTCCATTCCTGAGATAGGGCCCCATCTTCCTTGTATCTTAGTCTTGTGAGTCAACTAGGAGTGGTCTCCTGATAACCACGCCCACTTGCGTAAGGATACTAGATTTGCATACAGAGAAGATGGAACCATATCTCAGGTACGGAGAGGCGCAGGAACAAAAGAAAAACATTGCCGGGTTCAGGAGAACAGCGGCATTTGCACCAGGTAGTAATATACATATTTATGGAATATGACCATTCCCCTTTAACTATGTAAATGTGAGCAAGTATGTAGAATTAATACATTTCAGTTCTCATCCTCTTCGGGATGTAAGGTGTAAGACGTCTCCAGTAACGTTGAGCGGACCCGGATCAGTAAAATCCGGATCCGCGCGGTTTGAGCGGCAGATTCGAGTCCGACCCAGACGCGGGATTCCGGGTGCACGATCCGGATCCTTTTTTTTTTTTTCTCTCTCTCTCTCGTCCCGGATTCCGCTCCCCATTAACATATATAGGGCCGGATTCCGGATCGGATCCGGACTTCTTTTTCAACCCGCCGTGGATCCGCCGGACCCGGATTATTGCCAGTCCGCTCAACTCTAGTCTCCAGTAATTGCTATTTTTATAGATGCTGGCAGAAGGCAGAAACAGTATTTACATCTCTGCAATAAGGACCACTGGTGGTCACATTTACAGCCCATAAAGGTGAAGTTTTCTCCTAGTAAAAATATAGCCCCCACCCTCTAATAGACTCACACACGGTCAAACACGGACGGCTAGTAAAGCATTATGTGATGCACAAGCCAAGCAACACAACAATATTCCAATATAAGTGCTTTCCTGGCAGAAACTCAAAGGAACCAAGAGTTCGTATCATTACACAGTCACATTTATAAGATAACGCCGGCAAGAGCAAAATATACATAACATGCTCCGGGGATACACATTACCCAGTGAATTAAAGGGGGTGTCTGACTTTGCAACCTCTCAGCGCTGCTTCAGATTAACAATGTGATCAAGGCGAAACTTTGTTGTTTGTACTGAAAATCACAACTGCTATGTAGGAGGAAAAAAATAAAAAAAATCAGAAAAAACCTGGGTGGATGAAAGTGGAATGTGATGACATCATGTAATGTGTAATATCTGCGGAGGAGCTGCCAAATAAATCAGTGATCTCAGAGGAGGAGGAAGGATCATTTCCTGTCAAAATGTTCCCAACCTTGCCCCAACCCTTTGTAACATTTACCTGAAAATAAACCATTTATTAATTAAAAAAAAATAAATGAAAATCCGTAAAAACGTTTTTATTACTTTAGCACCATGTACATTATCATTGAAGCAGCCAGTGATGTCAACATGCAAGTGTGAACACGTGCATCTATAAAGGACAGGAAAATGGGCCCGTATTATGGTTTTATTATGGCCGGAAATGTTGTCTATAGGTGGGTCGCTTTAAGGATTTGTGCAATAAAACGGCTGTGTGCATGAATCCCTAAGGTGCCTTCACATCCGTCCATCGACAAATCCTATTCATTTGATGGGACTGTAGATATGCATCTGTTTCACCATTGTACATTTTGCAAAGCATTGGTGCAACCAGTGCAACTGCTCTGGGGCCCAAAAGGTAAGGGGGCCACATTCAGCTCCAAAGAAGAGGAATTGTGCCTTACAGGCCCATATATCTTTATTGCACTAGGGCCCAAAAGGTAATGGGGCCACATCCAGCTCCAAAGAAGAGAATTTGTGCATTACAGGCCCATATATTGTTATTGCACAGGGGCCAAAGAGGTAAGGGGGCCACATCCAGCTCCAAAGAAGAGAAATTCTGCATTACAGGCCCATATATTGTTATTGAACTGGGGACCAAGAGGTAAGGGGGCCACATCCAGCTCCAAAGAAGAGGAATTATGCATTACAGGCCCATATATTGTTATTGCACCAGGGCCAAAGAGATAAGGGGGCCACATCCAGCTCCAAAGAAGAGGAATTCTGCATTACAGGCCCATATATTGTTATTGAACTGGGGACCAAGAGGTAAGGGGGCCACATCCAGCTCCAAAGAAGAGGAATTATGCATTACAGGCCCATATATTGTTATTGCACCGGGGCGAAAGAGATAAGGGGGCCACATCTAGCTCCAAAGAAGAGAAATTCTGCATTATAGGCCCATATATTGTTATTGCACTGGGGACCAAGAGGTAAGGGGCCGTTTCCAGCTCCAAAGAAGAGGAATTGTGCATTACAGGCCCATATATTGTTATTGCACCGGGGCCAAAGAGATAAGGGGGCCACATCTAGCTCCAAAGAAGAGAAATTCTGCATTATAGGCCCATATATTGTTATTGCACTGGGGACCAAGAGGTAAGGGGCCATTTCCAGCTCCAAAGAAGAGGAATTGTGCATTACAGGCCCATATATTGTTATTGCACCGGGGCCAAAGAGATAAGGGGGCCACATCCAGCTCCAAAGATGAAGAATTGTGCATTACAGGTCTATATATTGTTATTGCATCAGGGCAAAAGAGATAAGGGGGCCACATCCAGCTCCAAAGAAGAGGATTTGTGCATTACAGGCCCATATATTGTTATTGCACAGGGGTTCTAGAGGTAAAGGGGCCACATCCAGCTCCAAAGAAGAGGAATTGTGCCTTACAGGCTCATATATTGCTATTGCAGTGAGGCCCAAGAGATAAGGGGGCCACATCCAGCTCCAAAGAAGAGGAATTGTGCATTACAGGCCCATATATTGCTATTGCACAGGGGTTCTAGAGGTAAGGGGGCCACATCCAGCTCCAAAGAAGCAGAATTGTGCATTCCAGGCCCATATATTGTTATTGCACCGGGGCCCAAGAGGTAAGGGGGCCACATCCAGCTCCAAAGAAGAGGATTTGTGCATTACAGGCCCATATATTGTTATTATACAGGGGCCCAAAAGGTAAGGGGGCCACATCCAGCTCCAAAGAAGAGGAATTGTGCATTACAGGCCTATATATCTTTATTGCACCAGGGCCCAAAACATAATGAGGCCACATCCAGCTCCAAAGAAAAGAAATTGTACATTACAGGCCCATATATTGTTATTGCACAGGGGCCCAAAAGGTAAGGGGGCCACATCCAGCTCCAAAAAAGGGGAATTGTGCATTACAGGTTTATATATTATTATTGCACAGGGGCCCAAAAGGTAAGGGGGCCACATCCAGCTCCAAAAAAGGGGAATTGTGCATTACAGGTTTATATATTATTATTGCACAGGGGTCCAAGATGTAAATGGGCCACATCCAGCTCCAAAGTAGAGGAATTCTGCATTACAGGCCCATATATTGTTATTGCACAGGGGCCAAAGAGATAAGGGGACCACATACAGCTCCAAAGAAGAGAAATTGTGCATTACAGGCCCATATATTGTTATTGAACTGGGGACCAAGAGGTAAGGGGGCCACATCCAGCTCCAAAGAAGAGGAATTGTGCATTACAAGCCCATATATTGTTATTGAACTGGGGACCAAGAGGTAAGGGGGCCACATCCAGCTCCAAAGAAGAGGAATTATGCATTACAGGCCGATATATTGTTATTGCACCGGGGCCAAAGAGATAAGGGGGCCACATCCAGCTCCAAAGAAGAGAAATTCTGCATTATAGGCCCATATATTGTTATTGCACTGGGGACCAAGAGGTAAGGGGCCAGTTCCAGCTCCAAAGAAGAGGAATTGTGCATTACAGGCCCATATATTGTTATTGCACCGGGGCCAAAGAGATAAGGGGGCCACATCCAGCTCCAAAGATGAAGAATTGTGCATTACAGGTCTATATATTGTTATTGCATCGGGGCAAAAGAGATAAGGGGGCCACATCCAGCTCCAAAGAAGAGAAATTGTGCATTACAGACCCATATATTGTTATTGCACTGGGGCCCAAAAGGTAAGGGGGCCACATAAAGCTCCAAAAAAGCGGAATTGTGCATTACAGGCCCATTTATCTTTATTGCACCGGGGCCCAAAAGGTAATGGGGCCACCTACAGCTCCAAAGAAGAGGAATTGTGCATTACAGGCCCATATATTGTTATTGCACAGTTGCCCTAGAGGTAAGGGGACCACATCCAGCTCCAAAGAAGAGGAATTGTGCATTATGCACTGCAAAGGAACAATATATTGTTCTTGAAAGACCTCTCCTGTCTGTGTCCACCAGTGGTCATTATTACTTTTTTATTGTTTCAATTCAATTTATTATTATTTATTATCATAGCGCCGTTTATTCCATGGCACTTTACAAGTGAAAAGGGGAATACATAATAAAAACAATGACAATAATCATAAACAATTCAAAACATAGACAGGTACAGGAGGAGAGAGGAGCCTGCCCGCGAGGGCTCACAGTCGACAAGGGATGGGTGAGGATATGGTAGGTGAGGGTAGAGCAGGTCGTGTGGTGGTACAGTGGACTGAGGTGGATGGGCGAGGATACAGTAGGTAAGGGTAGAGGTGGTTGTGCGGTGGTAGAATAGACTGAGGGGGATGGGTGAGGATACAGTAGGTGAGGGTGCAGATGGTCGTGAGGTGGTACAGTGGACTGAGGGGGATGGATAAGGATACAGTAGGTGAGGGTAGAGCTGGTCATGTGGTGGTACAGTGGAGTAAGGGAGATGGGTGAGGATACAGTAGGTGAGGATAGAGTTGGTCGTGCGGAGGTATAGTGGATTGAAGGTTACTGCAGGTTGTAGGCTTGTCTGAAGAGGTGGGTCTTCATGTTCCTTTTGAAGGTTTCCATGGTAGATGAGAGTCTGATATGTTGAGGTAGAGAGTTCCAGAGTTTGGAGGAGGCACGATTCTGGGAGGAGGAGATAAGAGAGGAGAAAAAAAGGAGATCTTGTGAGGATCGGAGGTTACGTTCAGGTAAGTACTTGGAGACCAGGTCACAGATGTATGGAGGAGACTGGCTGTGGATGGCTTTGTAGGTCATGGTTAGTGTTTTGAACTGGAGTCTTTGGGCAATGGGAAGCCACTGAAGAGATTGGCAGAGAGGAGAGGCCGGTGAATATCGGGGAGACATGTGGACCATTTGAGGAGCAGAGTTTAGGATAGATTAGAGGGGTGTATTAGAAGGGAGACCACAGAGTAGGAAGTTGCAGTCGTCAAGGCGAGAGATGATGAGGGTATCCACTAGTGTTTTTGCATAATCTTGGTTAAGGAATGCACAAATCCAGGAAGGAGTTGGCAGGAGGTGGAAAGAGCTTGGATATCTGGCTTGAAGAAGAGAGCAGAGTCAAGGATTACCCCGAGGCAGTGAGCCGACTGGGGAGAGTGAGCAGCCATTGACATTGATGGATATTTCAGGTGGGGGTATTGAGTGAGGCGGAGGAAAGATAATGAATTCTGTTTTGTCCATGTTCAGTTTTAGAAATCGAGCAGAGAAAAAGGATGAAATGGCAGACAGACATTGTGGGATTCTGGTTAGTAGGGAGGTAATGTCAGGTCCAGAGAGGTAGATCTGCGTATCATCAGTGTAGAGATGATACTGGAAGCCGTGGGATTCTATGAGCTGTCCCAGGCCAAAGGTGTAGATGGAAAAGATCAATGAGTGATGGATTTGGAAAATTTGCTGGAAACCAAATGTAGCCAATATAATGTTTGTTTTTCTAATGATTTATCCTCGTCTCTTTTATTGCACAGCGAGTTCCACTTAAAAGTTACGACATCCAGTGGGAACCTGTAAACTCCTGGCTTCCTGCGCATCTGCTGCTTACGAGTCTGATGTCATCAAGACGTTCAGGAAGCGAAGAGCCACGTGCTGGAAACAGGAAGGTCCAATTCTTCACAGCACCTTACATGAGTATCTAACGGGATAATCAGAGAATCAGAAGGTTTTAGAAGAGGAAACTGTAGTTCACACTACAAACCAGGAGTACATTGTCAGATTGGGACATGTAAGGAGGCAGTGAGCGGGATTAGTGGACCCAATGGACCACAGGGAGGACCCAGGCTTTCCCCTTAGTAGGAGAGGCTTAACTAAGCGCCCACCACGAGGCAGGCGCCAGGTGCCACTCCCAGGGCAGTGACCAGGACTGTGGCGGCTGACTCCCTGGACAGGTGACCGACTCCGTTATAGGTACAGGCATTGTTACTGAAGCAGGCTGGCCAGGTGGGTATAAACAGAAATGGTGGACACAACAGGGATAAACAGGTATGGGAAGGCATATACTGGAGACAGACACAGGGATAACGGGACAGGAGCTCAGGACCTGACAACTAGCTAAGTATCAGACTGCAGACTGACTGACTAACTAGAAGTGTGCGCAGGCACCTCCTCTAATGAGAGGGTGCCTTAACACTAGAACTACTGGACTCGTGACACCTATATAGAAATACATGGTGCAAAATAGTCAAAATGACTACCTCAGTAGTTCTAGTGTTAAATACACTGTGTCTCTCACCCATAGGCTGAGAGGCATTTCCTGGAAATATCACACCGGTCCTTTAAGAGGAGGACCGGTGTGCACCCACGCATCTTAGGTGCATTCCCAGGAACCCTGTGCAGCATGTACAGGGCCCGAAAGGGGAAGGAGACAGCAGCACATGTAGATGGCTGGAAAAGTGTGGGGGAGGATGTGACCCGGCCGGTGCGGTGAGTAAGTCGGCATCTCTGCAGAGACACTGGTACCACAGGACACTTGAAAGGACTGCAATAAAATTTAGGTAAGTCCAGGAGTAAGTTATAAAGCGGTGGCACTCACCGGTGATGATGTCTTTTATTTCTTCAAACAGTAACAACAAGGGGGTGGGTAGGTACGGGTCACTTATGGACCTGTAGAAGCCCAGCCCCACGTAAAACGGCCATAGTCTGCATGTGACCTGCACCTACCCAGCCTCTTGTTGTTACGGTGGGAAGAAATAAAAGACTTATAATCACCGGTGAGTGCCACCGCTTCATGGCTTACTCCTGGATTTTCTGCATGCACACCTCAGGTTCAGCACTGCTGGAATCAGTCTCGCTTTACTGTGAGTTCACCGTCCTTTTCTTATTAGCTTAGTGATTGATCAACTGTGCCGATTTATAAAATTTAGGTAACCTTAATGGGGTTGTCCAATATTTGACAACCCCTTCTTAATTGCGTAAATGACCCATGGGAATAAAAACAAACAAACATATACTTAAAACCTGGCCTGGCGCCTCACAATGTCAGTACTGCGAATCCATGTGATTACTTAACATTGTTATGTCACCGCTGCAGCCAATCAACTCACAGTGCTCACAGCTTCATCAGCCATGACAGCCAGAATCACAGCTCCAAATAAAGAAATAACGTCTGGAAAACCATTCTTAGGGGCACTTTGCACACTACGACATCGCAGCTGCGATGTCGGTGGGGTCAAACCGAAAGTGACGCACATCCGGCGTCGCTGTCGATATCGTAGTGTGTAAATCCTTTTTGATACGATTAACGAGCAAAAAATCGTCGTAATCGTATCATCGGTGTAGGGTCCGGCATTTCCATGAATTGGGAAATACCGATGTTACGATGTTGTTCCTCGTTCCTGCGGCAGCACACATCGCTGTGTGTGAAGCCGCAGGAGCGAGGAACATCTCCTACCTGCGTCCTGCGGCTCACGCCGGCTCTGCGGAGGGAAGGAGGTGGGCGGGATGTTTACGTCCCGCTCATCCCAGCCCCTCCACTTCTATTGGCCGCCTGCCGTGTGACGGCGCTATGACGCCGCACGACCCGCCCCCTTAATAAGGAGGTGGGTCGCCGGCCAGAGCGACGTCGCAGGGCAGGTGAGTGCATGTGAAGCTGCCGTAGCGATAATGTTCGCTACGGCAGCTATAACCATGATATCGCAGCTGCAACGGGGGCGGGTACTATCGCGCACGGCAACGCAAGCATCGGCTTGCGATGTCGTAGTGTGCAAAGTGCCCCTAAGTCTGAACAGGGTACAAAAACCTAAAAAAAAATCACTATATGGAGAGAAGGTATGCAAGGGGAATACATGTAATAGCAGAAACTGCTGTGTGAATACTGGCCTGAAAAATACAATAGCTACATGCAAAAATGAAAAAATGAGAGTGGAATCTGCATTACTGCCATGAAATATGAATAAAGAGAAATTTAGCTATTGAATTGATCAATGCAACAGAGCCCCAAAACCTCTTCACGGTATTCTCTTATTTTTGGGGTCCCTAGCTTGTGTGTGTCCTCTCATGCAGTTAAAAAACTTACCGTGTATGGGAAGCTGAGACCCAGGCTATATATGCGTATAATGTGGACCGACAAGGTATGGGTGGGGTGGGTTCACAAATGAAAGACTACAAACAAATAAAGAAATAACGTCTGGAACACCATTCTGAGTCTAAACTGGGTGCAAAAACCTAAAAAAAACATCACTATATGGAGAGAAGGTATGCACACCAGTGACTATGCAAGGGGAATATATGTCAATGCAACAGAGCCCCCATACCTTGTCGGTCCACATTATACGCATATATAGCCTGGGTCTCAGCTTCCCATACATGGTAAGTTTTTTAACTGCATGAGAGGACACACACTAGCTAGGGGCCTTAAAAATAAGAGAATACCGTGAAGAGGTTTTGGGGCTCTGTTGCATTGATCAATTCAATAGCTAAATTTGTCTTTATTCATATTTCATAGCAGTAATGCAGATTCCACTGTCATTTTTTCATTTTTGCATGTAGCTATTGTATTTTTCAGGTCAGTATTCACACAGCAGTTTCTGCTATTACATGTATTCCCCTTGCATAGTCACTGGTGTGCATACCTTCTCTCCATATAGAATCACAGCTCCAACATCACCGAAGCAGCATCGGTCTGGAAGGGGAGCGTATGCTTATGTTACGTGGGGCACCTAAGCAGGTTGTTGTCTATTGGTGGCCAACCTACAGCCAACCTGGTCACACATCATAGCTGTGATCTGAGTGCTCATTTAATTCCCCCATACTCAGTGACACTCGCTTCGGATGAGCATACATGTGTATTTAATGGAAAGAGAAGAGTAGGTAGATGCTAGACCCTACTGACAGTACCTTAAAGGGAATCTGTCACCAGGTTTTTGCTCCCCCATCTGAGAGCAGGATAATGTAGAGACAGAGACCCTGATTCCAGTGATGTGTCACTTACTGAGCTGTGTGCTATCATTTTGATAAAATCAATGGTCTTCTCTGCTGCAGATCTAGCAGTTATAGTAATGATAATCCCCTGCTGATTAAACAGTGATTTTATCAAAACTACACTAAGCAGCCCAGTAAGTGACACATTGCTGGAATCAGGGTCTCTGCCCCTACGTGTTGTTCCTCTTAGAATAGGTGGCAAAAATCTGGTGACAGATTCCCTTTAATTACCCTGAGAATGAAAGGATTAGGCATGTTGAAAACCAACTGCCCGATCTTTATGGGTTGACATCAGCTGTTGATGGACGATAGTCATGTGTTCATGGTACAATAGGCGGGTTTGGACTATATACAATTAATATCTATTACAAACAACTTGCTCCCTAACTGAGGACCTGCTGGAAATCCACCAATCACTGAGTGACCAACACCTCTTGTCCTTTGCAATAAGCACATAGCACCCACAAATACTGTTATGGTTGCTCAATATGGCTAGTAGAGAGGCATCTGGAAAGGAGGGCTACCTCTGTATAATGCTCAGGGGTGGTCTTTTTCAAGGCTATAGCTACAAAAGGTGCGGGAGTTAAATTACACCTAAGTTACCTAAGGGGCCCAAAAAGTCCCATTGGTATATATGAAAAGAGGAATACTATTAAGACTTGCAATAATTGGGACTCCTGATGGTGCTTTTGCATTGAGGCTCCTGATGGAGCTTTTGCATTGGGGCTCAGGAGCTTAAAGTTTCGGCACTGGTCTGATTTATGTTCCCATGCCTTTCGATTCCCGACTTGTCAGGACGGAGACCTTAATAACTAATTTTATAGGGACATAAAATGTATTTACTTGATAACCATCGAAGCTTCATACCTTAGATTTGTTTTTCCGGATGAACAGAACGCCGTTCTAAATGTCGAATTCCAATATTATACATTTGACAACACATAAATCCGCACATAATATTAATTGCTAAGAATTAATTAGATGAGAAAAAAAGAAACAACAACAATCAAGGGCCAATTTGTGCTGCAAAAAGCTGACACTCTAAACAAGCTTTGTACAGATTAGCTGCGCACATGATAAACACTGTAAACACGTCGCGCGCGACGCGGAGCGTTCATTGGTTCTGTCATTTGTATTCTATCTGGATACTTAATGGGGAACGGTTTATTTTCTGAATGTTTATCAGCATGTAACAGATGTCAATTTTTGTGCACAAACAGAATATTAGAAGACATTAGTGGCCCCACTATGTGCATAAATATGTATACACTGCTCATTCTGGGGAAAAAATGTGCATGTGTCTAATATAACATAAGCAGCTTGTTAGGGGCTTACATGGTGAGGTGGACCCTCAGTGCCCAAGGTTTGGGTGAGCACACGGGCCACAGGCGTCGGTGCAGCAGGCAGGTGAAAAACATGGGAGACAGGCAGCTGAATAACTGGAAAGCACAGGCAGGCAGGTAGCTGAAGAACTGGAAAGCGCAGGCAGACAGGTGGCTGAAGAACTGGAAACTACAGGCAGACAGGTGGCTGAAGAACTGGAAACTAGAGGCAGACAGGTAGCTGAACAACTGGAAACTACAGGCAGACAGGTAGCTGAATAAATGGAAAGCGCAGGCAGACAGGTAGCAGAATAAATGGAAAGCGCAGGTAGACAGGTAGCGGAAGAACTGGAAACCGCAGGCAGACAGGTGGCTGAAGAACTGGAAACTACAGGTAGCTGAAGAACTGGAAACTACAGGCAGACAGGTAGCTGAAGAACTGGAAACTACAGGCAGACAGGTAGCTGAATAACTGGAAACTACAGGCAGGCAGGTAGCTGAATAACTGGAAAGCGCAGGCAGACAGGTAGCTGAAGAACTGGAAACTACAGGCAGACAGGTAGCTGAATAACTGGAAAGCGCAGGCAGGCAGGTAGCTGAAGAACTGGAAACAGCAGGCAGACAGGTAGCTGAAGAACTGGAAACTACAGGCAGACAGGTAGCTGAATAACTGGAAACTACAGGCAGACAGGTAGCTGAATAACTGGAAACTACAGGCAGGTAGCTGAATAACTGGAAAGCGCAGGCAGACAGGTAGCTAAAGAACTGGAAACTACAGGCAGACAGGTAGCTGAATAACTGGAAACCACAGGCAGGCAGGTAGCTGAAGAACTGGAAAGCGCAGGCAGGCAGGTAGCTGAAGAACTGGAAACTACAGGCAGACAGGTAGCTGAATAACTGGAAACTACAGGCAGACAGGTAGCTGAATAACTGAAAACTACAGGCAGGCAGGTAGCTGAATGCCTGCGCTTTCCAGTTAGACAGGTAGCTGAAGAACTGGAAACTACAGGCAGACAGGTAGCTGAATAACTGGAAAGCGCAGGCAGGCAAGTAGCTGAAGAACTGGAAACAGCAGGCAGACAGGTAGCTGAAGAACTGGAAACTACAGGCAGACGGGTAGCTGAAGAACTGGAAACTACAGGCAGACAGGTAGCTGAAGAACTGGAAACTACAGGCAGACAGGTAACTGAAGAACTGGAATCTGCAGGCAGACAGGTAGCTGAAGAACTGGAAACTACAGGCAGACAGGTAACTGAAGAACTGGAATCTGCAGGCAGGTAGCTGAAGAACTGGAAACTACAGGCAGATGGGTAGCTGAAGAACTGGAAACTACAGGCAGACAGGTAGCTGAAGAACTGGAAACTACAGGTAGACAGGTAGCTGAAGAACTGGAAACTACAGGCACACAGGTAGCTGAATAACTGGAAACTACAGGCAGGTAGCTGAATAACTGGAAAGCGCAGGCAGGCAGGTAGCTGAAGAACTGGAAACAGCAGGCAGACAGGTAGCTGAAGAACTGGAAACTACAGGCAGACAGGTAGCTGAAGAATTGGAAACTACAGGCAGGCAGGTAGCTGAAGAACTGGAAACAGCAGGCAGACACATAGCTGAATAACTGGAAACTACAGGCAGACAGGTAGCTGAACTACTGGAAACCGCAAGCAGATGTCACATGGAGTTTTGGACAAACTTAACCAACTGTCATGGCGGCGTCAGACTATGTTCAGATTGCATATTCTGACACTCTGCCCATTGATTTCTCTGTTGTCTAGGATCAACACAGGCAGACTCGGGCGTCGCCCTGCCGTATGTTGACTCATAAGTAGGCTGGCAAGAGTTAATCTCTGTTGGTCTGCTTGCTCCTTTGATCACATGTTGTGGGGAGGCCTATCATATCTCCTCCCCTCCTATTTATGCTGGTTGAATCCTTCAACCCATGCCAGCAATAGTTTGTCTTTTTTGGTCTGTGAGGTGTGGTGTCCCAGACTTACTGTGAAAGTTGTGCTTGTTCTTTGGTGCAGTTGTGGAATTTACCCCTGTTGTTTTGTTGATTTCTTCTTGCTCTTGTTTTTCCTCCTGAATCTATTATTGTCTTAACCTTTGTGAGTGCGTGCTGTATGACAGCGTTTTGGTTTTCCCTTGTCAGAGTTTAACTGTGGGTTTCACCACACTGTTGAGGGGGAGGTGGAATCAGAAAAGGACTGGTCAGGAACAGGGCCAGAAAGGAGACTCAAGCATTTCTACCATCAGGAGTATCCCTGAGATTAGGGATAGCATAGGGCCTCCTAGCTTGAGAGACAGTTTAGGAGTCCCTATTCTCCACTATCCATTAGTCATCATGACAGCAGAGAGAGGGCTGAAGAACTGGAAACTGCAGGCAGGCAAGTAGCAGAAAAACAGAAACCCGCAGACAGGTAGATGAAGTCGTGGAAGCCGCAGGCAGACAGGAGATTTTCCTGGAGACTGCAGACAGGTAGCAGCTAAAATTTCATAGTAACTAGAAAATCATAATAACATAGAAGCCCGCAAGCAGACAGGAGACGTCCTGGAAGCTGCAGACACCTGGCATGCACTGACATACTAAAAAGTCCTAGAACATTGAAGTCTTAATACCAATGCCTAGGTAGAAAATCGCATGGGAGTGCGCCGGGCCACCTGTAACGCACAAGAGAGGTCAGTGGAGCAGAGCCAAACCGGAGACAGGTGTGTAACTGGTTACTGGTCACTTTTAGGCTGATTTCGGACATGTGTATTTCAGTCGGTATATAGACCACAATGCCCAGACTGACTGTGGGTCTCCCTACCAAATCTTACAGCTTCATAGGCGTCAATAAGGCTGTATGTTTTGGTTAGGGGACCCCTGGCAGTAAGGGCTTATTGAGTCTATATACACACTGTGAAATATGCCCGTCTAATCCTGACCTTAGGCTCAGTGCATATCAAATTTGACAATTATATATGGTGAAAACAGTTCTGCATTGAGACAGAATGCACGGGCTCGCAACGTATCTCCTGACCCAAGCTCAGCAACCTCATGTATGCCTATGAACCTGCTGAGTTCAGGTCAGGCCAGTCCGTGTATTCTGTTCTGTGAACGGCCCGTGATGCATGGACGTCTGCATGAGCTCTAAACCTATAGAAAGGGCCACAATAAAAAGGCGAATAACTATAGAGGGTGCAAGTGTGCCGCCCCAGCAGCAGATCGAACCGCTCGGATCCGGAGGGTAGTGTTCGTTCGCGGCTCAAGGGTCTCCAGACCCGGGTGCTCCGTATCAAGGTACGGGCCCGGTGATGAGGCAGAGTCTGGTCGGGCCGATGCTGGGGTATCCGCTGTCGTGGCCTGGTCGGGTGGTTGGGTCGGAAGCTCTGCAGCTTGCTCTTGGCAAATGGGGGTTGAAGGTTCCACTGCCGGTGTTAGGATAGGCAGCTCGGCGTCCGCCGAGGATGAGGGTGACGGTGGTGGGGCACTTGCATCGGAGGGGGGCAGACCGGACCCCGTAGCCATATAGGCCGGATCAATCGGGGCTGGGTAGCTGCTTACCCACTCCTCTCGTGGGACTTCAATCTCACGGGCTCGCACCGCCATTGCCAGGCTCCTCATCTCTTCCCTCCAGTGATCCAGAATAAAGAGGAACTGCGTCCGCATCCTCCTACAGAGTTGTTCCATCTCCTGCTCGATCCAGGTCGCGGTCACAGGAGCAGCACGCTCTGGTGACCAGTCTCGTGCAGCCGCCATCTTGCCTCTGCGGTGCCCAGGAACGTTATCGCAGAGTCCTGGCGTCCCTGCTCCACTTCCGCTGTTACATGCCGTCACGCCGCCTCGGTTTTCGCCAGCCACTCACTGCTGCGCTGGGGCCCTCTGGGAACTTCTGGTTCCAGGCAAACTCTCAAGACGAAGGGCGGGGCTTCAGCTTCGTGCGCTTTTGGTCTAGAAGACGGCGTTTTGGCGCCAAAGATGGCGGAAAGTGGTGGGAACGGGACTTTTAACACGCAGTTTGGATTCTAAGGCGCACGTCACCCAGGTTAGTGGGTCTTGTTCGGATCCTGTTCGTGACGCCAAGATTTTAGAGGGTGTGCCACCTCAGCAGCGGATCGAACCGCTCGGATCTGGGGGTAGTGTCTGTTCGTGGCTCGAGGGTCTCCGGACCTGGGGGCTTAGGGGCCACACTCTAAAGTAAAAGGGGGTATTTACAGGGGAGTTATAGTTCATGACGCCACCCGTGGTGTGCGGTAGCTGGGAGTACCGCTGCTGCTGTTGGGAGTACCCGGGGTGATGAACCGGGGCAGCAAGGTGTTGTTGATGGGTAGGGGCAGGCCCCAGGACTCTGGATGATGCTACGGGGTACCGTGAAGGGGGGATCACTCAGGTACTCACTGAGCAAATAAGCAGACGCTGACAATCGGGTAAACCAAGTCTCTGGGTGTCGCTGCCTCTCTAAGGGGAGCTTGTCCGGGTCCTGTCCCCTGCAGTGCTGCCTGGTGATTCGTGACCTGCCTCCTGGCACAAATTTTAGATTCTTCGTAGTGGCCCAGTATCTAGGAACTTGCCGGGCCCTGCTCCCCACTGTGGCTAAGTGAGGGAGCCTGCTCTCAGGGCTCACGCTTGGGATTTCAGTGGGCTGCTTGTTTGGAAGGCCCTATCCCCCTCGTTGCGCTAATGCACCAGTTCTGGAGCTAGTGGGAACAGTCCATAAAGGCTCCGTTCTCCGCAGGTTAATTGCCAGGTTGCCTGAAGCTTCTCCCCGACCTAGGGTCCGTGTACCCCGTCGTTACTTCGATCCCGGACCGGTGACAGGATCAGGCTGCTGACCGTCCTTTTTGACAGATCCCAGGCACCTAGCCTCAATCCCCTGCGACCGGGGGTCTGACTCCTCTAGGTCCAGAACACCATCTGCAACCTAGTCAGCTTCTCCTGGGAGCCACTACTCCCAGCTTCCTCTGAGCTCCTCTCAGCTCGAAGGCTACCACACTTATCCTTTTCCACTTCTCTTCTACACTCCTCACTTCCCCTACCTGACCCCCAGGTGGGCGACTCTATTCCACTTAAGCCGCCCACTGGTGTGCCTGGTGGGTGTGGTGCAGGGTGTATCTAGGATTTGATTTGCTGTTGGAAGCAACACTGCAAGATGGGGACCCAGAACCATGAGGGATTTGAATACTGCATGGGAAGGGCAGATTGTGCAGTACCCTGTGACGACCTGAATACTCCAGGGGCGTCACACAAGGGACCCTGGAACATAAGGATACCCAAAAAAATCCCTTTGGTCCGTATGAAAAGACCAATAATTAGATATTAGAACTCACAGTGCAGCAATAGTACTTACTCCACCATTTCTCTTCGACATGTAAGCAGCTACCAGACATACCGGTAGAAGAATATCCAAGGACAAATAGATGGGGGCCACATAAAATAGCAGATATCTGGCAGTTATAATAATGGACTTCAGCACATTATTCACAAACAATATATGGGCCCTTTGTAGCCCAAGAGCTCCTCATGATGCACAATTCCACCTGCTTTGGCTCTTTGGCCAATGATATGTCCGCCCCTGGACCGCAGGTTGTGAACTCTTGCTCTAGAGGCTACACTTTGCATTAGGCTAGGTTCACATGGGTGCATTTTTGGTTCTTGTGGGCAACGATGGATCTACGTGGATAAAATTCTCAACATTCACAAGTCTGATCCAGTTACGTCCATAATTTGTAGACTATATGGAGATAAGGTATGCACACCAGTGACTATGTAAGGGGAATACATGAAATAGCAGAAACTGCTGTGTGAATACTGACTTGAAAAATCCAATAGCTATATGTAAGAGTGAAATGTGAAAAATGGAATCTGCATTACTGCCGTGAACATATGAATAAAGAGAAATTTAGCTACTGAATTGATCAATGCAATAGAGCCCCAACACTACGCCAAAGTATTTCTCTACGTTGGGGTCCCTAGCTTGTGTGTGTCCTTTCATGCAGTTAAAAAACTTTCCGTGTATGGGAAGCCGAGACCCAGGCTATTTATGCGTATGATGTGGATTGGCAATAGGTGTGGTTGGGGAGGGTTCACAAACGAAAAACTACTAACAAATAAGGAATAACGTTTGGAACTCCATTCTAAGTCTGAACTGGGTGCAAAAACCTAAAAAAAATCACTAAATGGAGATAAGGTATGCACACCAGTGACTATGCAAGGGGAATACATGAAAAGCAGAAACTGCTGTGTGAATACTGACATGAAAAATTCAATAGCTATATGTAAGAGTGAAAATGTGAAAAATGGAACCTGCATTACTGCCATGAACATATGAATCAAGAGAAATTTAGCTACTGAATTGATCAATGCAATAGAGCCCCAACACTACGCCAAAGTTCAGTAGCTAAATTTCTCTTTATTCATATGTTCATGGCAGTAATGCAGATTCCATTTTTCACATATTCACTCTTACATATAGCTATTGGATTTTTCATGTCAGTATTCACACAGCAGTTTCTGCTATTACATGTATTCCCCTTGCATAGTCACTGGTGTGCATACCTTATCTCCATTTAGTGATTTTTTTTTAGGTTTTTGCACCCAGTTCAGACATAGAATGGAGTTCCAAACGTTATTCCTTATTTATTCATAATTTGTAGACGTCACTGCTCAAGAAAGCTCAGCCCTCATCTGAACTTAGCCGAAAGAAAACCTACAGATTTCAGGTGTTCCTGTCACGAAAGGTACGGGTGAGTACCAAGCGAGTGGCAAAAGGGAAGGTAAGGGAAAGATGTTGCACCATGACCAAACCTACCGCTGGTCCCTGGACTCCCTCACCTCCCTAGATAGGTTCCGCACCTATGCGCTGAGCTGGATACCTGACCCTAGGTATCCTTACAGCTGGTCCCTGGGATCCTTCACCACCCTAAATAGATTCTGCATCTATGCGCCGGGCAGGATACCTGACTCTAGGTATCCCTACAGCTGGTTCCTGGGATCCTTCACTACCCTAGATAGGTTCCATACCTATGCGCTGAGCAGGATACCTGACCCTAGGTATCCCTACAGCTGGTCGCTTGGGTCCTTCACTACCCTAGATAGGTTCCATACCTATGCGCTGAGCAGGATACCTGACCCTAGGTATCATTAGTGCTGGGCCCTAAATAGGGAATGGATGGGATGAGCGCTTCGTCAACTCCACTAAACACTGAAGAAGATACAAGGAGGACACACATGGGGAAAGTGCATGAACTACTTATCCACCGGTGACTCAGCAAGCTTCAGCAATGATAGTACAGAGGACAGTAAGCCGCCTGCTTGCAACCAGAACGGAACTGAATAATATCACCAGAACCAGTCCAGGGAAGCTGGGAGTATTTAAGCACCAAGAGAATACTGATAACCAGCAGCTGGACGGAAGGAGTAAAGTGGAAGAGATAAAAATCCAGCAGGAAAGCTACCTAGTACAATGAATACTGAAAGCAGGAACAATGGAAAGTCAGGGAGCATTTTGTGCAGTCAAACACTGTGACCTTCTATTGCCAGAAACCACATGACAGCTCTGGTTGGATAAATTCATGGCAGAAGTGCTGCATGGTGACAAGCCACGACCAAGTATCAATTCTAGCACGTGCCAGCCTTCACGAAGGAGAAGTTTATCCTGAGCCTAGACTTCCTCGAGTCTTTTTGAAATCCTCCCTCTCCTATCTCCCGTATAGTTTACACAATTCTCTTTTGCAGCTCTTTTTCAGTCTCCCCGATCCCTTTGACGCCCAAAGGGTTACTCTTCAGACTGATCGTACCCAGCAGATAAAGCACGCAAATGAGGAAAAGGTAGCATAACATTAAATGCAAGTGACACATTACCACACTTGTCTTAAATTGATATTTAATTAAAAAGTTAATTATTAATTAAGTTTATCAATTTCACAATCAGTTGTTCAATAGAAAAGAGCTCATTCATTTAATTATCTGTGTGCAGCTGATAGGATATGCTTTTTAGCCAGGAAAGGTTATCCCCGAATCTCTGTCAATTTAAATCAGTTTAGCGTCTAATTTATCCGGAGTGCTTCCTCCGCAGCCTTTTGATTTGATCTATAAATGTTTGCTTACAGAGCTGCTAAGTATTAAAGCCTGATCAAATAAAGAGATGGCCTGAATTACATTACATTTACTTAACAAGTCCTTGATGTTTATGTTTCTTCTCTGCGTTTCCTCCCTAATGTCTGAGCTTCGGATTTGCTAATTAAAGCAGGATTTCATGTTTAGCGGAGAGGAAAAAAAAATGGTTCCTTTTTCAGAATTTTAACCATAGTGCAATATGTAACACATTTGTGTGTAAAGTGCAAGAATCACATGGAGTGGAAGCGATGTGCACTGCGGCTGTGGAATCCACGGCTGCCACGTACTCTCCACCACAAGGATACGTGCACACCAAGACTTGAGACATGTCTCCATTTTTGTCCTTAAAGGGGTTGTCCGGTGTAAATGCGCAAGTCTGCTGTCGCGCCAGGTACGGGGAAGTACCAAGCAAATGGCGAAAGGTAAAGGAAACCCTGCATCCAGGGAAGGGAAAGATGGTGACCCCTGACCAAACCTACCACTGGTCCCTGGGGTCTCTCACCACCCTAGATAGGTTCTGCACCTATGCGCTGAGCTGGATGCCAGACCCTAAGCATCCCTAGTGCTAGGCCCTGAATTGGAAATGGGTAGGATGAGCTCTTCATCAACTCCTGACCACACCTACCACTGGTCCCTGGGGTCCCTCACCACCCTAGAGAGGTTCCACAGCTATGCACTGAGCTGGATGCCAGACCATAAGCATTCCTAGTGCTGGGCCCTGAATTGGAAATGGGTAGGATGAGCTCTTCATCAACTCCTGACCAAACCTACCACTGGTCCCTGGGGTCCCTCACCACCCTAGATAGGTTCCGCAGCTATGCACTGAGCTGGATGCCATACCCTAAGCATCCCTAGTGCTAGGCCCTGAATTGGAAATGGGTAGGATGAGCTCTTCATCAACTTCTGACCAAACCAACCACTGGTCCCTGGGGTCTCTCACCACCCTAGATAGGTTCTGCACCTATGGGCTGAGCTGGATGCCAGACCCTAAGCATCCCTAGTGCTATGCCCTGAATTGGAAATGGGTAGGATGAGCTCTTCATCAACTCCTGACCAAACCTACCACTGGTCTCTGAGGTCCCTCACCACTCTAGATAGGGTTTGGCATCCAGCTCAGTGCATAGCTGCGGAACCTATCTAGAGTGGTGAGGGAACTCAGGGACCAGTGGTAGGTTTGGTCAGGAGTTGATGAAGAGCTCATCCTACCCATTTCCAATTCAGGGCATAGCACTAGGAATGCTTAGGGTCTGGCATCCAGCTCAGCACATAGCTGCGGAACCGATCTAGGGTGATGAGGGACCCCAGGGACCAGCAGTAAGTTTGGTCAGGAGTTGATGAAGAGCTCATCCTACCCATTTCCAATTCAGGGCCTAGCACTAGGGATGCTTAGGGTCTGGCATCCAGCTCAGTGCATAGCTGCGGAACCTATCTAGAGTGGTGAGGGACCTCAGGGACCAGTGGTAGGTTTGGTCAGGAGTTGATAAAGAGCTCATCCTACCCATTTCCAATTCAGGGCCTAGCACTAGGGATGCTTAGGGACTGGCATCCAGCTCAGCCCATAGGTGCAGAACCTATCTAGGGTGGTGAGAGACCCCAGGGACCAGTGGTTGGTTTGATCAGAAGTTGATGAAGAGCTCATCCTACCCATTTCCAATTCAGGGCCTAGCACTAGGGATGCTTAGGGTCAGGTATCCAGCTCAGCGCATAGGTGCGGAACCTATCTAGGGTGGTGAGGGACCCCAGGGACCAGTAGTAAGTTTGGTCAGGAGTTGATGAAGAGCTCATCCTACCCATTTCCAATTCAGGGCCTAGCACTAGGGATGCTTAGGGTCTGGCATCCAGCTCAGTGCACAGCTGCGGAACCTAAGCATCCCTAGTGCTAGGCCCTGAATTGGAAATGGGGAGGATGAGCTCTTTATCAACTCCTGACCAAACTTACTGCTGGTCCCTGGGGTCTCTCACCACCCTAGATAGGTTCTGCACCTATGGGCTGAGCTGGATGCCAGACCCTAAGCATCCCTAGTGCTATGCCCTGAATTGGAAATGGGTAGGATGAGCTCTTCATCAACTCCTGACCAAACCTACCACTGGTCTCTGAGGTCCCTCATCACTCTAGATAGGGTTTGGCATCCAGCTCAGTGCATAGCTGCGGAACCTATCTAGAGTGGTGAGGGAACTCAGGGACCAGTGGTAGGTTTGGTCAGGAGTTGATGAAGAGCTCATCCTACCCATTTCCAATTCAGGGCATAGCACTAGGAATGCTTAGGGTCTGGCATCCAGCTCAGCACATAGCTGCGGAACCGATCTAGGGTGATGAGGGACCCCAGGGACCAGCAGTAAGTTTGGTCAGGAGTTGATGAAGAGCTCATCCTACCCATTTCCAATTCAGGGCCTAGCACTAGGGATGCTTAGGGTCTGGCATCCAGCTCAGTGCATAGCTGCGGAACCTATCTAGAGTGGTGAGGGACCTCAGGGACCAGTGGTAGGTTTGGTCAGGAGTTGATAAAGAGCTCATCCTACCCATTTCCAATTCAGGGCCTAGCACTAGGGATGCTTAGGGACTGGCATCCAGCTCAGCCCATAGGTGCAGAACCTATCTAGGGTGGTGAGAGACCCCAGGGACCAGTGGTTGGTTTGATCAGAAGTTGATGAAGAGCTCATCCTACCCATTTCCAATTCAGGGCCTAGCACTAGGGATGCTTAGGGTCAGGTATCCAGCTCAGCGCATAGGTGCGGAACCTATCTAGGGTGGTGAGGGACCCCAGGGACCAGTAGTAAGTTTGGTCAGGAGTTGATGAAGAGCTCATCCTACCCATTTCCAATTCAGGGCCTAGCACTAGGGATGCTTAGGGTCTGGCATCCAGCTCAGTGCATAGCTGCGGAACCTATCTAGAGTGGTGAGGGACCTCAGGGACCAGTGGTAGGTTTGGTCAGGAGTTGATAAAGAGCTCATCCTACCCATTTCCAATTCAGGGCCTAGCACTAGGGATGCTTAGGGACTGGCATCCAGCTCAGCCCATAGGTGCAGAACCTATCTAGGGTGGTGAGAGACCCCAGGGACCAGTGGTTGGTTTGATCAGAAGTTGATGAAGAGCTCATCCTACCCATTTCCAATTCAGGGCCTAGCACTAGGGATGCTTAGGGTCAGGTATCCAGCTCAGCGCATAGGTGCGGAACCTATCTAGGGTGGTGAGGGACCCCAGGGACCAGTAGTAAGTTTGGTCAGGAGTTGATGAAGAGCTCATCCTACCCATTTCCAATTCAGGGCCTAGCACTAGGGATGCTTAGGGTCTGGCATCCAGCTCAGTGCACAGCTGCGGAACCTAAGCATCCCTAGTGCTAGGCCCTGAATTGGAAATGGGGAGGATGAGCTCTTTATCAACTCCTGACCAAACTTACTGCTGGTCCCTGGGGTCTCTCACCACCCTAGATAGGTTCTGCACCTATGGGCTGAGCTGGATGCCAGACCCTAAGCATCCCTAGTGCTATGCCCTGAATTGGAAATGGGTAGGATGAGCTCTTCATCAACTCCTGACCAAACCTACCACTGGTCTCTGGGGTCCCTCACCACTCTAGATAGGGTTTGGCATCCAGCTCAGTGCATAGCTGCGGAACCTATCTAGAGTGGTGAGGGAACTCAGGGACCAGTGGTAGGTTTGGTCAGGAGTTGATGAAGAGCTCATCCTACCCATTTCCAATTCAGGGCATAGCACTAGGAATGCTTAGGGTCTGGCATCCAGCTCAGCACATAGCTGCGGAACCGATCTAGGGTGATGAGGGACCCCAGGGACCAGCAGTAAGTTTGGTCAGGAGTTGATGAAGAGCTCATCCTACCCATTTCCAATTCAGGGCCTAGCACTAGGGATGCTTAGGGTCTG
Source organism: Anomaloglossus baeobatrachus (assembly GCF_048569485.1). Classification (NCBI taxonomy): domain Eukaryota; kingdom Metazoa; phylum Chordata; class Amphibia; order Anura; family Aromobatidae; genus Anomaloglossus; species Anomaloglossus baeobatrachus. The sequence goes on from NC_134360.1 coordinate 41,215,183, forward strand.
GCATCCAGCTCAGTGCATAGCTGCGGAACCTATCTAGAGTGGTGAGGGACCTCAGGGACCAGTGGTAGGTTTGGTCAGGAGTTGATAAAGAGCTCATCCTACCCATTTCCAATTCAGGGCCTAGCACTAGGGATGCTTAGGGACTGGCATCCAGCTCAGCCCATAGGTGCAGAACCTATCTAGGGTGGTGAGAGACCCCAGGGACCAGTGGTTGGTTTGATCAGAAGTTGATGAAGAGCTCATCCTACCCATTTCCAATTCAGGGCCTAGCACTAGGGATGCTTAGGGTCAGGTATCCAGCTCAGCGCATAGGTGCGGAACCTATCTAGGGTGGTGAGGGACCCCAGGGACCAGTAGTAAGTTTGGTCAGGAGTTGATGAAGAGCTCATCCTACCCATTTCCAATTCAGGGCCTAGCACTAGGGATGCTTAGGGTCTGGCATCCAGCTCAGTGCACAGCTGCGGAACCTAAGCATCCCTAGTGCTAGGCCCTGAATTGGAAATGGGGAGGATGAGCTCTTTATCAACTCCTGACCAAACTTACTGCTGGTCCCTGGGGTCCCTCACCACCCTAGATCGGTTCCGCAGCTATGCGCTGAGCTGGATGCCAGACCCTAAGCATCCCTAGTGCTATGCCCTGAATTGGAAATGGGTAGGATGAGCTCTTCATCAACTCCTGACCAAACCAACCACTGGTCCCTGGAGTCCCTCACCACCCTAGATAGGTTCCGCACCTATGCGCTGAGCTGGATACCTGACCCTAGGCATCCCTAGTGCTGGGACCTGAATTGGAAATGGGTAGGATGAGCTCTTCATCAACTCCTGACCAACCTTACTGCTGGTCCCTGGGGTCCCTCACCACCTAGATAGGTTCTGCACCTATGTAAAAATAACAAAAAACAAGTTCCAGCTCACCACTCTTCTGCATAGGAATCCATTTGGGTCGGTGCACGGTACCCGTGGTTGGCGTCCACAGCTCAGATAAACATTGTAAGAGAAACAGGGAGGGAAACATAGCCAGCACCGGTGTCTTTTAAAAATTAGAAATTTATTAAATCACAATAAAAATGGTATCAATGGATTAAAATATTCTCTCCATATGCCTTACTACACCTTACGCGTTTCAGAGAAAAACTCCTTAATCATAGGCAAATATTTGTAATATTTATAAGTAACCAATAAACTAGCATAACGATGGCCAGACCAGATACTACAAGTGTGCTTCACCTTTTGTGTCCTCCCCCCCCTTTCCCCATAGATTGTAAGCTTTCGAGCAGGGCCCTCATTCCTACTGTAGCTGCTGAATTATTGTTTTGTTTTTGTCTGTACAAGCCCCCAACTGATTGTAAAGTGCTGCGGAATATGTTGGTGCTATATAAATAAACTTTATTATTATTAATGATTATCTACACCTATGTGCCGAGCCGGATACCCAACCCTAGATATCCCTAGTACTGGGCCCTAAATGGGGTACGGGTGGGATGAGCTCTTCGTTAGAGAAGGGAAGGGAAACCCTGTATTCAGGGAAGGGAAAGATGGTGACCCCTGACCAAACCTACCACTGGTCCCTCACCACCCTAGATAGGTTCCGTACCTATGCGCTGAGCTGGATACCTGACCCTAGGTATCCCTAGTAGTGAGCCCTGAATTGGAAATGGGTAGGATGAGCTCTTCATCAACCCCACTAAATGCTAAACCTACTGCTGGTCTCTGAGGTCCCTCCCCACCGTAGATAGGTTCCGCACCTATGCGTCTAGCCGGATACCTGACCCTAGCGCTGGGCCCTAAATAGAGAACGAATAGGATGAGCTCTTCGTCAACCCCACTAAACACTAGAGAAGATGCAAGGAGGACACACGGGGGAAAAAGCATGAACTAGTTATTCACAAATGACTCAGGTAGAAGTTCAGGAAAGTTTTCAGCAACAATACCACAGAGGAGTAAAAGCCACCTGCTTGCACCCAGGGAAACCCTGTGTTTAGGGAAGGAGATGACCCCTGACTGAACCTACTGCTGGTCCCTGGGGTCCCTTACCACCCTAGATAGGTTCCCCACCTATGCGCCAAGCCGGATATCTGACCCTAGGTATCTCTAGTGCTAGGCCCTAAATAGAGAACGGGTGGGATGAGGTCTTTGTCAGACCAACAAAACACTATAGAAGACACATGAGGGCACACAGGGGAAAAAGTGCATGAACTACTTATTCACAGATCACTCAGGTAGAAGTTCAGCATAGTGACAGCAACAATATCACAGCTGAGTACAAGCCACCTGCTTGTGTGGCGCCCTGGACAAGCCAGGGGCCACAGAGAACAACACCCACACACCCCACACTCTCGGTCAGGCACACCGAAGTCAGACAAAAACCCATGTTGCCTCCCTCCAGGGGCTGATGATCACACCAGGGGGGTGGGCCAGGCGGTTGGCCCCACCCACCGAGGAGTTCACAGTCCTGGCGGCGGGAAAACCAGGCAGATGAGTGGAGGAGTGGAGCAGATTAGGTTTTGAGTGGAAAGTGAGAGGAAGGAAAAAGTGGCAGTTAAGCAGCCTGAAGTGAGTCCGGGTGTGTGGCCCGGACGGATCAGCAAGGTTGGCAGACGGTGGTGACCGTCTGCAGGAGTGGCCTATCGGAGTCTACCGTAAGGACCGTGGACGGGCGGTGGCCCGGCGGTACCGGACCGGTACACAAAGAGAAGTCAGCACCATCTGGCAGGCTCTTGCGGACCCCGGCAAGGCTAGGAGTCACCGTGAATTTGCTAAATCCGTTAGCGAAGGGAACCTCCTGGGTTTCCCAGCAGCCAAGTCCCGTCAGAAGGCAACAGTCCAACCGAGAGAGGGAAACACAGTCACCACCAAGGCTAAAGTTCCCAGGGCCAGAGCCTGCGGGCAAAAGGGGCTCCTCCGGCCCATATCCAAGCTGGGGAGCGGGTTACCGGTGGGAACCCATTGGAACCGTTTACAGTACATAGGTGCAGGGAAAGGCAGTCATCACCAACCTGCCGGGGAAAACAACACCGCAGCCGTCTGTGGGACCCGTCCATCCAGCCGTGTGTTTTACCGAGAACTGTGTCCTCATCATTGGCTGAGTGAGTACCACCGTGCCGTGCGGCACAGCGCTGCCCCTGTGACCCTGCACCTCGCCAGGCCCCGTAACCCGCCTGCCATGCATCCCTACCCCATCACTGGGCCCCGGGACAACCAACCCCCTACCCACGGAGGGGAGAAATAACATCCAGGCTGCTCCCTGTCATCGCTCTCGGGATCCCCGTCCAGAGCAGCGGTGGTGTCACCAATATCACCACAACTGTGGGTGGCGTCACGGACAATAACCAAATCCCCACAATCAATCCCCACCCTTTTCACTCACGGGCGAGGAGCGCCGCTCGAGTCCCTGGGATCCGGCCCACCGCTCGAGCCACCACCGAGCAGCAGCAGCAGCAGCGGCCGGACCCGAGCAGTGGGAGAGCGCAGCGTCCCCTCCTCCGCCCGCGACACTTGCACAACCAGAGCTAGAATGAGCTGAATAATATCACCAGCACCAGTCCAGGAAAGATGGGAGTATTTAAACACAAAGGGAATAGTGATAATCAGCAGATGGACAGAAGGAGAGCTTCGCTGGGCCCTAAAGGGGAAAATATGCAAACCCAGCAGGAAAGCTACTTATTACAATGAATACTAACAGCAGGAACAATAGAAAGTAAGGGAGCATTTTGCGCAGCCAAACGCTGTGACAAGCTATTGCAAGAAAACACATGACTGTCGGTCACCCGTGACACACCCGTGACACCACGCTGCCACATACTCCACCACAAGGGTACATACACACCTTGACTTTTAGACATGCGAGAATCAACAGAGTTCTTCAGGTGGAAGACATGTCTCCGTCTTTTGTCTTTAAAGAGGTTTGTTTTTTTTTTTTCGTTTCAGTGGTTTTTAAGCAAATTAAAAGCTTTGTTTTACAGTACCAGCAAAAGCTACGAGATTTCAGAAATCTCGTGCACATGCTTGTTTTTTTTTTCCTTGACTGAATTTGAGACCTGCAGCCTTTTTTAAATCTGCAGCGTGCCTATTCTTTCAGCATTTTTGCAGCATTTTTTTACCCATAAAAAGCGATGAGAAAGTGCATTAATGCTGCAAATCCTATTTGCTGCATTTTTGCAGCATTTTTGGTGAATACAATTAGGGTTTTTTACTTAAAAAATAAAATGCAAAACACTATTCAATCATCTCTATATCTAGGAGAATAGGATTACAACAAATATGGCTGCCATTACAGTATCCCTTCCTTCATGATCTGGCCAATATGTGACAACCCAACTTTTAAGCTTGACTCATCAATTTATGCATGAATGTTCCTATAAATGCTGGTTGTACACTACTTTTACATTGATGGGCGGCACAGTGGCTCAGTGGTTAGCACTGCAGTCTTGTGGTAGCTCAGTGGTTAGCACTGCAGTCTTGCAGCACTCGGGTCCTGGGTTCAAACCCACCAAGGACAACATCTGTAAGGAGTTTGTATGTTCTCCCCGTGTTTGCGTGGGTTTCCTCCTGGTTCTCCGGTTTCCTCCCACACTCCAAAGACATACAAATAGGGACTCTAGATTGTGAGCCCCAATGGGGACAGTATTACCACTGTATGTAAAGTGCTGTGGAATTAATAGTGCTATATAAATGAATAAAATTATTATTATTATTATTAATTAATTGATTGCCTAGCCTTAGGATAGGTCAGCATCGCCTGGGTGGCCGGGTTAGGACACCCTACACCCCTACCAATCAGCTGTTCCCAGTAGAAAACAGCCAGAAATGCTCAGTTCCAGAGCTGCCCTGTCTTCTGATAGTGCCGTTCCTATCTTCAAATCAATGGGAGGCGGATGTGCAGTACCCGCTATCAGTTGAAGGGGCAGCTCCAGAACTGAGCATTTCCAGCTGCCGCTGAAGGCACTGGTAACGGCTGATCGGCGGATGTGCAGGATGTTGGACCGGATCAGACACTGATGATGTATTGTAAGGATAAGTCATCAATGTAAAAGTAGCAGTCAACCTCTTTAACAAGTCAGTAGTGTAAACTTGCCAGTAGTGTCACGAGTGACAGAGAGTCATGTGGTTTCTGCCCATAGAAGGTCACAGTTTTTGGCTGCGCAAAATGCTCCCTGACTTTCCAATGTTCCTGTTGTCAGTATTTATTGGTATAGGTAGATTTCCTGTTGGATTCATCTCTCCCCTTTTGGACCCAGCAGAGCTCGCCTTCCACCCAGCTGCTGATCATCAGCATTGTCTTGGTGTTTATATACCCCTTCCTCCCTTGGACTGGTGCTGGTGATATTCTCAGTTCATTCAAGTATTGGGTGCAGACAGGTGGCTTGTGCTCCTCTGTGATATCGTTGCTGAAAGCTTTGCTGAACGTCTACCTTAGTCTTCTGTAGATAAGTAATTCATGCTTTTTCCCCTGTGTGTCCCTCTTGTGTCTTCTATAGTGTTTAGTGGGGTTGATGAAGAGCTCATGCCATCCATTCCCTATTTAGGGCCCCTCACTAGGAATACCTAGGGTCAGGTATCTGGCGCAGCGCATAGGTGTGGAACCTATCTAGGGTGGTGAGGAACCCCAAGGACCAGCTGTAGGTTTGGCCATGGATCACCATCTTTCCCTTCCTTTTCGCCATTCGCTTGGTACTTCCTTGTACCTAGCGTCACAGGAGCACCTGAAATCTGTAGGCTTTCCTTCAGCTACGTTTAGATGAGGGCTGAGCTTTCTGGATCAGTCACGTCTACAAATTGTGGACGTTACTGGATCAGACTTGTGCATGTTGCGAGTTTTATCCGGATGGATCCATCGTTGCCCACAAGGACCAAAAATATGCTCATATGAACTTAGCCTAATGCAAAGTGTAGCTTCTAGAGCAAGAGTTCACAACCTGCGGTCCAGAGGCGGACATATCATTGGTGCAACCAAGGTTCAGGTATCCGGAACTTCTGCCTGAGTCATCTGTGGATAAGTTGTTCATGCTTTTTCCCCTGTGTGTCCTCCTTGTGTTTTCTATAGTGTTTTAGTAGGGTTAATGAAGAGCTCAACCCGGTCAATAAGGGAACAGCACTAGGGATACCTAGGGTCAGGTATCCGGCTCGGCACATAGGTGTGGAACCTATTTAGGGTGGTGAGTGACCCGAGGGACCTGCAGTGGGGATACCTAGGGTCAGGTATCTGGATCGGCACATAGGTGTGGAACCTATCTAGGGTGGTGAGGGACCCCAGGGACTAGCACTAGGGATACCTAGGGTCAGGTATCCGGCTCGGCACATAGGTGTGGAACCTATCTAGGGTGGTGAGGGACCCGAGGGACCAGCACTAGGGATACCTAGGGTCAGGTATCCGGCTCGGCACATAGGTGTGGAACCTATCTAGGGTGGTGAGGGATCCAAGGGACCTGCAGTAGGGATACCTAGGGTCAGGTATCTGGCTCGGCACATAGGTGTGGAACCTATCTAGGGTGGTGAGGGACCCGAGGGACCAGCACTAGGGATACCTAGGGTCAGGTATCTGGCTCGGCACATAGGTGTGGAACCTATCTAGGGTGGTGAGGGACCCGAGGGACCAGCACTAGGGATACCTAGGGTCAGGTATCCGGCTCGGCACATAGGTGTGGAACCTATCTAGGGTGGTGAGGGATCCAAGGGACCTGCAGTAGGGATACCTAGGGTCAGGTATCTGGCTCGGCACATAGGTGTGGAACCTATCTAGGGTGGTGAGGGACCCCAGGGACCAGCACTAGGGATACCTAGGGTCAGGTATCCAGCTCGGCACATAGGTGTGGAACCTATTTAGGGTGGTGAGTGACCCGAGGGACCTGCAGTGGGGATACCTAGGGTCAGGTATCTGGCTCGGCACATAGGTGTGGAACCTATCTAGGGTGGTGAGGGACCCCAGGGACCAGCAGTAGGGATACCTAGGGTCAGGTATCTGGCTCGGCACAAAGGTGTGGAACCTATCTAGGGTGGTGAGGGACCAGCACTAGGGATACCTAGGGTCAGGTATCTGGCTCGGCACATAGGTGTGGAACCTATCTAGGGTGGTGAGGGACCCCAGGGACCTGCAGTAGGTTTGGTCAGGGGCCACCATGTCCCACTTCCCTAGACACAAGGCTTCTTATCACTTCCCCGTGCCTGTTGTGACAATTAGCTCGCGGGATGGCCATATTGATAACTAAAATCTAAATGTGTGCCACCATAGAAGACCCTGGACAGACCTGACGTAAATCTTGTGTGACTCTATCACTATCTATAAGGTATCTCCTAGAACAAGAAATTCTGCTTTAGAAGAAAAGTTGAGGAAAATCCCACATAATAAAACGGTTGCACCGAGTCATTTGTGGGCGATTTGAAGGAAAACAGAGCATATAATCAGGACGCGGGAGGGGGACCTATGATGCCAATAGACTCTTGTGCTGTCAGCTATAGAAATAATTAGAATGTCATCCCCCTGGCAAAGAAAATGTAAATACATCTAAAATACGACATAATGACATTCTGTTCTGGGAGCCAGGAGGATCTGCTTCAAATAAAGGCAGCATTAGAGGAACAATTACATCTCAGGGACAGGTTGGGAGAGACACAGACCTCACTGGAGCCGGCGCTGAAGGAGGGGAACAGCGTAAATCTTGTTCCGTCATAGGCAAGAATGTTATTAGCAGCTGCAATGTAAACCCTCAGGCTGCCATATCTCTGCAATGGATCAGGAGCACTTTCTTCTTACTTTCATTGACTAAGTAGAGTGACCAGGACATTTTTACAAGAGTCTGAAGAATCTATATCTGTATGATGGTAACTCGTAAAAATGTAGGTGTGAGTGGGATCATCAATCCCTATCAATGCTGCACTGGGTGACCAACGCCGGGAGAAAAACTTTACACTTTTACCACTTTTCTAATTTCTGGGTAACTAGGTAAGAATAAATATGGCTTTGTCCTAAAAAAGGCCAGAGGAGAAGTTCACAGGGCCAGCGAAACCATGCACCCCTGAGGTGGTCAACGGCCGTACATATTGGAGTTTTGCCCTTGTTTTTTACAACCCATACAGTTTAGTATACTTCAGTCATGCTTGGTACAGGGAAGTACCATAGGAAGGGAAGGGAAACCCTGTGTCTAGGGAAAGGGAAGATGGTGACCCCTGACCGAAACTACTGCTGGTCCCTGGAGTCCCTCACCACTCTAGATAGGTTCCACACCTATGCGCTAAGCTGGATACCTGACCCTAGGTATCCCTAGTGCTGGGACCTTGGGTCCCTCACCACCCTAGATAGTTTCCGAACCTATGCGCCAAGCAGGATACCTGACCCTAGGTATCCCTACAGCTGATCCCTTGGGTCCCTCACCACCCTAGATAGGTTCCACACCTATGCGCCAAGCCGAATACCTGACCCTAGATATCCCTACTGCTGGTCCCTTGGGTCCCTCACCACCCTAGATAGGTTCTACACCTATATGCCGAGCCGCATACCTGACCCTAGGTATCCCTACAGCTGGTCCCTTGGGTCCCTCACCACTCTAGATAGGTTCCGCACCTATACGCCGAGCAGGATACCCGACCCCGGTATCCCTAGTGCTGGGCCCTAAATAGGGAACAGATGGGATGAGCTCTTCGTTAACCCCTCTAAACATTAAAGAAGACACAGGGAGGACAAACAGGGGGAAAATGCAGGAACTACTTATCCACAGATGACTCAGCAAAGTAACAGCAACAACACCAAAGCTGAATACAAGCCACCTGTTTGCAACCAGAGCTTGAATGAACTGAATAATATCACCAGCACAACTCCAAAGAAGATGGGAGTATTTAAGTACAAAGGGAATACTGATAATAAGCATCTGAACAGAAGGAGAGCTTCGCTGGGTTCTAAAGGGGAAGAGATGAAAACCCCACAGGAACGTTACCTGGTGCAATGAATGCTAACAGCAGGAATAAAAATAAGTCAAGGAGCAATTTTCACAGCGAAACACTGTGACTTTATATTGCCAAAAACCAAATGACTGTCTGTCACCTGTGACAATGTCTTACTATTGACTAATGATTTCTGGAATCTCACAGGTTTTCCTGTAAAAAGCAGCTTTTAATTTGTATAAAAAAAAAATGAAGTAAAAACGCAACGTGTGAACATAGCCTAACACTAGATCAGTGTCCTGAGTTTCCTCTCCACTTGTCTTGTTTCTTTCAAATTGTTCTTTCTTTTTTTTCTGCACAGATCTGTTCAGTATATATATATATATATATATATATATATATATATATATATTTTTTTTTTTTTTTTTTTCATTTATCACATGTTCCTTATATAGCACCAACATAGTTGTACACAGATTTGTCATGGCTCAGTTTGGGGGTTCAATCCAGTGACCTGTGGTTTCATGGTCGGCTCCACTGTCTGCTGGGCTAATGTCTTTTCTTCTCTGGCTTCTTCCCTTCCCTGATGGTTCTAATTGCCTTTGTTCACCCTTCTTGGTTGGCCCATCTCCAGGTGTTCCTCATTTTCCCGTTTTGGTCTGTCGTATCTCATTATGGGTTGGGCTTGATATGTTCACCTTTCACTGCACTTCCTTGCTGGCTATACCTCTAGGTGAATTTGAGTCTAGGAGTTCCAGCTCTTCAGCTAAGGCCAGAGTCACACTTGCGAGTGACTTGCGCATATCTCGCATCGCATCACCCGGCATGGCTGCACACTCTCCTGACAGGAGTGGGTCGGCTGCATGTATTTCTATACAGCTGAGACGCTCCTGTCCAGAGAGCTGCAAGCCATGCCGGGTGATGCGATGCGAGATACGCGCGAGTCACTTGCAAGTGTGACTCTAGCTTAAGGGGTTTATCTTTGGGTAAACACCAGTTGAGTTCCTGCTGAGTGTTGGAACTACTCCTTCACATTATATGAACGTGTTTTAGTTTTCTCACACTGGGTTCTGTATCTTCCTGCACACCATCCTTTCAACCTTGTTAACAGTGTGTTGCAGCCTCCCCTCTGGTCCCTCAGGTGGTACAAGAAACCGCTCGATGGCCTTGTAGCCAGTCAGGTCCAAAGAGGTGTTTTTAGTTGGCAGCTATGATCTTTCTAGCTTGGACAGGGACCAGTTGGTTGCGGGTGCATCACCTCCTTGTAGCAGGTCTTCCCTTTTTACGTTTCCCATGTGTGAGAGTCTTTATGTTCATAACAAGATTATCAAGACTTACATCACTCTTTGTCCTTAATCAGTCTCACAATCTACATTTCCATATTTCTAGGGGCATTGAAATAGGTTTTCCACACCTGGGAGCGATGAAAGTCTGCAGTCACTCTATGTGGCTGCAGACTTTGCAATTCTCATAGCGCGTGTATCGCACACTGTCAGGATTCTCCCAGTATTGCTACCCAGAGCAAGTGATCACACAATTTCCATACCTCCAGCCACATTGTAACTAAACATGCACAGGCTTATTCAACACAATTAGATTGAGCGAAGACAAGCACATCTAGTTGAAAGTGACCAAAAGTATACAAATTGAAAACCACAAGACCACCCGCTCTTGGCAGTGATAATGTGGAAACCTGACAGTGTGTGGTGTGCACACTATAAGGATTTAGAAGTCACATAGAGTGACTCCAGACTTTCATCTCAAGCCTGGATAACCCCATTAAAACCTGCCTTTAAGCTCCCCACTCACAGGAACGTGACATCCATCCAGTTCCCAATTTTGGAAGGGGGGTTTACATAAACCCTACCCACTTTCATCCCAAGAGAGTGGGAGAATCAAATACAGTGCACAGCTATGCTTTTCCCTTTGTTACACATACACCCTGGCCTGCTGCACACTGGCCCGCTTGATGATATGTCGGTGCCCTGCTCTGATCCACTGACCTTGCTTCCACCACATGGCTAATTTGCATGTGATGCTCTAGAAGGGATTCACATGCAAATTAGCAGTGTGTAGTGGCCGAAGTGACAGGTCCGGGCCCCTCTGCTGCGGTTGTGACTGGAGCTCGGTGAAGAGGAAGGCCCGGAGCTTAATAAAGCTAAGTAATTACCCTGTACCCAGCCGGGCCCCCCTCTTCACCGGGCCCCATACACCAGTCATGGCTGCCATGCCCTGATGGCGTCCCTGCCCTGGGGTAAGCAAATTTCGTATACAATTCATCGGACCATGACTGGATCTGTGTCTGGGACAGAAATATGTAGCTATGCCCATAAGATTTCTGGCAGATGCATAACATTTACCCAAGATACATGAGAACTTGGTGCAAGTAATAAAATATATGAAATATAGCAATATGAGAAAGCACTTTATGTTCACTTTTTCCTCATCCATCTAAACTTTTTACAAACTAAAACATCAAGATTGAAATATATTGCTTTTCAATAATCCCTCCCTCTAAATCTATGATGGAGTTAAATTGGTATTTTCATCAGTCAGTAAATCACCTGTTCACCCTTGTCAGTAATTTGATTACAACGTAACCTCTATAATGGAAAGAGGCTGACAAATGACAATTGAACAGCGCTAATCGGATTACAGAAAAGCCCGGATTCCCCCAGGTACAATGCATCACGACTTGTCACAGAACCCACAAACTCACTTGTTCTGTAACCAGTTCCAGAAAATTAAAATGTAATTTAGGCAACAGTTTCCACTACTAAGTATGTTAGTATGTAAGACCCGGGGCTGCGCTCCCATCTCTGCTCCCCTTGTGTATTCGCTCTAATCAGTGTCAAGCCAGTCAGCAAAGAAGCGAAATTTTAAGGACATATATAAACCATCCGTCAATGTAAAAAAGCAGAAAAAAAAACAACTGAATTACACATCCCAAAGTGCATTACAGAGGGGGCATTAAAAAACAGACGCTGCCCTGCTATAAACACAGAAATGGGTAATATATATATATATATATATATATATACTAGCTGTAGTACCCAAGGTTGCCCGGGATGGTAACTAAGGGGGGGCTTTACATGTTGCGACATCGCTACCAATATATCGTCGGGGTCACGTCGCTAGTGATGCACATCCGGCGCCGGTAGCGACATCGCAGCGTGTAAATCCTAGGAGCGACAATGAACGAGCGCAAAACAGTCAAAAATCGCTGATCTGTGTCACGTCGTTCATTTTCATAACGTCGCTCCAGCTGCAGATACGATGTTGTTTGCAGCTCCACACATCGCTGTGTGTGAAGCCGCAGGAACGACAAACATCTCCTTACCTGCGTCCACCGTCAATGCGGAAGGGAGAAGGTGGGCGGGATGTTATGACCCGCTCATCTCCGCCCCTCCGCTTCTATTGGGCGGCCGCTTAGTGACGTCGCAGTGACGCCGAACACACCTCCCCCTTGAAGGAAGGATTGTTCGGCGGTCACCGCGACATCGCCGACAAGGTATGTGCGTGTCTCACTCTCCCTCTCTGTCTGTCATGCTCTCTCTCTGTGTATGTGTGTCTCTGTCGTCTCTGTTTCTGTCTCTGTGTGTCTCTGTGTGATTCTGTGTGTGTCTCTGAGTGTCTGTTTCTGTCGTCTCTGTCTCTGTGTGTCTCTGTGCATCTCTGTGTGTCTGTCTCTGTGTGTATCTGTGTGTCTCTGTGTGTGTCTGTGTGTGTGTGTCTGTGTGTCTCTGTCTCTCTGCATCTGTCTCTGTGTGTCTCTGTATCAGTTTCTGTGTGTCTGTGTCTCTGTGTCTGTATCAGTCTCTATGTGTCTCTGTCTCTATGTGTCTCTGGCGCTCTGTGTGTCTCTGTCTCTGTGTGTCTCTGTGTATGCCTGTCTCTGCGTGTCTCTGTGTTTCTCTGTGTCTGTGTCTCTGTGTGTCTGTGTCTGTGTCTCTGTCTGTCTCCATCTGTCTCTGTGTCTTTGTTTCTGTGTGCCTCTGTATCAGTCTCTGTGTGTGTCTGTTTCTCTGTTTCTGTGTGTCTCTGTCTCAGTCTCTGTGTGTGTCTTTGTGTGTTTCTGTGTGTGTCTCTGTCTCTGTTTCTGTATCAGTCTCTGTGTATGTGTCTCTGTGTGTCTGTCTCTGTACATGTCTGTCTCTGTGTCTCTTTGTTTGTGCCTGTCTCTGTGTGTCTGTGTCTGTGTGTCTTTGTCTCTGTGTGTGTGTGATGCCCTGGCAAAACCAGGTAGTCACAAATACTTTACATCCTCCTTGTTACCACCAGAAACCCACACTTAGGCAACACACATCCATTAAACCCTAGCCACCCCCTCGTAATAATAGGGACACACCAGTGGGCGGGATCAGGTGGATGTGAACACCCACCTAGGGGTCCTGAGGTGTCAGAGGCGGGGAACAAGTCAGTCTAAGTTTGGAGAACAGTACGGTCTAGTCCAAGCTCGGCTTGGGTCTAGTCTGAGAGAGTCAAGTAGAGGTCAAGTGCAGACTGTGCAGTGTAGTCAGGGGTAGGAGCCCTTGGACTACCCGGCTAGGTGGCAGACGGTGAACAGGGCCACAGGCGACGGAAATCTGGTCGCGGGAAACCTAAAGTGGACCGGGGCAGCCTTGTAGCTCACCGGTGCCGACAGCAGGAATCCGGTCCAGAGGCCGTGCACAGTCGGGGTGCCTGGACCCTAGGGCGAGGAAGGTTGCAAACCCCCTCTCCAATTAACCAGCCGGGGACAAGGTTTTAGGCCTTGTTCCATTAACTGCCCAGATAGAGCGAAACGGAAGCCCAATGCGGGAGATAGGGTGTCCGTCCAAAAACCCACTGAGATCCCAAGGGTCAGCTTTCGCAGGCCACAGCTCCAAACACATACAAAACCGGGAGTGGACTTCTCCGTTCCACACAAAGTCGTCCAAAGAGAAAGAAAAACAAAAAGTGCAGGAGGAAGGGATTCTTGTTAAGCGACCTGGGTGCGGGACCCGAATGCACCTTCCTAAGGCAGCCGGCCACTGGCAACTTGGTTTACTATTGGACTTGTGTGAAATTACTGAACTGTGAGTACACCATTGTCCCCCGGTCCAACCCGGCGCGCCACCTCCAGCAGCCATCACTCCCGTGTTCAGACCGCGGGCCACGGGACTACACCCCCCCTACCCGTGGAGGGGATCCCATCTTGCTGCCCCGCTCCATCAGCCCCGAGCGCCCCATCACCAGGCAGCGGCGGTGCCACCATCCCTCACTGCAACCCACGGGTGGCGTCACAGACACAACACTTCCCCTGTAAATATCCCCTTTTCCGACGGTTGGGAGGACGGGCGGCCGTGCAAGCCCGGGTCCGGTCACTACTCGAGCTGCAGCAGCGAACCTGGATCCGAGCAGGCCCCTCAAGAAGAAGCAGCAGCGGCCCCCGCCCGCAACATATGTCTACCTCTGTGTGTGTCTTTGTCTCTGTGTGTCTGTCTGTGTGTGTCTCTCTCTTTCACCACAGAAATCATATTACCTCACACATAAGCTTCTTATACCAAAAATGTCTTTTGTTGCCTATAGCAACCAATCACATCTCCTATTAATGACCTGTAGCTCCCAGGTCCACAGACTTTAATGTAAGCAAGTTTTTGGTGAATAACTGTAAAGTGCGGGGTTACATCTTCCTCTCAGAACGTCTCAGAATGTAGTCTACGACATTCCTGAGTCACATGAGGCGTCTGTGCAAAATGTTGTGATTGTAAATGCGACAGTGCGGATTCCTTTAGCGAATACATACACACAGCTTTATATATATATATATATATTACACACACACACGCAAACAGTGTACCCCAAATCCGAAATCTGATTATCTGATTAAAATGCATAGTTTAAAGGACTTTTCCCTTTCTGCTAAAAACTGTCGACTGTGCCTAACAGACAAATGTTAATAGGTGCATACTGAACATGAAATTTACTCTACGTTAAGGCATACAAACATTGAATACAGGAATTTGGACATTCATTACTGCTAAGGAAATAAAATTGTAAAATGTAAAAATTGAGACACTTAAAATATAAAAAAGGCCAGTTTTATGTGAGCCCAGCAGCCAGCGTCAAGGCGTATGTCTTTTGTTGGGTGCCTACCTAAATGACTTTACCAGGGCTGAAAAAGCTTACAACTGTTATGCTTGCGGAGCGAGCACTGTATTAGTAGGTCCACTGGACCAAAGATACTGTTCACTTGCCTAGGGGAGCGAACTGGATCGGCCGTCGAGTCTTCACTACTGCCACTGGAGGTGGCAGCAGGTACACGCGCTGGTAAGCAGCCGGCAGAGGGCAGCCCCAGGGGATATGCGGTACCCTGGCAGCTGGCGCCATGGACACAGTACAGTCTTAGGTAGATGCGCCAGCAGGCAGAGTAGTGGATCTGTCTGGGATGAATGGATGGGTAGATACAGCAGCAACGATCAGTGTCGATACATGCAGTGGTGGGTATCGTGATAGCCAGCTGGCTTGGATGGTAGTGGCAGCAGCAGATCAGCAAACTGGCCCAACACTGAAATATAAACAAATGTCAGCAGCAGCACAAAGGGACCTAAGAACTAGCAACATAACTAACTTGTTGCCCAGGCACCTCCCTTAAGGGGAAGGTGTCTTAAATACCTGCAATCTATCAGCTGAGCTGAGAGGCACTTCCAGGTCAGGGTACACTGGCCCTTTAAGAAAAGAGGCATGGCCGTGCACACCCCTCAGATAGAACCAGGAGGCCTGTGAGGTGTACACAGGCTTTTGGAGACAGCAGCATGGACCGGGGATGGGGCAGCCACTGCAGGAAATCCAGACAGGTATGTAAGAAAACCAATGTCCCCGCCGGGGGAGGGGGGCAGGACAGTGCGAGGACGCACAGATGGTCATTATAACAACTTAATGGGCAGGCAGGAATGGTCTTTTTTATACCATGTTCTACATGAAAAAAGAAAAATTTGTAATTTTTACACTTTTCACACAGGCAATTTCTTCAGATTATTTTAGAATTTCACTAACAGTTTTCAGTAGTTTCCTTCGAGGAAACACATCGAGGACCTGCGGTGGAACGCATCGAGGAGCTGAGGTGGAGCGCATTGCGGACCTGCGGTGGAACGAATCAAGGACCTGTGGTGGAGCGCATCAAGGACCTCCGGTGGAATGCATCAAGGACCTACGGTGGAGCACATCTAGGACCTGCGGTGGAGCGCAACGAGGACCTGTGGTGGAGCGTATCGAGGACCTGCGGTGGAACACATTGAGGACCTGCGGTGGAACGCATCAAGGACCTGTGGTGGAGCGTATCGAGGACCTGCGGTGGAATGCATCGATGACCTGCGGTGGAATGCATCGATGCCTTTCTATAAATAGGTCGCAAATTCCTGCTAGGGCTTATTTTCAGGGTAGGTCTTATTTTCGGGGAACACGTTCGTTTTTATTGTTAAATATTCAGAGAGGATAAAAACTGAATAAAGATTCCTTGCCGCGGGAGGAGTATGGAAGCCGGTGTTCTGTTCATATTCATTACACTGAATGTAATTTGTCTTTGTTCACTAGGACCCAGAGGTCATAAAGGTCAGGTAGAGACAGGCTACAATAAAGGGAGCCATAGGGAAGGATGGGCAGCGCTCGTCACTGCACGCTGCCAGATGTAATCCTTCCAAATTCTTGGCAATCTATTGAATTCTCTTCACTTGCTGCAGACAGATCCTTGTCCGAGGTTCAGTTCGGAATATCTTTATAAGCGCACAAATCTATATTTTTTTATTATGTAGGCGCGTTTTTTTTCCTGCTTTTTTTTTGTGCTTTTTCTTAGTCATGGTGATCGAAGGGGTTCAGGTGCTGTACCCCCGAGATCGCCGCTGGGTCTCCGGATGATGTTACAGCTGGGACCTGGCTCTTGCTACCAGGAGCGGTCAGCAGTTTAACCCACTGAATGCTGCAATCAGTGCGATCGCAGCATTCAGAAGGCAGGAAGAAGAATCGCTTAATCTGGGTTACTAAGCTACAGAGAGCCTCACACACCATGTTGTATGCACAGTGTGTGAGGCAAAGTGCTGCGCTATTGTGGCACCCTTGCAGCTTCAGGCGCCACAGGGAACTGTGCCTCACCCGAGGTGCAATATTCATCTCGGATACGGAGGAGGTTATCACCGGTAAATAACCACGACAACATATCCAACACATAACACGGGAGCTCTTCCACTGGGATCGGGCTAGGGTAGGTGCCAGGGCTGATCATCACGAGGTATGGGACCACTTGCGCACTAGTTCAGCAACCCGGGAGGCGGTTGCACCAACAGGGAAAGTGAGAAGCCATCACACACAGAGTTTCAGTTTCACACAGACAGACAGGAAGTGACAGTCTGAGGAGAAAGAAGCAAGGAGCAGAGCCCCAGAGGTCCTGGAGATGGACGACTGGAGGAATTTGTCCCAGGACCAGGAGTGAGTACTCAGACAGTGACAAGAAGGCAGTTAGCACCGGACAGTGTCCGAGTGAGGTTGGACTCAGGAACAGAAAAGCAAGCAAAGACACGGATAGTTCGGGGCCCGTGGTCTGGAGCTGTGACCTCGACCTGGGCTCTTTAGGAAATAAGGGGGATCCCAGAGTTCATGAAGAGTGCTGAAGGCACCCGTGACCTGTTCCACGGCCCAGGAGCTGAGGTGGAGGGAAACCATCGAAAAGGTGACGCACAGAATGAAACACCGGCCTCGACCTCCGAAGTATCTGGGATCGGCTGAAGCTCATCACAGCGCAGCCCGGTACTCCAACGGCAGTGTGTGACCAGTGAGTAAAAGAACTTGAACTGCACCATCTGTGTCGTCCCAACACTGCCGGTGCTCGCAACCTCGTGCCCCTCCGCCATAGGCGACTACTACCACCCCCATCCTCCCTGGGGCCTAGCTCTACCTGTGGATAGCTGCAACAACCGAGCTGCATCACCATCCGTCCCAGAGAAGAAGTCCCGCAGCGGCGGCTAATATTGGCCGCACACCACAGGTGGCGTCACGAACAACTACTTCCACCATCTCCATCCCCAGCCTTTATTGACACCGCCGGGGTTACGGAACCAGACGAGGCCACCTTGGCGACCCAGGAGAAGAACAGCGGCCCGGTAGCCTCCCACGTGTCACTATTATCCACTGATAAAGCATTGAAGGGGATTATAGACATGCAGAAAATAAATGCAGAAACCATTGACACGCTGCTTCTTTTTTCAGCAACAAAATCTGCAAGGAAAAAAGAAGCAACGTCACAGCAATTCAGGATTCTCATAGACTTTGCTGGGATGCTTTTTCCTTGCTTTTATTGATTAAAACAAGCAAGGAAAAACTCATGAAAAACGCAAAAACAAACAAAAAAAACACCATGTGGGCACATAGCCTAAAGGTGGCTTTACATGCTACGACATCGCCAAAGCAATGTCGTTGGGGTTACGGAATTTGTGACGCACATCCGGCCGCTTTAGCGATGTCGTTGTGTGTGACACCTATGAGCGATTTTGAATCGTCGCAAAAACGTTCAAAATCGCTAATCGTGACATCCCCCCCTAATCTCGATTATCGTTGCTGCTGCTTGGACGATGTAGTTCGTCGTTGCTGTGGCAGTGCACATCGCTATGTGTGACACCGCAGGAACGAGGAATCTCACCTTACCAGTGTCCACCGCCAATGCGGAAGGAAGGAGGTGGGCGGGATGTTCGGCCCGCTCATCTCCGCCCCTCCGCTTTGATTGGGCGGCCGCTTTGTGACATCGCTGTGACGCTGAACGAACCGCCCCCTTAGAAAGGAGGCGGTTTGCCGGTCACAGCGACGTCGCTAGGCAGGTAAGTAGTGTGACGGGTCCGCACGATTTTGTGCGCCACGGGCGACGATTTGCCCGTGTCACACAAACGATGGCGGCAGGTACGCACGCTAGTGATATCGGTAATGATATTGCAGCGTGTAAAGCGGCCTTTAGGCATAAACCGCAACTATTCCACTGAACTTTAGATGGGCAGCACCGCTATATCTGCAATGCACGTAACAGGCCATTTTTCTGAACTGTGTCTCCGTCCTAACACTGGCTTCTCAGCAGAGGTCTGGCGGGGACCCAAAATATTATTACGCTCCATATTATCACAACACAGCAGTCAGCAATTATTGATTGACAGGCTGCACATACAGCGGCTCTCAGGGGTACTTTGCACGTTGCGACATCGCTACTGCGATCTCGTCGGGGTCAAATCGAAAGTGCCTCACATCCGGCACCGGTAACGACGTCGCAACGTGTAAAGCCTAGATGTGCCGATAAACTAACGCAAAAGCTTCGTAAATCGGTGATCTGTGTAGGGTCGGTCATTTCTATAATTTCGCTGCAGCGACAGGTACGATGTTGTTCCTCGTTCCTGCGGCAGCATACATCGCTGTGTATGAAGCCGCAGGAGCGAGGAACATCTCCTTACCTGCATCCCACCCGCAATGAGGAAGGAAGGAGGTGGGCGGGATGTTTACGTCCCACTCATCTCCGCCCCTCCGATTCTATTGGCCGCCTGCCGTGTGACGTCGCTGTGACGCTGCACGACCTGCCCCATTAGGAAGGAGGCGGGTTACCGGCCAGAGTGACGTCACAGGGCAGGTAAGTGCGTGTGAAGTTGCCGTAGCGATAATGTTCGCTATGGCAGCTATCACAAGATATCGCATCCGCGACGGGGGCGGGGACTATCGCGCTCGGCATCGCTACAATCGGCTAGCGATGTCGCAGCATGCAAAGTACCCCTAACTCTCCAGGATGGACAATCTGAGAAGGAGCCGATGCTGGTGGAGGACATGCATTATGGCAGCAGAAGGACACTTTGTTTCTTACTTGGAAGTGATTACAATATTTTTGAAAACATAAACATAACTCAACAAAGGAGCAAAATTCACACTTTTATAATACTTACCTAGGGGGCGATCCGATCCGATGGATGTCGCTGCTCTTTGGTCCCGCGCCTCCTCTCTGCAGCGATCTCTGTTCTCTGAGGCCCATGTGCATGATGCTTCATCCACACTAACCGACATTGTACTCCTATGCAGGCGCACTTTGATCAGCCGTGCTCAGAGTAGAACAAAGTATTGTATTGCGCATACGCAGGCGGTCTTTAACCTGTCCTTGCGCCTGCACATTACAGTACTTTGATCTGCCTTCAGCATGGCCGCTCAAAGTGCGCCTGCGCAGGACCGCAATGCCGCCCTGAGCTGGATAGAAGAAGCACGGAGATTACAGCAGAGAGGAGGCGCCAGACCGGAGAGCAGTGACACCCATCGGACCGGACAGCCCCCCAGGTGAGTATATTGAAATTGTTTTTTTATGTTTTTCAGAGCGTCCTGTGCTCTTATATACAGCATTCTGGAATGCTGTATATAAGATCTCACTGCTGGTGTCTGCAGCTTATAGTCGCCAAATCTGGTGACAGGTTCCCTTTAAAGGAAGTCCGTCAGAGGTTTGGTCCTGCAAATCAGGTGATATTGTGTTTCTCCGAAAATAAGACACTGTCTTATACTATTTTTTACCACGAAAAACGCGCTAGGGCTTATTTTCAGGGTAGGACTTATTTTTGGGGAAACACGGGATGGGGGTAAGTTTACCCCCCTAAAAAAGGCAGACACCTCCCAAGAAGAACCATACTTACCAGACTCTGGACATCTGTGTCGCTTATGGGTCCTCCTGTGATCCACATCGGGTGCTCCAAGCAGGTCCTTGTGTGCTCCACAGCAGTCCTACCTTGCGTCCGGCCGGCACTCACACACATCAAACCGCAGGAACATCATTCTCACGCACACAGAAACACCTGATGACTGCTTTCGACCCGCAGCACTGTGGAAAGCATGGAGGAGCTTTGGTGGAACACATTCATGCGTTCCACCACAGGTCCTCATGTTCCACCACGTCCCAGGTCCCCAGAGCACCATATCCTCGATGTGTTCCACCAAAGGTCCTCGTGTTCCACAGCCTCCCGTTTGGGATCTGGTGAGTATAATTGCAGGGTCTTCTGTCTTCTTTCTTTTAGGGGGGATCTGCTTCTTAATGAAGTGTCCTTCTGTATTTTTTAACTCTTTTAACTGCATGGACACTTCATTATTGAACCGCGACAAAAGCTTATTTTTGGGGTAGGGCTTATATTGAAGCCTTATTCCGAAAAGGCTGAAAATTCCTGCTAGGGCTTATTTTTGGGGTAGTGTCCACCCATGAACAAGGTACAGGTGTCACTCAAAAGCAGAGGAGAGGAGCTGTGGACCCTGCATTGTATAGACCGGAGAACACTTCAGAGAAAGCAACAGTAAAGACTTGCACACTGGCACTCCTTCTATTAATGGTGATATCTGTGAACATTTTTTTTTCTATTAAAGTAGTGGTTCCAAAATAGTTCAGAAAATCAGTCTAAATGTATCACTCATGTAACAAATAATGAGGCCACATATCTAAAAAAACGTTGCTTTATGCATTTTTTGTTACAAAGGATAGGGTATTGGAGTTTGCAGGAGAAGAGGGACATGTCGCCCCCGAGCTCCACCTCTTCCCCCTGTAAATCTCATTAGCCTGTTGTTTTTAACAAAAATGGGCTAAAGTGAAATTTTTAAGATATGGTGAGTGCCCCCTCTATTTTTTGCACAAGCTCTTCAGAGTAAGGGGTCGTATACACTGTTGGCCAGATGATGGCCGACCGTTCAACGAGAAGCTTTGGCCCGAATCTCCCATACACATATATTCCTATGATCTCCAAGTGAGACCCAGCTAAAGGTCAGCAGCCCCCATTCTCCTCCAACGTCGTCTATCGGGGTAAGACGGTAGGTCTCCATACAAGTCCCACTCTCATCTGAGTCCACCAATACAGGCAAGTGCAGGTGACATTAGTCTAATATGTATGGGGCTTTTAGGCCGGACTCATACATCCATGTTTCATGGTCTGAGTATGTGTCATGGTCGCCTCTTGCCTATAAGAGTTTTGTGACAGGTTCTGAGTCTGAGTCTCACTTTACCTTGTATTCACTTTCGTATAGGGTAGAGAGGGTTAATGTCAGTATTCCCTGCCAGCAAGCAGTTTCGTTATGATCTCAGATGTTTCCGGTTTGGACCACTCCTAGTCCTTTATTTACCCTCTGAACCAGAGGGTGTCGGTTATTGTCACTCTCATTTGGATGCTTGGCCTGGAGTTAGAAGGAGCTGCAACTTGCAACTTGTGTAGGCAGACACAGCCGCTCAGGTCACCTCCACACAGCAAATGAAGACAGCCGCGCGATCAGCTGAGCTGTCACTGAGGTTACCCGCTGTCACTGGATCCAGCGGTGGCCGCGGGTAACCTCAGTGACAGCAGCTGATCGCGCGGCTGTCTTCATTACCTGCGTGGAGGTGACCGGAGCGGCGGTGTCTTCTGCAGCTCCTGTCACCTCCATGCAGCAGCGCTGGAAGCGACGCTGGAGCATCCTGGATTACGCCGGACAAGGAGGGCTTTTTGGGGCTGATTAAAGTGGTGAACCAGGGTATATGTTTGTGTTTTTATTTCTAATAAAGGATTTTTTCGGGTGTGTGTGTTTATTTACTGTAATTTACAGATTAATCATGGAGGGTGTCTCATAGACGCCTGACATGATTAATCTAGGACTTATTGGCAGCTATGGGCTGCCAATAACTCCTTATTACCCCGATTTGCCAACGCACCAGGGCAAATCGGGAAGAGCCGGGTACAGTCCCAGAACTGTCGCATATAATGTATGCGGCAATTCTGGGCGGCTGTTGGCTGATATTGTTAGGCTGGGGGGCTCCCCATAACGTGGAGCTCCCCATCCTGAGAATACCAGCCTTCAGCCGTATGGCTTTATCTGGCTGGTTTTAAAATTGGGGGGGGACCGCACGCCGTTTTTTTAAATTATTTAATTATTTATTTCACTACACAGTATAGACACGCCCACCGGCTGCTGTGATTGGGTGCAGTGTGACACCTGTCACTCAGCGTGGGGGCGTGTCTCACTGTAACCAATCATAGGCGCCGGTGGGTGGGTAAAGCAGGGAATACGAGATTGTTTAATGGGCGGCCGGCTTTTTCAAAACAGTAAAAGCCGCCGGAGCAGTGTGAACGCCGTGCAGCGCCGGGGATCGGGGATCGGTGAGTATATGAGAGAGGGGGATAGACTGACATGGACAGAGAGTGAGGGACAGAGATAGTGACCGACTGACAGAGATTAGTGAATGACAGACATTGTGAGGCGCTTCAGAACGCAGCTTTTCAGCTGCGCTCTGAAGCGGACCTTTTTTAAGCTGCGGTGCAGAGCGCACACCTGCGCACATAGCATCAGACACCAAAATCGTATGAGGGATGTCACACGTTACAATTGACTAGGTTCGTGCAACAAAACGCTCAATTCTAGAGAATGATACGATGTGTTTGCGATCAACGGTTTTGCGTTCAATCCTGATCGCACGTAGATGTCACACGCAGATACCTCACAAACGATGCCGGATGTGCGTCACTTACAACTTGACCCCAACGACGGATTGTGAGATATATTGAAGCGTGTGTAGCGGGCTTTAGGTTTTAATATTAGAGAGTGTAGGTACTATCCCAACTGGGTACACCTTGACGTTTGGTGGGATGGCTTTATGCTTTTTTTGATCAAAAACAGTGTTTACTAAGTACCCTATGTTTATATGCACTATGCTTTTATTTAGTTACAGCAGGGTATGTTTTCACAATTTTTTCCTTGGTTCTCTTTGTCTCATGGCCAGTGTGAACATGGTCTCACAAGTTCCATGTATACCATCTCATACTCCGGCTCACTTTTTTGTTTTTATTTTGTTTTTTTGTTTTTATTTTGTTTTTTTGTTTTTTTGTTTTTTGTTTTTACTTTTATATAGTAGTATCAATGGTTTTGCAAGGTCAAACCTGCAAATAGACTCCCTTAAAAATATATTTTTTTGCAGAATGACTAATTTCGGCACCAAATGCAGAAAAAAAAGTACAAAGAGTCCTTTGCAGTAGGATTGACTACAATAAGATATCATCACTTTCCCTCTTATTCTTCTCCGACCACTGGTAATGTCTTACACTTGCTATTTCCCAGATATTTTCCCTTCTAAATTCGCGATCTCAGGGAACAGCCTACAGTTTACTTCCTGCCATTCTCAAAAGTTGTTTCACAGCCCAAAATACCTGAAGAAAAGCACAATAGTGGACCCCAGAGGCTATGACCTATTGCATTAGAAATCCTACACGACACAAAAATAAAAATCCAGATCAATATGCCAGTAACTCCGAGATTTGGGTCTTATAGAGCAATTCTCGTCCTCGTGGTTGGTCAGATTTAAGCATCAGCATGTCCTACCCATCTGATCGGAAGTATCAGGCAATTTATCTAAAAGAATGGCAAATGGAGAACTATTAATCCTTTCCCAACTTAGATCTAAAAATTGATTATGTAAAGGTGAAAAGGTCGTAAAGGTCAGAAGCGCCATAAAACTTTGAGGAACCACTCAAGGAATGAACTTTCTTAGCTCAACCTTAGTCATTGGAGTAATTTTAGGTTTTGAAGACAATCGGCAAAGCACGACGGCTCCTGGACCACAGAGAAGTCAGTCTGCTATTATCTGTAATGAGAATCTGCTGGTGGCATGTCCTGGACTCATCCAAAGCTCTTGGCGTCGTTAACATTCATTTCTCGGAATGTCTTTGATAAGGCAGTTACGTCCTTGTCATTTCATCACTGTCCTCAACGTCCATGTATATGGGGGAAAAAATGAAAGGAAAACCATTGCATACAGCGAATAAAGCCGGACATGTCATTACAAGGTCGATAGTTTTCTCCCGACTATAATTGTACAAGGCAAAATATTGGACAAACTTCATAACTTCTCCAAAATTGTGAAGGACAAACTTTTAAATTCCTATTTTGCATCTGTGTTCTCTAAGAAAGCAAATGTAACATCAACGGATCTTTACTATAATATCGAAGGTATACAATAATCCACTGGCGGACACAGACAGAAAAGGGCCCCTGAGCAAGATCAGTATATGGGCCCTTTGTTGCCTAAGAGCTCATGAAAATGCCCAATTCCACCTCCTTTGGTGATGGGCACCCCAACCTCTTGGGCTGCACCAATGATATGTCCACCCCTGAAATAATCCACACTATTTATAAATCGAGAGATAATGCACAGCTAATTTAAATATCCTGATGGAGCTAAATTACATCCTAGGGGTTCTGAAACACATAGGAAAAATTGCAGAAACACTAGCCAGAAACTTTGAAAATACCTGTAGAACAGGAGAAGTCCCAGAAAATTGCAGAAGGGCAAATGACTCAGGATGACTATGGGATAGCGGGGAACCTGGGCTCCTAAGCTGACCACAAGCTAGGGGACCCTATGCTATCCCTAACCTCAGGAATACTCCTGATGGTGGAGAGGCCTGAGTCTCCTTCCTGGCCCTGCTCCTTACCCATACTGATCTAATACTATTTCCCCCCAGGGAGGGATGGGACAGGAGTGTGATGAAACCCCCAGATAAAGACAGACAAGGGAAACCAAAACTTTGTTACATATCACGCACAAATAAAGGTAAAGACAATAAGAGATTCAGGAGCAAAAACAAGAGCAGGAAGGAAGTACAAAACAACAGGGGTAAACTCCACAACAGCACCAAGCAATAGGCACAACTCAAGCACATCTTTCACCAGTAAGTCTGCGACACCACACCTCACAGACTAACATAGAATAAACTATAGCTGGCATGGGTAGAAGGATTCCACCCTCATAAATAGGAGGGGAGCAGATGTGATAGGTCTCCTCACAACATGTGATTAAAAATGCAAGCAGAAAAACAGACATTAACGTTTGCTAGCCTGCCTATGAAACAGAACACAGCAGGTCAATGTCCGAGTCTGCTTGTGCTGATCCCAGACACCAGTGAAATCATTGGGTGAAGTGTCAGAATCTGCAATCTGTGTCAAACAATCAAATAGAAGTGGACTCTCGCACTGCCATAAGAAGATGGTCAGCAGTAATGGTTAAAATGTGATTTTATTATGCGTTTCAGAAATCACATCTCCTTCCTCAGATAAATCACACATGTCTGCAATCTGAACAGAGTCCAATGCCGCCAATGCCACCATGACAGTCAGTGAAGTTTGTGCACAACTTCGTGACAAAGTGTTGTCCCTATCTACTAAAGGAAAGAAGATGGAGCCAGGAAATTACAGGCCAGTGGCTTTACTTCTAACCCAGGAAAGATCTTTGAACAAATTATTAAACAGCATGTATGTAAATACTTTATAAGAATACAGTAATTAACCAGAATCAGCATGAGTTTTTAGCAAACAAGTCCTGCCAGACTACTCTAATTTCGTTCTATGATGGAATCGCTGACTGTGGTTCAGGGATTTTTGATAGATATAGTATATATCAACTTCAGCAAAGCATTTCATAAAGTATCTCATGGTATCCTTATTGAAAAAATGGCCAAGTGTGGGATTCACAATGCTACAGTTAGGTGGATTCATAACTGGCTAGGTGATCGCACACAAAGAGTGGTAATAAATGGATGCGCATCCAATTGAAAGAGTGTTTCAAGTGGGGTACCACAAAGCTTTGTCTTGACCCGAGTGTTGTTTAACATTTTTATCTATAGATAGGGGTATCGTAAGTAAACTAATCAAATTTGCAGACAATGCAAAGCTAGGAGGGATAACACTAGAGAAGACAGAGAAAAGATTCAGAAAGATATAGATAAGCAGGAATAATGGGCAGCGACTAATAGAATGGTATTTAACAGGAAGAAATGCAAAGTTCTACATCTGGACAAGAGAAGCAAAAATATCTTCTACAGAATGGGAGGAATAGAACTAAGCAACAGCATGTGTGAAAAAGAATTGGAACAAAGGGGGTTGTACATGAAGGCAGCCTCTATTTCTAGGGCAGTGCCCCATAATGAAAATATGCTATGTTTCATGTGTATACTGTTGAATAATATAAATGTATGTGTTAGTATTTAAGTGTTTTTTTAGAGAACAGGTTCTGTGTGTAGTAGAGTTCGGACTGTAGACTAGTTTGCCAAATTCTGCCATCTAGCTGTTAGGTTAGGTCAGTGGTAGATTGAGTTTTAGAAGAGATATTAGATAAGATAGAGTTAAGGTAGTGAGACGGAGGCGTGACAGGTGGCAAGGCGGATTGCTAGATGAGGGAGCTCCAGAGGTGGGTAGTCTAGAGGTGGGTTCAAAGTGAGGTCACGTGGCCTCAGTACTAGGGCCAGTCAGGGAACCCTGAGGTAACCTCTAGAGATCTGGAGCCTACGGCTCACCCAGGCGGGCTTAAAGAGTCATCTGGTTAGAGAAGCTACTGGGCCCAGAAATGGGTGAAGATATGCAGTACTAGGGGGAAGGAGGTATAGACCCCAAAGATTTTAGGACGAAGTCCAAGAAAGCGGGGGATAGAACAAAAAGTAGTACCGCACAGAGAGAGAAAGGAAGGCCATGTCTGTCATAACGGTGTAAACAAAACTGGTAGTCAAAGTGAACTCTGGTGTTGCGTGTGTTACTACCCAACGGTATCGACGACTGGCAGCAGGGGTGATGGTCACCGGCCCGAAGCAGCAAGTAAGTGTCATGCACCCTGCCCGAAGCCATGTCCGTACATGGAGTCTCCTTGGTGAAGAAGAGCAGCGCCTGCGCGGCCCAGGGATGGCTACCTCCTTCAACAGCTCAATGAAGTGAAACATTACAGGCGAGGGACTCTCTTCTTATGGTGTCCATACACATGTAAAGTTGTTAAACCTGTCAATTTTAGAAATAATACCTGGCAATATTATTTGTTTGGGGGTGCTCCAACTTCACTTTTCAGCATACCCAATTCTTTCAGTAGATAACTTGTTCCCACAGGTATCCCAACAGATTATTACCCTCTGCTCATTGAGTGAGCATGTGCTCGAGGAAACCACTTGCTGAGCAAACACTAGAAGAGGTTTGGGGTGTTAAAAGAGGTTGTCCACCTTTGGGGACCCTTTTGTTTGTTTTTATTAATTGTATGCATTTTGGACTAAAAATCATTTTCACTTTCCACCATTTGCCTTGTATTTATTTATTTTACTCAGTTATATAGTGCTATTAATTCCACAGCACTTTACAGACATCATCATTGAGGCTCACAATCTAAATTCCCTATCTGTATGACTTTGGAGTGTGGGAGGAAACCTTAGAACCCAGAAGAAACCCACTAAAACACGGGGAGAACATACAAACTCGCAGATGTTGTCCTTGGTGGGATATTGTCACGGCTGTCTCTTTGCTTTTGAGACTTGTGACAGATTCAGGGCTAGAAAACCTTTTCCATGCTTACCTCTGGCATTAAATGTAGTTTCCTTTCCTTTGGGGAGGAGAGGGTTAATATCAGTATTCCTTGCCAGCAAGCATTCTCATTACCTTCCCAGGTGTTTCCGGTTTGGACCACTCCCAGTCCCTATATTTACCCTCTGCTCCCAGTAGAGGGTGCTGGTTATTCACTGTCATTTGGATGCTTGGCCTGGAGGTGGAAGGAGCTGGTGGAGCCCTCTCTGCAAGTTGCTGTGTAGGCTGAAGTGTTGGTGCCAACTGCAGCAGTCTGTTATTGTGTCTTCCCCCTGTCTGTCTTTCTTTCCCTTGTGTGTTGTTTTAGTACAGCGGTGGGGCTAGCATCACTTACCTGCCCACTCACTAGCCAGGACCATTATAGGGTCACACTCAGGGCTTCAGGTTCCTGCTAGGCGACAGGTGAGGAATGTGTATAGGGACTGGCTAGGAGTGCAGGGTACAGTTGCAGGTAAGTGGAGGAGGTGTCCATCTTCCCTCTCACTAGTGCTAGGGCCCACCGTTGTTAAAGTGTCCCCGCTGTACCCCCTGTGTTGTGTTGTGTGTCGCATCATGAGCCATATCTCCCTGTCACAACCGTGGCAGATATCAAGGCAGGACCTCAGTGCTGCAAGACTGTAGTGCCAACCACTGAGCCATCGTACTGAGCCATCGTGCTGCCCCTTATTGCCCTGTCTATTGCTATTTGCAGATCTACTGAGCCATCGTGCTGCCCCTTATTGCCCTGTCTATTGCTGTTTGCAGAACTACTGAGCGAGTGTGCTGCCCTTTATTGCCCTGTCTATTGCTGGTTGCAGAATAAATTAATCGAGAATCAGTTAGTGAGCTCTTTCTGTTTATCTGGGGAATCTAATTTAATTAATATTAAAAAAAACTGTACCCAATGGTCGGTAACTCCTTAGGGTTCGCTCACACCATCTTATAAATTGGATAAGTGCCAAGACATTAAAAAAGTATCACACTCGGAAAAATGTTAGTCGATGAGACAATATGGATGAACATTTTTTTTCGTATACCAAATCGTTTAGCATGCTGCCATTTGACTCTGAAATCAGATGGGATTCGCCCATTCAAGTCTACGGGTGTAAGAAAAAAATTGGATGCCACATGGAGCCACAGTATAGCTTCCGATTTTTATGGATATAGTGCACCCCTGTAGTATAGGAAACTATAAATTGTCCTGTAAATGATTAATAGCTGCTTAGCAAAAAAAAACGGATTGTGCACAGATGACAAATGAGAAAAAAATCGTAACACTTTTATAGATGAGATTGGAACCGAATTTTTATATTATCGTGTGACCCCAGCCTTAAAGGGAACCAACCAGTAGAATTTTCATATATAAAGTAAAACCAGTGCTATACTGACACTAGGATGCTGAATGTAACCATACCTTTTGTTCTCAGATTGGATGCTTTATTTCAGAAATATGTGCAAGTAAAGTTCCAGCTATTTGATTGACAGGTGCAACAGGAAGGGAATATGTGGGTCGGGTGTTGCTATCTTTTCTCACCCCCATATGTCTGGTCTATGATGGCGACAGGGGGGTAAGGCTTGGAAAGCAGACAGGGACGGGAATAGATAGCAAGACTCGACCCACATATTCCCTTCCTGTTGCACCTGTCAATCAAATAGCAGTGCAATGCTAGAACTTTACTTGCACATATTTCTGAAATAAAACATCCAATCTCTGAACAAAAGGTATGCTTAGATTCAGCATCATAGCACCAGTTTAGCACTGGCTTTACTTTATATATGAAAATCCTGCTGGCAGCCCCCTTTAAGGAAGTATCTGAAAAAGTGAAAAACATGAAAATGGAATATGCATAACTGCTATGAATAATAAGAATATAAGAGATATTTAGCCATTGTATTGATCAATGCAAAAGAGCCCCAAAACCAACGCCAAGGTAATCTCTATTTTTGGGGTCCTTTGGGGTCTTTTCATCATTCCCATATACACTGTGACTTGTGTGCAACTCTTTATTCTATGGTATAGTTAGGTTTTTGAGTCTTGCACCATGTTCATACCATTGGTGTTCCAGACATACATTCTTTAGTTAGTATGCACTTTTTTGTCTGAGAACAATGCCCCACCCACAGCCATTTGTTTTACTTCACATATATATAGCTTGGTCCTTTGCTTCACATACAGAGTAATTTTTTTAACTGCAGGTGAGGTTACATATAGGCTAGGGACCCAAAAATAGAGATTAACTTGGCATTGGTTTTGGGGCTCTTTTGAATTGATCAATACAATGGCTAAACATCTCTTATATTCCTATTATTCATAGCAGTTATGCATATTCCATTTTTCATGTTTTTCACTTTTTCAGATAGTTCATTGTATTTTTCAGTCTAGTATTCCCATAGCAGTTCTGCTTTTCATCATTCCCATATACATTGTGACTTGTGTGCAACTCTTTTTCCTATTATATAGTTATGTTTTTGAGTCTTGCACCATGTTCATACCATTGGTGTTCCAGACGTAAATTCTTTAGTTAGTATCCCTTTAAGGAAGGTTCAGAGACTCCGAATCTCAGCATTTATTCCAACTACCATTCACTTTGAATGGGGAGGGCTACCTGCAAGCATAGCCATCTCTATACTGACTCCTATTGAGAGAGAAGTCTAGTTTTTCATGCTGTTTTTTTTGGGGGGGGGGGTTAGACTGGTGCCATAGGTTGGTTTTGGGCTTTTTTTTTCATACACTTTCCTATGGGACTTTATTATTTTGAAAAAAAAAAACAACAAAAACCATAAACATCACTTAAATTTATGCATAATGAAAAGGCTTAAAAAAAAAAGTATTAAAACCATGGTGTTTTTTGCAAAAAAAAAACTGAAGGAAGCTTTCCACTGACAAAGTAACGTGACTCATCCTCAGTATATATAATGATATCATTAGCCATGTAAGAATGAAAACACACTAACATAAGAACTTTTGTTTTATTGTGCTTTTTTGAGCAAAGAAACCACCTGTGTGACGTGAAGTGGAAAATAGTCGTGCAGCAAGGTACTCATTTAGGAGGAAATTACAACCTTTTAAACTTTTCATGGTGTGGTTCCAGGGCACATAACACACCTCACGCATCATTCCTGGAACTGATGACCGGCCCTATTTATTTCTCCTTGTCCCCTGGAGGAGACTGAACTCGGTCAGGAAGCAGGTAACACAGCAAAGAGACACATTAACAATCTGTACCTTTAGGAAATGTTTACTGCTCTGAGTGATGGAGAGACGTGAGTCATGGAGTATAATAATACATCATGGGAATACGGCGCACGCGCACACAGGCACCGGGACGCCCGCTCATGGACGCCACTGGAGATACTACTGAAATCTTTCACATTTAGGGTAACTTACTGTTTACCTGTTTTCATGTCTCTCATTATGGTTACAGGTTCAATTCCAATCATCTTAACAGACTCTAAATTATGACAGATTACCTAATTGTAGAAAAACACAAACATGGTAATTTGCATCCCTTAACCCTAGAACGCATACCTGGGGCCTCGCAGGCCTGCTAGGTCATTTGTTTTCTATGGTAGATTGAATTGCTTGCGCGTTCTAGGGTTAAACATTAGTTACAGGACTATTGTTTGTTGATCGGTTGCCACTGTGATGGTGGTCCAGGGCAGTAGCCGTAGTTGCTACTGTGATGGTTACCACTGCGATGGTGGTCTGAGGCGGTAGCTATGGTCGAGGCTCAGTTCTCGGATGCCCCATCCATCCCCACATGGTGGGGGATATTGCGTATGATAGTGTGGTCCAGGGCGGTAGCCGTGGTTGCCACTGTGATGGTGGTCCAGGGCGTTAGCTGTGGCTGCCACTGTGATGGTGGTCTGGGGCGGGAGCTATGGTCGAGGCTCAGTCCTAAGATGCACCGTCCATCAACTCAAAGTGGGGGTTACTGTGTATGATGGTGTGGTTCAGGGCGGTAGCCGTGGTTGCCACTGTGATGGTGGTCCAGGGCGGTAACTGTGGTTACCACTGTGATTGTGGTCCGGTGCAGTAGCCGGGGTTGCCACTGTGAATGTGGTCCGGGGCGGTAGCCATTTTTGAGGCTTGATCCTCGGATGCCCCATCCATCCCCACGCGGTGGGGTGTTCTGTGTATGATAGTGTGGTCCAGGGTGGTAGCCGTGGTTGCCACTGTGATGGTGGCCCAGGGTGTTAGCTGTGGCCGCCACCGTGATGGTGGTCCAGGGTGATAGCTGTGCTTGCCACTGTGATAGTGGTCTGGGGCGGTAGCTATGGTCGAGGCTCAGTCCTAAGATGCACCGTCCATAAACTCAAAGTGGGGGATACTGTGTATGATGGTGTGGTCCAGGGCGGTAGCCGTGGTTGCCACTGTGGTGGTGGTCCAGGGCGGTAACTGTGGTTACCACTGTGATGGTGGTCCGGTGCAGTAGCCGTGGTTGCCACTGTGAATATGGTCCGGGGCAGTAGCCATTGTTGAGGCTCGATCCTCGGATGCCCCGTCCATCTCCACACGGTCACGGTGGGGGATATTGTGTATGATGGGGTGGTCCAGGGCAGTAGCCATGGTTGCTACTGTGATAGTGGTCCTGGGCGGTAGCTGTGATGGTGGTCCAGGGCGTTAGCTGTGGCTGCCACTGTGATGGTGGTCTGTGGCGGTAGCTATGGTCGAGGCTCAGTCCTAAGATGCACCGTCCATAAACTCAAAGTGGGGGATACTGTGTATGATGGTGTGGTCCAGGGCGGTAGCCGTGGTTGCCACTGTGGTGGTGGTCCAGGGCGGTAACTGTGGTTACCACTGTGATGGTGGTCCGGTGCAGTAGCCGTGGTTGCCACTGTGAATATGGTCCGGGGCAGTAGCCATTGTTGAGGCTCGATCCTCGGATGCCCCGTCCATCTCCACACGGTCACGGTGGGGGATATTGTGTATGATGGGGTGGTCCAGGGCAGTAGCCATGGTTGCTACTGTGATAGTGGTCCTGGGCGGTAGCTGTGATGGTGGTCCAGGACGGAGGCTGTGGTTGCCACTGTGATGGTGGTTCAGGGCGGTAGCCGTGGTCGAGGCTCGGTCCTCGGATGCCCCGTCTATCCCCATATGGAGGAGATACTGGGTATGATGGTGTGGTGAACCTGGTTGAGTGCGAGGGTTTGAAGAGTGCACGTCATACCTTTAGGGTGGCTGCAAATTGCTGATGTCTTGGGCAAACCAGGTCCAATCTGCAGTGAAGACAGACAACGAGGCAAACAGTTAAATCAACAGGTGATCTTAAATCCAGACACGCATGTATTAGAGGCCAAACATTGTCCAAGAAAGAGATTGCACTGAAATAGAAGTTCCATAATACATTGTACCATGGGCCATTATACAAGTGCCATATGTCATTATTTATCATGCCATAATACATTGTGCCATAATAGATTGTATCACCAGCAAACACCAAGGGGAAATGTGGGTAACAAAGGACACAAGGGAAAGTGATGATGATTAACAGCTGAAAAGTGAAGATATCCACAGGGTCCTAAAAGGAAAATTACCCCAAGCAGAGACGATACATAGGATACCATTTACACCACAACAGGAAGAAAAGAATATCAGGGAGCAGTTTGTGCAGCCAAACGCTGTGACCTTCTACAGCCAGACACAACGGGACTGTCTGTCAACTGTGACCCACCCATGACAAATGTATTCATGTACTGATGTTAGTTCTGGTGCTGTATTTGTATACTATTTTTTCCTCTGGTGATGTAGTTATGTACTGATGGTGGTTCTGATGCTGCATTCATGTATTGATGGTGGTTCTGGTGATGTATTAATTTACTGATTGTGATTTTGGTAATGTATTCCTCTACTGATGGTAGTTCTGAGGTGATATTCATGTACTGACGGTGGTTCTGGTGCTGTATTTATGTACTGATGATGGTTCTGATGCTGTATATACCTGTACAGATGGTGCTTCTGGCACTGTATCCATGTACTGATGGTGGTTGTGGTGCTGTATTCCAAGATCTTTGCATGGATTTCTTTTGGGTATTCTGATTACCTCCAACACACCAAAGACATACACAGTAGAGATAGCGAGCTCTATAAAGAACAGTGAATGATGATAATGTCTGCACAGCGCTGTGGGATAGTCTGGAGAATATATGAATAGAATAAAGGTCGCATAGCTCTGCAGTAACCTATCCAGCCTTGCTTTAAAAGCACAGAAGTACCATTATATGAAATGCTGGAAGGACATTTTTATTCACCATGTGACAATAATACACAAAATCTTTTTTGGGTGGAAGGGATCTATAAATCTCAGAAACTGTCCAATTCTGCAGCACATAAATCCTGTCACACTACCTGACACATTGCACAACTTTTGACTTATTACTGTTCCCCTAAGGCTAAGAAGAGATTTTTGACCAAGCCCAATGAAAAACAGTCCTGTCGAAAAGACAAAAGAATTTCTTCTTTTCATATGGAGATTGAGAAGATTTCACCGGCACCGCAAACAGCAAACAAAAACAACAAACAGTATATTGCTCTTTGAAAATTAAGAAAATACCTCTTGTTAAGTCAGAGGGCAAGAAGTCATGAAGAGCACAGTCAGCATTATAGCACTCATTAACATTGAAGAATAATGATCTCACGGTATTATTTTGTGTTTTATTCTATTCGTTTGTAAACAATGAATAAATCAAAATATTTTAGTTGTCAGGAAAGAAAAATGTGCAAAATGGTATTCAACAAACCATAAGGGAAAAATGTAATACAGGAGGAAATTCTCACAGGTCTTTTTACAAAACATGATTTCTTCCAACCAAAATGTCAAATGTGAATTATCTCTATAGTTACATTTAAATTACCGTCTTTACTCAGTGAAACCACTTGTGGAGTATTTAGCCATCCATCTTCCCATCAACTCTGACCAGCTTCCCTGCCCCCGCTGAAGAAAAGACTCCCCATAGCAAGATGCGACCACCACCATGTCTGACGCTTGGGATGGTGTTTTTCAGGATGATGTCACAGAGTTTTGCATTTAGCCCAAAAAGTTCTACATTGGTCTCATCTGACCAGATGACCTTCTTCCACATGCTCATTGAGTCCCCTATATGTTGAGGTTTGTTTTTGCAATTGTAACTTTTTATGGCTTTCTGATTTCGAAAATTGCTTTCTTCCACCATCTCTTCTACAAAGGCCAGATTTGTGGAGTATATAAGTCTAATAATTTTCCTGTGGACAGATTCTCCCTCCTGAGCTGTGGATCTCTGCAGCTCCTCCAGGGTGTCCTATTGGTTCCTTCACTTATTTTTGTCTCCTTCTTGGGATGTCAGTTTAGGTGGATGGCCATGTCTTGGAAGGTTTGCAGTTGTACCTTACTCCTGAACAGTGCTCTGAGAGATATTCAGAGCTTGGGATTTTTTTAATACCTAACTCTGCTTTACTTCTCTCTACAACTTTATCTCTGACCTGTCTGGTGTGTTCTTTGGTTTTTAGCTTGGGCTATTTTTTTTTATAACCTAACCCTGCTTTACTCTTCCCCACCACTTCATCCCTGACCTGTCTGGTGTTGTCCTTAATTTTTAGCTTGGGCTATTTTTTTTATTAACTAATCCTGCTTTACTCTTCTCCACCACTTTATTCCTGACCTGTCTGGTGTGTTCCTTGGTTTTTAGCTTGGGCTAATTTTTATAATCTAACCCTGCTTAACTCTTCTCCACAACTTTATCCCTGACCTGTCCAGTGTGTTCATTGGTTTTTAGCTTTGGCTATTTTTTAAAATCTAACCCTGCTTTACTTTTCTCCACCACTTTTTCCCTGACCTGTCTGGTGTGTTGCTTGGTTTTTACCTTGGGATATTTTTTTATAACCTAACCCTGCTTGG
Organism: Anomaloglossus baeobatrachus; assembly: GCF_048569485.1. Taxonomy (NCBI): domain Eukaryota; kingdom Metazoa; phylum Chordata; class Amphibia; order Anura; family Aromobatidae; genus Anomaloglossus; species Anomaloglossus baeobatrachus. The sequence continues at coordinate 41,251,259 of NC_134360.1, forward strand.
GTTTTTTTCATAATCTAACCCTGCTTTACTTTTCTCTACAACTTTATTCCTGACCTATCTGATGTGTTCTTTGGTTTTCATGATGCTGTTTGTTTCCCAATGTTCTCAAACGCCACTGAGGCCTTCACTGGACTCAATTTAGTATTTAGATGACTTCTGGAGATAATTGGTCGCTCAGGATTTTATTTAGCGGAATCAGACTGCGGGGGCTAAATACTAATGCCCGTCACACTTTTCAGATTTACATTTTTTTAAATGTTTAGAAAACCATCCATCATTTCCTTTATACTTTACAAATACTTGCTACTTAGTGTTGGTATTTCACTTAAAATCACAATAAAATACATTTAAGTTTGTGGATGTAACGGGAAAAAAAATGTGATAAAATTCGAGGGGTATGAATACTTTTTCAAGGCACTGTAGATAGATATTCTAATTGCAAAGTCTTATAAATTGCACTGATTTCTTTTTTTCCACACTCGTACGAGCTGCGGCCTTTCTACATTCTTGTGCTGTTCCTGGTAAGGGGTTAACACATATTAAGTATTAACATGACAGGCTGCGGCAATTAGGCTGCACATTGATCTTGGCTGAACCTCCTTATTCCAGGGCTGCCTCACCTTGCTGACCGAACCTTCACAGAGGGGCCTTTGTTTCCAGCCCATTTTTGGTTGTCTCCTTGTTAAGTGCTGCTTTGTAGGTCCTTGGATCATGAGATAGGGGTATGACTAACCACAAAGCAGCTTCTGCTCTGAGCTTGGTATTCTTGGCATTAATGGATAAAACAACAGTCCAGAGACTACAGGAGCGCTGTACACTATAATCTACGACAACAATAGGACCGAATGCAAACAACGCAACACTGACAAATAAAAAATAGGATTTCATTAAAATATAGGGGGTTGTTCACTAATAATATATAAAAAATGGGTTCATAGGAATTTTAACACTAGAGAAGACGCCCTCTGCTCCTCCGCACTGATGCATGTGCCCCACACCGGTCTCCTCTTTTACTTTCCCCACAGGGGACATCACAAGCCGCCAGCCACTGATTAGCTGCAGCCTTAATGATCTGTGCAATCCAGAAGAAACAGTCTCTGAGCTCTCTTTTGTCATTCAGATGCAATCAATCAATCAATCAATCAATCAGTAGCCACTGATTGGCTGCACCAGTCATGTGACATTACCTGCCGGAGCAGGGGGCAAAGGCTATTTGTCCTGACCCACCTATAGGCGGCTAAATCATCTACTCTCAGGCCTGGTGCACCCACTCCAGATCTGTGTGGTATAGACCACCCTTTCTAATTTACAAAGATGCTTTAATGTATCTGGACTCTGCACTAGTAGCTTTGTGCAGTTCACAAAAACAAGAATTGAAGGCACTGGCATTGGATTTCATAGCATATACCATATTAGAATCCATAGATGAGGGTCCAATAGTTGAGATTCTGGTTTTATGAAGATCCAATGTGAGAGTGGGAGATCTTGTGAGAGTTTGATAGGTGAATATCTGGTCTCATGAGGGTCCAATAGGTGAGTATCTGGTCTTGTGAGGGTCCAATAGGTGAGTATCTGGTCTTGTGAGGGTCCAATAGGTGAGTATCTGGTCTTGTGAGGGTCCAGTAGGTGAGTATCTGGTCTTTTGGGAATCGGATCACTGAGTATCTGGTCTAGTGAGGATCCGATAGATGAGTATATGGTCTTCTGAGGGTCTGATAGGTGAATATCTTGTCTAGTGAGCATCCACTAGATGAGTATATTGTCTTGTGAAGGTCCGATAGCTAAGTATCTGGTCTAGTGAGGGTCCAATGGGTGAGTATATGGTCTTGTGAGGATTGGATAGGTGAGTATCTGGACTTGTGAAGGCCCGATAGGTGAAAATCTGGTCTTTTGAGGGTCCAATAGGTGAGTATCTGGTCTCATATGGGTCCAAGAGGTGAGTATCTGATATTTTGAGGGTTAAATAGGTGAGTATCTGGTCTAGTGAAGATCCGATAGATGAGTATATAGTCTTGTGAGGGGAGTATCTGGTCTTGTGAGGGTTTGTTTAGGTGAGTATCTGGTCTTGTGAGGGTCCGATACATCAAAATCTGGTCTCATGATGGTCCAATAGGTGAGTATCTGATATTTTGAGGGTTCAATAGGTGAGTATGTGGTCTTGTGAGGGTCCAGTAGGTGAGTATCTGGTCTTGTGGGGATCAGACTGATGAGTATCTGGTCTTGGGAAGTCCAGTATGTGAGTGACTGGTCTTGTGGTGATTGGATAGGTGAGTATCTGATCTTATCATGGTCTGATAGGTGAATATCTAGTCTTGTCGGGATTGGTTAGGTGAGTGTCTGGTCCTACGAGGGTCCGATAGGTAAGTATCTGGTCTTGTCGGAATTTGATTGATGAGTATCTAGTCTAATGAGGGTCCGATAGGTGAGTATATGGTTTTGTGAGGGTCTGATAGGTGAGTATTTGGTCTAATGGGGATCGGATCGTTGAGTATCTGGTCTAGTGAGGGTCCGGTTGGTGACTATATGGTCTTGTGAGGGTCCGGTTGGTGACTATATGGTCTGGTGAGGGTCCGGCATGTGAGTGTCTGGTCTTGTGGGATTGGATAGGGGAGTATCTGGACTTGTGAGATCCTGATAGGTGAGTATCTGGTCTTGTGAGGATTGGATAGATGAGAATCTGGATTTGTGAGGGTCCAATAGGTATCTGGTCTTGTGAGGGTTGGTCAGATGAGTATCCGGTCTTGTTTCAAAACTGCCATGAGTCCAATTTTAATATAAAATGTAGTGGACAACCACTTTATGAAAAGGTTCTAAAATTGTAAAAAGAAATGAAAGTATAAAGGTTTGAACATCAATGCTATTAAAGTCAAAATTTTGTACTAAATAATAATAATAATAATAATAGTAATATATAATATTATTATAGAAGGTGAAACTTCAATTGAAAATCTCTTTACTCCTTTCATATACCTACGGTATATAGGTAAATGAAAAAATTCTGTCTGCCTGCAGCCACCACTAGGGGGAGCTGACATACAGGATGAATACAGCTGCAGACACAGTGGCTGTAGACACAGTGGCTGCACATGTAATACAGAGCTTGCAATCAAACCAGCATGATTAGCGGTGATTGCATACATACGGCCATCTTCATTCTTCTCTGTGTCTTTACTCCAACATAAACATAATGGAGATTAAAGCAAGATTCACATTTCAACTGGTAGAATAGACGGCCGTGCACGTTTGACGATGAGGATCTAATTTGATTGTAAAATTCTGCCAGTGTAATTAAAGATTGCTGTAATGTTGGGGGAAAGCTATTTCATCAATTAAAATCCAATCTCAGCTCAGGAGAAGGAAAATTGATTTTTGTATTTATGGTGTGATTCTTCTGAATTCTTTTCTCTGATGTCGGCTTCACACCTAGTTTAGAAATATATTTGCATATTTGTCAAAGAAAACAAAAACTTTGCTATGTAAGCTGAACACAGCATACTGCAAGGGTTAACACATAAAATTCAAGGCTGCCTGTTTTGTCAAGGTCCAATCTGTTGTTGCTATGTTTGTAATATCAGCAGAACTTCTCATTGCTCGGACTACAAAGTCAAGCGCACGCCCCCTCCTTTCATTGTCACCTCATTGTCTATGTACAATATCTATAGAGAGTCTGGTGGGCGGAGTCAGCTCTCTCAGCTCTGCTACATGACTAAAGCTAAAAATTCTAATTGTGACAGAACGGCTGCAGCCAGAAATCTAAGTGATACATTGTTGGATTCAGAGTCTCTTTACCTACATTGTGCTGCTCTCAGATGAGGTAGCAAAAATCTGCTGACAGATACTCTTTAAATAAAGCTGCTTTGTTTTTGATACTTCTTGGTATTTGGCTTTGACAAATTTTTATTGAAACAGTCACGTGCGGGCTACATGCTTTTTTTGGTGCGCTTCCACAGCGGAAAAGCTCTAAAAACTGATCTGTGTGTATTATCTGTGGATTTTCTGCATCTACCAAAATTCTATGGAGAAAATCTGCGCAGAAAACTCTCTGTACCCACAACAGAGATTGACATGCTGCGGATTTGAAACTCGCACCGTTGGTCAGTATAAATAAATCTGTAAATCGCATCTACTTTTCTGGAACTGTAAGATGCTGCTTTTTTGACTCGGCGAAAATACAGTGTCCAAAAAGCCTAAAAGGGATAATATCTGTTAAAAGTCGCAACATGAATGCTGCATGTGAACTAAGCCAACGTTAAAGAAGACACTAGATAAGCCCTTCATGAGCTATGACATATGGGTAAGTCATGGCAATCGCGTAGGGCTCAGAGGCTACGTACGCTCAATGGCCACCAGAAGCTCAGCGTAAGTTATAGCTAAGCTCCGGCTTGCTGGTGCATTGCAATACATTATACCAGTCATTAGAGTAATAAAAGTTAATGTCCCATATAGGTACGTATAGGTACGCTATGTAAAAAAAGTTATATTTTGCTTAAAAAATAGTGTGTGTATATATATATATATATATATATATATATATAGTACAGACCAAAGGTTTGGACACACCTTCTCATTCAAAGAGTTTTAATTATTTTCATGACTCTGAAAATTGTAGATTCCCATTGAAGGCATCAAAACTATGAATTAAAACATGTGGAATGAAATACTTAAAAAAGTGTGAAACAACTGAAAATATGTCTTATATTTTAGGTTCTTCAAAGTAGCCACCTTTTGCTTTGATTACTGCTTTGCACACTCTTGGCATTCTCTTGATGAGCTTCAAGAGGTAGTCACCGGAAATGGTTTTCCAACAGTCTTGAAGGAGTTCCCAGAGATGCTTAGCACTTGTTGGCCCTTTTGCCTTCACTCTGCAGTCCAGCTCACCCCAAACCATCTCGATTGGGTTCAGGTCTGGTGACTGTGGAGACCAGGTCATCTGGCGTAGCACCCCATCACTCTCCTTCTTAGTCAGATAGCCCTTACACAGCCTGGAGGTGTGTTTGGGGTCATTGTCCTGTTAAAAATAAATGATGGTCCAACTAAACGCAAACCGGATGGAATAGCCGCTGCAAGATGCTGTGGTAGCCATGCTGGTTCAGTATGCCTTCAATTTTGTAAAAATCCCCAACAGTGTCACCAGCAAAGCACCCCCCACACCATCACACCTCCTCCAGCCATGTAGAGTCCATCCGTTCACCTTTTCTACAAAGACACGGTGGTTGGATCCAAAGATCTCAAATTTGGACTCATCAGAGCAAAGCACAGATTCCCACTGATCTAATGTCCATTCCTTGTGTTCTTTAGCCCAACAAGTCTCCTCTGCTTGTTGCCTGTCCTTAGCAGTGGTTCCCTAGCAGCTATTTTACCATGAAGGCCTGCTGCACAAAGTCTCCTCTTAACAGTTATTCTAGAGATGAGAAGGTGTGTCCAAACTTTTGGTCTGTACTGTGTATATATATATATATATATATATATATATATATATACTGTATATACAGTATATGTATGAATAAAATATAGACTGAATTCTTAGCCAAGTGCAGGGTGCAAGCCTCCCAAGCATCCTTTCAATTGCAGATACATAGAAAACTAAAAAAGAAGGTGGTACGCCATACCTTGCTGAAAAAATAAACCTTTATTGTCCCATGTGATGTGATAGCAACATTTCAGTGAAAAGAACCTTTCTCAAGCCTTCTGAGATTTGCACCGTGCTTCAAAAGTAGTTTTCAACCACATATGGAGTATTGGCGAACTCAGGAGAAATTGTGTAACAAATTTTATGGTCCTGTTTCTCCTGTTCCCTTTATGAAAATTAAAAATTTGGGGCTAAAATATATTTTTTTATATATTCACAGCCCAATTTTATACAATTCCGTGAATCACCTGAGGGTTAAAATTGTTCACTACACCCCTAGATTAGTTCCTCGAGAGGTGTAGTTTCTAGAATCGGTTCACTTATAGGGAGTTTATGCTGTTTTGACACGCCAGGTGATCTTCAATTGGGACATGGCTTCCGCAATCTGTTCCAGTCAAAATGGCGCGCCTTCCCTTTTCATCCCTGCTGTGGCCCAAACAGTAGTTTTCCACCACATATGGGGTATCCCTGAATTCAACAGAAATTGCACAAAAAAAATTGTGGTAAATGCTCTCCTGTTACCCTTATGATAATGAACAAAATGGTATTAATGCAACATTTTTGTGGTAAAAATGTATTTTTTAATTTTCACAGTTCAATGTAAAATTCTGTGAAGCCCCTGTGGATTCCAGGTGCTCACCACAACTCTAGATAAATCCTTGAGGGATGTACAGTAGTTTCCAAAATGGGGTCACTATTTAGGTATATCAGGGGCTCAGCAAATGTGACATGGCGTCCGCTAAGGATTCCAGCCAATTTTACATTCCAAAAATCAACTGGCGCTCCTTCTCTTCCAAGCCCTGCTGTGCACCCGAACAATAGATTTACACCACATATGGGGTATTGGTGTACTCAGGAGAAATTGCACAACAAATTGTATGGTGCAATTTCTCCTGTTACCCTTATGGAAATGCTAAAGTTACATTTTTGTGGGAGAAACTTACATTTTAATTTTTTTCTTCCACATTGCTTGATTTCCGGTGAAGGACCTAAAGAATGTCATGGGTATGACACGAAAAGCAGGAGTAGGGGTGCGTAGACTGGCCCTCAGACTGGGGATACTATGCTGTCCCTCATCCCAGAGGTATGCCTGATGGTGGAGAGGTCTGGACCAACAACATAGTCCTAACTCCTGTGTAGCCTTGGTCTTATTCCCTCTCTCCCTCACCCCATGGGAGGGCTGGGACACGAGAAATGAACCCGACAAACGGGAAAACCAAAGCTCAAACTCACTGCATGCACACACAAGGGAGAAGACAATAAATGTTCAGGGAGAAACAAAGTACAGGGAGGAAATAAACAAATGACAAGGATATTTCCACCGCAAACCCAATAGCATACAACTATTCACCAATAACTGGATCACCACATAGAAGGACCGGTATTGCTGGAGCAAATGCTAGAGCTATAATGGGCATGTGGGGCTAAGTTCCAGCATCTTTTATATGATGGAGCCAGTTGTGATAGGACATCAGCAACCTGTGACCCCAGCCAGCAGGAATTAAGGGGTACTTCTCACATAGCGAGATCGCTAGCGAGATTACTGCTGAGTTACAGGTTTTGTGATGTACCAGTGACCTCATCAGCGATCTCGCTGTGCGTGACACTAAGCAGCGATCTGGCCCCTGCTGTGAAATCGCTGATCGTTACACACTGCTCTGGTTCATTTTTTGCTCGTTGGTCTCCCGCTGTGAAGCACACATCGCTGTGTTTGACAGCGGGAGCCAACGATCTGAATGTGCAGGGAGCAGGGAGCCGGCTTCTTGCAGCCTGCGGTAAGCTGGTAACCAAGTTACATGTCGGGTATCCAAGCAAGGCGCTTTGCTTAGTAACCCGATGTGTACCATGGTTACGTGTGCAGGTAGCCAGCTTTTAGCAGCTGCGGACGCTGGTAACCAAGGTACATATCGGGTATCCAAACAAAGCGCTTTGCTTAGTAACCCGATGTGTACCATGGTTACGAAGCACAGCGTCGTTACACAGGTCGCTGGTGGCTGATCTCTGATCACTGTGGAAATCTGCCTAATTGACAGCTCATCAGCAACCATGTAGCGACGCACCAACGATCCCTGCCAGGTCAGATCGCTGGTGGGATCGCTGGTTGCGTCGCTTAGTGTGACGGTACCTTAACTCCTGCTATACCGATGACCAGTTAGCACAAAACAGTTAATGCCCGGCTCTGACTGAACAACTAACAAGCATCAGGTTGCCTGCCAAACTCTGCAATGTGAACAGAGTCTTAAGTCGCCATGACACCTATTGAGTGAGGAGCAGAACACCGCATGACAGGATAATCACCAGATGTGATTTGTGAGTATATTAAGGAGTGCAGTTTTTAGAACGGTGTCACTTTTGGGTATTCTCTGTCACCTAGGTTGCTCAAAGTCACTTCAAATGTGACTTGGTCCCTAAAAAGTGGTTTTGTAAATTTTGTTGGCAAAATGAAAAATTGACGATAAACTTTTAACCCTTCTAACTTCCTAACCCCCCCAAAAAAGTTTCAAAAATTGCGCTGGTGTAAAGTAGACATGTGGGAAATCTTATTAACTATTCAAAATATGATTTAATAATAAGAGCATAAAAATTCAAATTTTGAAGATTGCAACATTTTAAAAATTTCGATAAATTTCAAATTTGTTTATAAATAAACTTATGTTTTTAGTTTATTTGTAAACAAATTTGAAATGTAGCGAAATGTTGAAAATGTTGCAATATTGTAGTAAATTTACCGCTAACATGAAGTACGATATGTCTCGGAAAAACAGTCTCAGAATCATAAAGTGACACTGGTCAGAATTCAAAAAATTGGACCGATCAGGAAAAAGGCCGGACCATGAAGGGGATAAAATTTAAAAAAAAAGTCCAGAATATTTTGTTTCTTTTTTTCTTTTTTTTTAAATATGTCAATTAGAAATAAAGATGAATCTGGATTTAAGACGTGTTTTGTATTTGCTTTTCAAGAGTTTTAACTAATCGGAGATTTAAATACAAAATTGAGGTATGCATATCCGAAATTCAGCCGGCTGCAAGCAAAGGGGCCGTCAGATTAAAATCTGAGTGAATGAGATAACCAGCTTATCTTCATAAGAAAAGGCTCTTGGGGCAAAGTATTCAAGGCAAGTGTTTATGTTTGTTTTAACCTGGGGACTGCACAGTGCAATATTTCAGATGGCTGCTTTCTCATTAGCCTTTGGAAGGAAACAGTGTGTCTATTTGCACTAGCAACAAAGGGAATAGCAGGAGCAATGTCAGCTTGGGTGAGCAGAGCTGGTTATCACAAAATGAACAAGAGGGGTGAGCCAGTCACCTCTCACCTTCCATGGCTGCTCAGCTTGCAGCTGCACTGAGTGCACACACACATGGAGCAGGGACACAGAGGGGCACATCCAGATTTATTCCTCCGGCACGTGAGCTGGGGAACGCAGACAGATCAGCTGTATTTGTACAGTGAAAAGGGAGCCCCCTCCGAAACCGGCAGCAGGTGCCTGTCACCGCAGCGTAGGGGGGGACGGGGTCTGATTAACATTGGACATTACTATAATTAGCATCTTTAGAACAGTGGATTTGGATGGTCTTAGATCACCCAACAAAAGACTTTTATGAATGGCCCCTTTTATTAGTTAGAAGCGGGCTGGGGGGGTACCGGTTTACTCCAAGGAAGAGTTTGCAAATTGGTCTGTTCTGCCAGAGTCACTAGAAGTCACAGCGAAAACATTTTTTTTCAACTTTATGTATATAATGTAAAAATAGTTAAAGGAACTAGTGATCAACAAGCAAAACGATAAGGTTGGCCACTTGGAAAGGCTCATCTCAAGTTTGCCATACTCGAAACGAGCAGGTTGGCCGATCAGAATTGGTCAACTCGAGTATCGAGTATAATGAAAGTCAATGGGAATTTGGGGCATTTTTCCATACTACCATGCTCGGGTGCTCCATACTAGAAACGAGCAGGTTGGCTGATTGGAAAGGCTCGACTCAAGTTTTGAGTATAATGGAAGTCAATGGGAATTTGGAGCATCTTTCCACACTACCATGCTCGGTACTCGAAATGAGCAGGTTGGCCGATCGGAATTGGTCAACTCGAGTATAATGGAAGTCAATGGGAATTTGGGCATTTTTCCGTACTACCATGCTCGGGTGCTCCATACTAGAAACGAGCAGGTTGGCCGATTGGAAAGGCTCGACTCAAGTTTTGAGTATAATGGAAGTCAATGGGAATTTGGAGCATCTTTCCGCACTACCATGCTCGGTACTCGAAATGAGCAGGTTGGCCGATCGGAATTGCTCAACTCGAGTATTGAGTATAATAAAAGTCAATGGGAATCTGGGGCATAACAAGCAGGTAGGACGCTTGGAAGGGCTTGACTTGAGTATTGAGTGTAATGGAAGTCAATTGGAATCTGGTGCAATCTTCCGCACTATCATGCTCAGGTGCTCGATACTGAAAATGAGCAGAAGAACACTCGGAATTCGTCAACTAGAGTATTGAGTATAATGGAAAGCAATGGGAATCTGGAGCATTTTTCCACACTACCATGCTCAAGTGCTCGGTACTTGAAACGAGCAGGTAGGACACTCAAAATTGGTCAACTCGAGTATTGACTATAATGGAAGTCAATGGGAATTTGGAGCATTTTTCCGCACTACCATGCTCGGGTGCTTGATACTCAAAACGAGCAGGTAGGATGCACAGAATTGGTCAACCCGAGTATAATGGAAGTCAATGGGAATCTGGATCTGCACTACCATGCTCTGTACTCGAAACAAGCAGGTAGGACGCTTGGAATTGGTCAACTCAAGTATCGAGTATAATGGAAATCAATGGGAATTTAAAGCATATTTTCTCACTACCATGCTCGGGTGCTCAGTTCTCAAAACAAGCAGGGGGTCACTTGGAATTGGTCAGAGTATGGAGTATAATGGAAGTCAATGGGAAACTGGAGAATTTGTCCGCACTACTATGCTCAAGTGCTCGATACTCAAAACGAGCAGAAGGACGATCGGAATTGGTCAACTAGAGTATCGACTATAATGGAAGTCAATGGGAATCTGGAGCCTTTTTCTGCACTACCATGGTGGGGTGCTCGGTACTCGAAATGAGCAGATAGGATGCTTAGACTTGGTCAACTAGAGTATTGAGTATAATGGAACTTAATGGCAATCTGGAGGATTTGTCCTCCCAGAAAAGTGCTTGATTTTCCCATTAACCTCCATTATACTCGGTACTCAAGTCAAGCCAAAATATAAAAACTACTGACAATTATTACTATAGAAGCAAAATGAAATATACGTCTGCAGATCCCACTTACAGTTGATACTTAGGGGTACTTTGCACGCTGCGACATCGCTACTGCGATGTCGTCGGGGTCAAATTGAAAGTGACGCACATCCGGCGCCGGTAACAACATCGCAACGTGTAAAGCCTAGATGCGCCGATAAACGATCGCAAAAGCGTTGAAAATAGGTGATCTGTGTAGCGTCGGTCATTTTCATAATGTCGCACCAATAGGAGATACGATGTTGTTCCTCGTACCTGCGGCAGCACACATCGCTGTGTGTGAAGCCGCAGGAGCGAGGAACATCTACCTGTGTCCACCGGCTATGCGGAAGGAAGGAGGTGGGCGGGATGTTACGTCCCGCTCATCTCCGCCCCTCCGCTTCTATTGGCCGCCTGCCGTGTGACGTCGCTGTGACGTCGCACGACCCGCCCCCTTAGGAAGGAGGCGGGTCGCCGGCCAAAGCGACGTCGCAGGGCAGGTAAGTGCGTGTGAAGCTGCCGCAGTGATAATGTTCGCTTCGGCAGCTATCACCAGATATCTCATGTGTGATGGGGGCGGGTGCTATCGCGCTCGGCATCGCTAACCGATGCTAGCGATGTCGCAGCGTGCAAAGTACCCCTAAATTCAGGGTCAATCCTATAATGAATTAATCAAGAAGTCTATGAGAACGGTTCTTGCGTTCATTGCTTACAGGAAGTTTCATTTTGCGGTGCATTTTCAGCCACGGTGGGACTGGATGGAGCCTTTCTTATCAGATGCAATAAACAGAACAAAGCTGATACTATGGGGAATGTTATTTTGTTTCTGCAGGTTAATAATTGACTTCTACTAAATTTAAACAGTTAGCTTGAACATTTTACCTCCGACCACAAAGTGAAAACATAGAGTTAAAAATCTGCATTTTGAGTATTTACAAGAATAAAATTCAGAATCTTCCTAAATTCCAGCCAGAGAGCAATGCACTATGTAGCTCGCATTAATAAATGCTCTGTTCGCCCTGAGCTGGGGTCTCCTTTCTGTAAAGGCTCAGGAGGGGGAGGAGGTGAGCTTTGACATCACCTATTGTGGATGGTGGCTCCTGTGTTATCTACTGTATATAGAGCTGTTATCAGTCATTGTAAAGAAGGGGGAAGAGGAGGTGAGCTGTGACATCACATAATGTGAATGTTGAATCCTAAGTTATTTACTGTTTATAGAAGTGCTATCAGTGATTAAACAAGAGGAGGAGGTGAGCTGTGACATCATCTATTATGAATGATGGATTCTGTGTCATCTAATATATATAGGGGTATCAGTCATTATATGGGAGGAGGAGGTGAGCTGTGACATCACCAATTGTCAATGGTGGCTCCTGTGTGATCTACTGTATGTAGAGGTGATATCAATCATGGGAGAGGAGGTGAGCTGTGACACCATCTATTGTGAATGGCAGATCCTGAGTTATCTACTGTATATAGGTATTATCAGGCATTGTACAGGAGGAGGTGAGCTGTGACATAATCTATTGTGGATGATGGATCCTGTGTTATCTACTGTATATAGATGTGGTATCAGTCATTGTACAGAAGGGGGAGGAAGTGAGCTGTGACATGACAGATTGTGGATGGTAAATACTGAGTTATTTACTGTATATAGAAGTGCTCTCAGTGATTAAACAAGAGGAGGAGGTGAGCTGTGACATAATCTATTATGAATGATGGATTCTGTGTCATCTAATATACAGCTAGGTCCAGAAATATTTGGACAGTGACACAAGTTTTGTTATTTTAGCTGTTTACAAAAACATGTTCAGAAATACAATTATATATATAATATGGGCTGAAAGTGCACACTCCCAGCTGCAATATGAGAGTTTTCACATCCAAATCGGAGAAAGGGTTTAGGAATCATAGCTCTGTAATGCATAGCCTCCTCTTTTTCAAGGGACCAAAAGTAATTGGACAAGGGACTCTAAGGGCTGCAATTAACTCTGAAGGCGTCTCCCTCGTTAACCTGTAATCAATGAAGTAGTTAAAAGGTCTGGGGTTGATTACAGGTGTGTGGTTTTGCATTTGGAAGCTGTTGCTGTGACCAGACAACATGCGGTCTAAGGAACTCTCAATTGAGGTGAAGCAGAACATCCTGAGGCTGAAAAAAAAGAAAAAATCCATCAGAGAAATAGCAGACATGCTTGGAGTAGCATAATCAACAGTCGGGTACATTCTGAGAAAAAAGGAATTGACTGGTGAGCTTGGGAGCTCAAAAAGGCCTGGGCGTCCACGGATGACAACAGTGGTGGATGATCGCCGCATACTTTCTTTGGTGAAGAAGAACCCGTTCACAACATCAACTGAAGTCCAGAACACTCTCAGTGAAGTAGGTGTATCTGTCTCTAAGTCAACAGTAAAGAGAAGACTCCATGAAAGTAAATACAAAGGGTTCACATCTAGATGCAAACCATTCATCAATTCCAAAAATAGACAGGCCAGAGTTAAATTTGCTGAAAAACACCTCATGAAGCCAGCTCAGTTCTGGAAAAGTATTCTATGGACAGATGAGACAAAGATCAACCTGTACCAGAATGATGGGAAGAAAAAAGTTTGGAGAAGAAAGGGAACGGCACATGATCCAAGGCACACCACATCCTCTGTAAAACATGGTGGAGGCAACGTGATGGCATGGGCATGCATGGCTTTCAATGGCACTGGGTCACTTGTGTTTATTGATGACATAACAGCAGACAAGAGTAGCCGGATGAATTCTGAAGTGTACCGGGATATACTTTCAGCCCAGATTCAGCCAAATGCCGCAAAGTTGATCGGACGGCGCTTCATAGTACAGATGGACAATGACCCCAAGCATACAGCCAAAGCTACCCAGGAGTTCATGAGTGCAAAAAAGTGGAACATTCTGCAATGGCCAAGTCAATCACCAGATCTTAACCCAATTGAGCATGCATTTCACTTGCTCAAATCCAGACTTAAGACGGAAAGACCCACAAACAAGCAAGACCTGAAGGCTGCGGCTGTAAAGGCCTAGCAAAGCATTAAGAAGGAGGAAACCCAGCGTTTGGTGATGTCCATGGGTTCCAGACTTAAGGCAGTGATTGCCTCCAAAGGATTCGCAACAAAATATTGAAAATAAAAATATTTTGTTTGGGTTTGGTTTATTTGTCCAATTACTTTTGACCTCCTAAAATGTGGAGTGTTTGTAAAGAAATGTGACAATTCCTACAATTTCTATCAGATATTTTTGTTCAAACCTTCAAATTAAACGTTACAATCTGCACTTGAATTCTGTTGAAAAAAAAAAACAAAAACAAAAAGCCAGCACCAAATGTGCACTTCAGCACTAAACATTCCAAACTGTACTACTTATAAAAATTTCATATGTGAGGCCGTATGGCACATTTTATAAAAATATTTTAGTGTAGGACTGCCTCAAATGAGATTTGCCGTGACGTGGCGAGGCAGCTCAAGAAATTGCAATTTTTTGCCAAAAATCTCAAAATTTTTATAATAAGTACAGTTTGGAATGTTTAGTGCTGAAGTGCACATTTGGTGCTGGTTTTTTGTTTTTTCTTACTTGAATTCTGTTGTAGAGGTTTCATTTCAAATCCAATGTGGTGGCATGCAGAGCCCAACTCGCGAAAATTGTGTCACTGTCCAAATATTTCTGGACCTAACTGTATATAGGGGTATCAGTCATTATACGGGAGGAGGAGGTGAGCTGTGACATCACCTATTGTCCGTGGTGGATCCTGAGTTATCTAATCTATACAGAGGTGTTATCAGTCATTATATGGGAGGAGGAGGGGAGCTGTGACATCACCTATTGTGGATGATGGATCCCGAGTTATCTACTGTATATATAGGTATTATCAGGCATTGTACAGGAGGAGATGAGCTGTGACATCCCCTATTGTGAATGGTAGCTCCTGAGTTATCTTCTGTATATAGAAAATTTATCAGTCAATAAACAGGAAGAGGAGAAGGTGAGCTATGACTTAGCCTATTGTGAACAGTGGATCCAATGTTATCTACTGTATAAAAAGGTGTTATAAGTCATTGTAAATGAGGGGGAAGAGGTGAGCTGTGACCTGTTGTGGAAGGATAATCTTGTGTTGTTATAAGCTATATAAAGTGGTATTATCAGTCATTGTAATCCTGGTCATGATGATAATAAGACTGCTGAAACCCCCTTTTCAGGGGAGGGGTTGGGGGGGGGGCAAAAAAAACAAACACAGGAAATCTGAGTTTAAAATCGCGCCTTTGGCCAATCTGAAAATTGCAAGATTACTAATTTATGTTTTTTTTTTTATAAAGCTTGTGATTTTAAAAAAAAAAAAAAAAAAACACCACTGACGATGTTTTTAAAAATACATGTAACACAAAATTCTGATTTATTTGTGATGACACATTCCCTTAAAAGTTTAAGGCTCTGTGCGCACTAGAGCTTTTTACCCGCGGATTTACCCGCGGATTTGCCGCGGAAATTTCTTGAGAAATGTCTGCAATCTTTGTGCAGACATTTCCCAGCAATTTCTATGGGAAAAAAAAAAGCTGTGCGCACTTGTGTGGATTTTTCTCAAGAAATTTCCTTGAGAAGAATTTCTCGAGAAAATTTCTTGAGAAAATGAACATGTCCATTATTTCCGCAGGTACCCTGCGGATTTCGGCAGTACAGCCTGCAAAAATCCGCAGGGAACCACCCGCGGGTAAATCGCGGCAATTTCGCGGCTAATCCGCGGCAAATCCGCATGCGGATTTGCCGCGGATTTTTTCCGGAGGTCCGGAAATCTTTCACTGCAAGAAGTTTCTCAAGAAATTTTCTTGAGAAACTTCACAGTTCTAGTGCGCACATAGCCTAAAGATGAGCAATTCACAATTGGCTGATCGGTCAGTCCGACGTCCTCCGGTGCAGTGTTCGAGTGACATCACGTCTCCGGTAATCATCTGTTAGGGGCACTTTGCACGCTGCAACATCGCTAGCCAATGCTAGCGATGTCGAGCGCGATAGTACCCGCCCCCGTCGCACATACGATATCTGGTGATAGCTGCCGTAGCGTACATTATCGCTACGGCAGCTTCACACGCACTTACCTGCCCTGCGACGTCGCTCTGGCCGCCTCCTTCCTAAGTCACACGGCAGGCGGCCAATAGAAGCGGAGGGGCGGAGATGAGCGGGACGTAAACATCCCGCCCACCTCCTTCCTTCCTCATTAAGGTAAGGAGATGTTCCTCGCTCCTACGGCTTCACACACAGCGATGTCTGCTGCCGCTGTGATGTATATGCCCCCCGCCCCTCCTGTGATGTATAAGTCACAGGAGACGCTGAGGACATGCACATCACAAGAGACGCCTGGGTGCAGGCGCCACAGGAGGGGCTGGGGCGCAGGCACCACACAAGAGGGGCTGGGGCGCAGGCACCACACAAGAGGCACCACTGGGAAGGCACATATCACTTGCGGAGCCCTGACATCAGTGGAGGGGGGGGAGGGACACACAAACCTGGGGTGATACACAACATTGGGGGGCACACAGCACTGAGGGGAGGGGGGCCACAAAGCACTGACAGAGCACACAGCAGCAGAGGGCTGGCGCTGGGCACACAGCAGCGCCGGACTCACAGCACCGGAGAGTAGGTACCGGTCACGCAGCGCCGGGGGGGGGCACCGTAGCTGAGAGGGCCGGGGGGCGGGTACGTAGCTGAGAGGGCCGGGGGCGGGCACGTAGCTGAGAGGGCCGGGGGGCGGGCACGTAGCTGAGAGGGCCGGGGGGCGGGCACGTAGCTGTGAGGGCTGGGGGGCGGGCACGTAGCTGTGAGGGCCGGGGGGGCGGGCACGTAGCTGAGAGGGCCAGGGGGCGGGCACGTAGCTGAGAGGGCCGGGGGGCAGGCACGTAGCTGTGAGGGCCGGGGGGCGGGTACATAGCTGAGAGGGCCGGGGGGTGGGTACGTAGCTCAGAGGGCCCGGGGGGCGGGTACGTAGCTCAGAGGGCCTGGGGGGCGGGCACGTAGCTGAGAGGGCCGGGGGGCAGGCACGTAGCTGAGAGGGCCGGGGGGGCGGGCACATAGCTGAGAGGGCTGGGGGGGGGCGGGCACGTAGCTGAGAGGGCCGGGGGGCGGGCACGTAGCTGAGAGGGCCGGGGGGCGGGTACGTAGCTGAGAGGGCCAGGGGGCGGGTACTTAGCTCAGAGGGCCGGGGGGCGGGTACGTAGCTCAGAGGGCCCGGGGGGCGGGCACGTAGCTGAGAGGGCCGGGGGGCGGGCACGTAGCTGAGGGGGCCGGGGGGGGCGGGCACGTAGCTGAGAGGGCCGGGGGGGCGGGCACGTAGCTGAGAGGGCCGGGGGGGCGGGCACGTAGCTGAGAGGGCCAGGGGGCGGGCACGTAGCTGAGAGGGCCGGGGGGCGGGAACGTAGCTGAGAGGGCCGGGGGGCGGGAACGTAGCTGTGAGGGCCAGGGGGGCGGGTACGTAGCTCAGAGGGCTGGGGGGCGGGTACATAGCTCAGAGGGCTGGGGGGCGGGTGCGTAGCTCAGAGGGCTGGGGGGCGGGTGCATAGCTCAGAGGGCTGGGGGCGGGTGCGTAGCTCAGAGGACCGGGCGGGTGGGTACGTAGCTCCCAGGGCCGGGGGGCGGGTACGTAGCTCAGAGGGTCGGGGGCATGCAGCACCGAGGGCAGAGGGCAGGCAATGCAGAGCACTAAACCCGCCCACAAAGTAAGTCCTCTCTCACTGGCACTGGCCAGCGGGAGAACGCATTGGTGACCACAGCAGCACATGTGTGGATTTAAAGGGCCGGCGGTCCACAAGATGGTGGTGGCGGCTCGAGCACTGCTGCCCCCGGGACTCTGCCCGGGGGCCGCATAAGAGGGCATGCCGGGCCGTATATGGCCCGCGGGCCAGAGGTTCCCCACCCCTGACATAGGGGATGGATACACTCCTGACAACTTCTGTATATCTATTCGGATGTTTTATAAAACCAATCTGCCTTCACATACTAACACTTTTATATCATTTGTGATATTTAGACTAACAGAATCCAGTTCACTTAGGGATGAGCGAACCTGAACGGTAAAGTTCGGGGCTCATACCAGACACCTGGTGTCTGGGGCTCAAATTCGAACACAGATTTTTGACGAAATTCCATGTCCAAATTTGGATGCAGATTGTATGCTAATAAAGTTTGTTGAAAGGCTGCAACCAATCAACAAGCTTTTTGGCATGGGGACGATGCCTGTACCCTGCTGTGAACATAATAAATAAAAAAACAAATGACAGAGTCCGCCCTATTTTTGGTAACCAGCGTAGGTAAAGCAGACAGCTGAGGGCTGGAATTATCAGGCTGGGAAGGTCCATGGTTATTGGCCCCCTCCCAGCCTAAAGCAGACAGCTGAGGGCTGGTATTATCAGGCTGGGAAGGTCCATAGGTATTAGCCCCTTCTCAGCCTAATCAGACAACCTAGGGCTGGTATTATCAGGCTAGGAAGGTCCATGGTTATTGGCCCCTTCCCAGCCTAAAGCAGACAGCTGGGAACTGGTATTTAATCAGGTTGGGAAGGTATAAGGTTATGGACCCCTTCTCAGCCTAAAGCAGACAGCCTAGGGCTGGTATTATCAGGCTGGGAAGGTCCATGGTTATTGTCCCCTTCCCAGCCTAAAGCAGACAGCTGGGTGTTGGTATTATCAGGCTGGGAAGGTCCATGGTTATTGGCCCTTCCCAACCTAAAAATAGCAGCCCATTGCTGCCCCAGAAGTGGCACATCCACTAGGCGGGGTTGCACTAGAAGCGAGGTTGCACTAGGACCTACAGTACCACTAGCTGACTGTGGTGACGTGTGTCTTCCAGCTGATGTTACCACTTTTCAGCCAGGGCCAATAGGAAGGCACTACACCCTTCATATTGCTCCTCAGTGTGCTGGTTACTGCCAGATGTAGTCTTGCAATTTACTGCTGCTGCCTGGTTCACATCCTGCTTTTATACTATTGATTTCCATATATTGACCTCTGACCACTCTCCTGCCTGCCGTTTTTGTACCTCGCTGCCATCTCCGGTTTGACCTTAGCCTAATTTCCTGACTACGCTCTTGCCTGCTGATTTTGTCCCTGTTTTACCCCCTGGTTTTGACCCTAACTGGCAACTACTCTTCTCCGGATTGCAGCCTTCCATAGGTAGGGACCTCCTGGGCCATGTAGTAATTACAGATCCCTGTACAGGGGTTAAAGGGTTTGGGGGCCCTTGGGATCCTGCTGAGTGGGTGGCTAGCCTCTAGTCTGTCCATGACAGCCATCCTGAGTCTGTGGTCCCGGGCAGACGTCACAATAGCTCAGCATAGTGCAAAAGTCCACTCGCGTTGTAGGTGGAAGTTGCCCTTTAGCTTTTGAGTGTTTGTGCCTCTGCACAGGTTGCACCAATGATATGTCTGGCCTTGGCTACAATGCAATGTGAACAGAGCCATATGAGAACAAATATTTAAATGTACCTGTCCTGTTCCACTGGAGTATTTTGGTATTATAATGAATCATTAGCAGCACAGAGTGACCTAGTGCATATGTTGACATTGTAGAGGAGTTGTCTTGATGAGAATGTCGTCGATATACCCTAATTCGGATACATTGATGAGAAAATGTATCACAAATTTAGAAACATGCACATTTGTCTATTTACATAATGAACCACATAAATAGCAAAAAAGGGCAAAAAAAGTATGACAAGTCACTAGAAGCAGAAAAGAGGGCAATTTCACTGCTCATCAAATGTATTTTACCGGACTCCGACTGTCAATCTAATCAATGTCTCAATCTTAAATGTAGCCCGAACATAATTGTAGCAGTCTGTACCCATCAGTCACCCCAGGAGCCATTAGGGTCTTGGGGCACCATGAAACAGAATTAATTAGAAGTAAATGGTCAGCAAATAACATTCCCTGGGCATTTTGTTGGTGTGAATAGGAGAGAATGTCATGTCTTTTAAGTAAAAACAAAGGACGGCTCGTTTAAAGCGTGTTAAAGGGTGTAATTACACAGAATTATCTCAGGTAAGGCCAGCTCGCTGTCTGGGCCACGTGAATACCAGAGATGGCTACCAAAGAGAGACGGCTTGAGCAGGAGCCGGGTGGGATCAGGTCAGAGAAGCCTTAGGCTCGGCCAGGGGTCAGTGTGTCCAAAGAAGGCTAAACTCACAGGTCAGAAGGACAAGCAGCGACATCCCAGAATACCAGGGCCTATTAACGCAAATCCCGGAAAATGTGTCCACCCCACAGCCCAGAAGGCGAAAATATTATTAATGATGATAATACAACCATAACATTACATTCCTCTGACATGTCCAGGGAACCTCCAGAGATCCGACACACAGAAAGTATCCTCCATAAATCTCATATTAATTGCTACATTTAGGATAACAAAGTGTAAGGCTGAGTCCACATGTCCAGTAATCATCCATTAGAAGGGATCCTGCAGAGATCCATTGGGAAAAAAGTTCTGCAAACACAACTTTCTTGTCCGTTGTTAAAAAACTGATTTCTGCCGGATCCGTTTTTTTGTTAACATTGGAGTCTATGGAGGACGGATCTGTTAATGATTGCTATTTAGTGATCTGTTATTCTTGCATTTGTAAATTATTTTTTTACAGGATCCATTTCAAATGAAGGTACTGTATTTTTGGTTTTATAAGATGCACCCCAAATTTAAAGAAGAAAAAGGTAAAAAAAAAACAACCCATGGGGTCCATCTTATAATTCAGTGGTGTCTTACTGGTGGTGGCAACGGTGGTGGAGTGGGGTCAAAGGAGGCACGGGAGGTGATGGAGCAGGGTGATGCTGCGGGCGGTGCGGCAGGTTTCCCGGATGCTTGCTGCATGCACTATGCGCTGTGAGGCAGGAACATACAGACACTGTCAGCGGTGCTTCAAAGAAACAGTGCCCGGAGTGGTGCATGCGCAGATTGAGCTACCGCCTCAATGACGAACTGAGATCTCATCTGCACATGCACCACCTCTGGGAGCCATTCTCCTTAAGTTCGCTTCTGGGAGATCAGAACTCCATGGCACCCATCAAACTCCATGGCACCCAAATGCATCTCAAGGCTCTGGTCCAGGAAACCATCCCCCATTTCCGTGAGATGGCTGGATTGTCATTGTAAATAAGCACTTGTACCTTGCCACCCCCCCCATATCTCATTGTAGATTGTAAGCTCTCACGAGCAGGGTTGTTTTTCTTTTCTTTTTTTTCCCCTCTAAATATTGTATTTTCTGTAACTGTTACTTGTTTGTATATGATCCTCCTGAATTGTAAAGCGCTGCGGAATATGTTGGCGCTATAGAAATAAAGATTATTATTATTATTATTATCAGTGGGCTGGAGGTGGCGCGTGCGCAAATTGAGCTACCGCCTCAATGACGAGCCGAGGTCTCATCTGCGCATGCGCCACCTCCAGGTACCATTCTCCTTAAGTACACTGCTGGGAGATCAATGGGCCGGAGGTGGCGTGTGCACAGATTGAGCTACCTCCTCAATGATGAGCTGAGATCTTATCTGCGCAAGTGCTACCTCCAGGCACTTAAGTCCACTGATGGGAGCTCAATAGACCAGAGGTGGCGCATGTGCAGATTGAGGTACCGGCTCATGACGAGATGAGATCTCATCTGCGTATGTGCCACCTCCGGGAGCCATTCACCTTAATTCCACAGCTGGGAGATCAATTGGTTGGAGGTGGCGTGTGTGCAGATTGAGCTACCGGCTCATGACGAGATAAGATCTCATCTGCGCATGTGCCACCTCCGGGAGCCATTCACCTTAAGTCCACTGCTGGGAGATCAATGGGCCAGAGGTGGGGCCTGTGCAGATTGAGCTACTGAGCCTATATTTAATCTGCACAAGTGCCACCTCCAGGAGCCACTTTCCTTAAGTTTGCTGCTGGGAGATCAATGGGCCAGAGGTGGCGCATGCGCAGATGACTTCTTGAGCCTAGAGCTCCATCTGTGCACACGCCGGCTCCAGGCTCCAATATATGAAGCATGCACCGCTGACAGTTTCAGTATGGTCCCTGGCTCACCGCCAGCAGCAAGCACCAGCACCGCCCGCATCACTGTCCCTGCCTCCTGTGATCTCTCTCAACCACCCCCCCGGAAAGCTACATTCGGCTTATAAGACGCACCCCCCTTATTATCCTCCCAAATTTTTGGGACGAAAAGTGCGTCTCATAATCCGAAAAATACTGTAAATAGCAATCAGTTAGCGGATCTGTTCTCCATAAACTTCAATGGTAAAAAAAAAAAACGGATTTGGCAGAAATCATATTGCCAACGGATTTGTTCTAACGGATGAATACAGGACTAATTCTGGAGATACAGGCGATTTACAGAGATTTAAGTGAAGCTTCTAAAAAAACTGTCATTATAACTAGGGATGATCGAATACCTAAAATATTTGGCATCGCGAATATTTTCCGAATACCTCGCCGCTATTCGCGAATATTCGATGCACAATGTAAGTTTATGGGAAACCCGAATAACAACTATTCGGAACTATTCGGGCTTCCCATAGACTAACATTGCGCATCGAATATTCGCATAGCGGCGACCTATTCGGAAAATATTCGCGAAGCCGAATATTTGAAGTATTCGATCATCCCTAATTATAACCTTTGGACAATGACAGGTCGGTGGATTCTACGGCAGGATGTCACCAGCTTGCACCCCGCCGGGTACATACTTTTTAAAGCCCCTAAACCACGTTCAGCCGGGGTCTAGATTTCCATCATCGGAAATCTCTGACAGTTTTTAGGCTGCTGTATCTAGTAGGACTGTAGTGGAAGTTTCCACTAGTGGAAATCTACACTTCTATCTAAAGGGGGTTAGCCCGCCCCATACACGACAGTGCAGCCATTTCACATTATTTCTCACAATTTTTTTTCGTATTCATATTTTACCAATTCTTACATGATACTTTGAGAATGTTTATATATTTATGAATGATATTTTTGGCTTAATACAAAACAGCTATCTGTGTCTTGGTGTCTCTTTCTAATGTCATCTATTTTTACCTACAGTGTAGTATCCTTTTTTCCTTTTATGAAAAAAATAAAAAAAATTCCTGCCCATTAAACAACTCTTGGATGAGACATGGATGACTGTTTTTTGTTTTTTCTTACATACCCATTCATTTTGTAGAGGCAAGTTTGACTGATGATAAGTCAAAAACAAATAAAGAGACAGTTGCACTCTGAAGTGCTGAGATATGTTAACAATGAATATAGGCATTTGAACATGCATTACTGCTAAGAAAATATACATATAAAAATTTAGATATTTAGCATAAAAAGGCCAGTTTAATGTGAGCCCAACAACCAACATCAAGGCGTATCTCTTGACATTGGCTGTTGGGATCACATAACTTTACCTTTTTATATGCCAAGTATTTCAATTTATATATGTTATTTTTCTTACTTTTTTACTTAGCATATAAAAGCATATAAAAAATGCTAAGTTATGTGATCCCAACACTTTGACGTTGGCTGTTGGGCTCACATAAAACTGGCCTTTTTATATGCTTTTATATGCTAAGTAAAAAACTAAGAAAAAAACATATAAAATTGAAATACTTTGCATGTACAAAAGGAC
The DNA here is from genome assembly GCF_048569485.1 of Anomaloglossus baeobatrachus. Taxonomy (NCBI): domain Eukaryota; kingdom Metazoa; phylum Chordata; class Amphibia; order Anura; family Aromobatidae; genus Anomaloglossus; species Anomaloglossus baeobatrachus. The sequence continues at coordinate 41,274,764 of NC_134360.1, forward strand.
GTTATGTGATCCCAACAGCCAGTGTCAAGGGATACACCTTGATGTTGGTCGTTGGGCTCACATAAAACTGGCCTTTTATATGCTTTTATATGCTAAGTAAAAAAACTAAAGAAAAACATATAAAAATTGAAATATTTAGCATACATAAAAAGGACAAGTTATGTGATCCCAACAGCCATTGTCACGGGATACGCCTTAACTTTGGCTGTTGAGCTCAAATAAAACTGGCCTTTGATATGCATTTTTATGCCAAGTAAAAAACGAAGAAAAAAACATAAAACTTTAAATACTTAGCATATAAAAAAGGACAAGTTATGTGAAGCCAACAGCTGCCTTGAAGTTGGCTGTTGGTCTCACATAAAACTGGCCTTTTTATATGCTTTTATATGCTAAGTAAAAAACTAAGAAAAAAATATAAACATTCAAATACTTAATGTGGCGCCCCTGAGGCTTCAGTCACCACAGGTTACTGCATCTCCCTTAGGATGTACCCTCATCATGCTCCCCGGGGCTCGCTCCACCTGTGGGGAGCGGAAAAACCTTAGCTGGTACGACCATCCACCCCGGAGAAGAGCAACAGCAGCGGCAGCTATTCCCTGGCCGCGTACCGCAGGTGGCGTCAGGAGACAAACCTCCATTATCATTTCCCCTTCTATATTGTACACCTCGGGGCCACGAAACTGGGCAAAGGCCACTCGTGATAGCCCCAGAACCGACATCACCAAGCCCGGCGACGAGTAGCAGTTAACCTCTTGCCCCATGGGTGCTACATTAGCATATAACAAAGGACAAGTTATGTGATCCCAACAGCCAACTGGCCTTTTTATATGCTTTTATATGCTAAGTAAAAAAAACTAAGAAAAAAACATACAAATTGAAATAGTTAGCATATAAAAAAGGACAAGTTATGTGATCCCAACAGCCAATGTCAAGGGATACGCCTTGACGTTGGCTGTTGGGCTCACATTAAAACTGGCCTTTTTAATATGCTAAGTATCTCAATTTTTATATGTATTTTCTTAGCAGTAATGCATGTTCATATTCCTATATTCATTGTTAACATATCTTAGCACTTCACAGTGCAACTGTCTATTTCTTAATATAGCTCATGTTCAGTATGCACCTGTTCACACTTGATTGTTAGGAAATGTCATTAGTCTTTTTACTTAGGTCAAAAACAAACATATCTCCATTTTTTTAGTTGTTTTGTTTTTGCTTTTTTTTTTGGCCAGCTCATGGTCATGCGAACAGCCCCATAGACTATAATGGGTATGTGTTCTATCTATGAAAAATAGATGTCTGAATGAAGCCTAAGGATGCCCAATATACTGATCTCTGACATATAAGAAAATCAATGCTGGAGTTGACTTGTTATAACTTTTTCTAAATTGCTGAAATTTGGAAAAGGTCCTGCAGTGTTTTATTATGCCCACCTCCCTCCAAAAATCTACCAATTATGTCACTATTTTCTTTAATACATAATGGTCAGCAATTTTAACCCTAGAACGCATACCTGGGGCCTCGCAGGCCTGCTAGGTTATTTGTTTTCTATGGTAGATTTCTATGGTTGCACGTTCTAGGGTTAATATAAGTTATAACGGTTAGTCGGATCAGGCATATTGGATTTCGACATGCCCAATCTTTTGTTCTGCTGCCGGCAATGTCTTATTCCTTGCTCCCTTTTGCACAGTTGGCTGAATCAGAGTTGCATACGCTAGGAACCAATCGTTAGCCGTCAACCTTCTAAGGTCTGAGACCCCCTTTTTGCTTTATGTTTGTTAGTAGTGTTGAGTGGACCCGGATCCGCAAAATCCGGATCCGCACGGTTTGAGCGCCCGATCCGAGTCCGACCAGATTCGGGGTAAACGACCCGGATCCGTTTTTTGTTTTTTTCTCTCTCTCAACTCTATTCGTTAGTGTCATGTCTTCCATTCATAGCAGAGCCATGACAGTCATACTGTATCCAACTCAGATATTTATGACCCCCATTGCCTTCTATAACCAATGTGTTGCACTGTTGTCACGCTAGGTACGGGGGAGTACCAAGCAAACGGCGAAAGGGAAGGTAAACCCTGTGTCTAGTGAAGTGGGAGATGGTGACCCCCTGACCAAACCTACAGCTGGTCCCCGGGGTCCCTCACCACCCTAGGTAGGTTCCGCACCTATGCGCCGAGCATAATACCTGACCCTAGGTATCCCTAGTGCTGGACCCTAGATAGGGAACAGGGGGATAAGCTCTTCGCCAACCCCACTAAACACTATGGAAAACACAAGGAGGACATACAGGGGGAAAAAGCATGAACTACTTATCCCCAGATAACTCAGGAAGACGTTGAGAAAAGATCAGCAATGATCCTACAAATGAGTGCAAGCCACCTGCTTGCAACCAGAGCTTGTGAAGAAACTGAATATCACCAGCACAACTCCATGGAAGATGGGAGTATTTAAACTCAAGGGGAAATGCAGATGATTAGCAGCTGAAGGGAAGAGGAGCTAAACAGGATCCTAGAGGGAAAGGAATAACAACCCAGCCTAGTACACGGAATACTAACAGCAGCAATAAAAGAAAGTGAGGGAATATTTTGTGCAGCCAAACGCTGTGACCTTCTATTGCCGGACACCACATGACTGTTTGTTACCAGTGACACAACCGTGACAACTTTCTATTGCTGGCTGTAGAATGAGTTAACTGAGACTCCATCAGTGAGCTGTTCTAATGGCCTAAGGGAAAGTGTGTACCTAAGTTATCTGTCTTTTTCTGAGCTTTCAGCAGATTAAAGTTGAATGTGCAGCTTGTAAAAGACAAACAGGGCATCTTTTTAATAATTTTTAGCCACAAATATATACATAGTATCATAGCATTGTAAAGTTTGGTCAAACTCCTTGCAAGTGCAGGTTTTCCTAAACCATCTCAGCTATATGTTTATCCAGCTTCCGTAAAAAAAAAAAATTAAAAAAATGGACAAGCCCTTTAAGTCTGGTAGCAGATTACCCTTTGCAGACTATCTCATCAGTAGCAAATAAATTCAATATGTTTGTTTTGCAAAGTCTTTTTCCCTCCCTCTGCTCTTTCTGCATTGACTGGGCCATATTTCTAAGGAAAGGAACTGATTTGTGGCGGGGGTATTACAACATGGCACATCTGGATGTTTCATTTGTATATCGCTGGCTCCATTAAGTAGGAATCAATGCCCTGGAGATAAGAAAGGCAAAGATAAGCACAACAAGGTAACAAGCCCTCATGTCATGACTGAGCCAGAAAGGAATTAGTCTACGCACACATTCAGAACAGAGGAGGTTCAGCGCCTGCCGTGATGCGGTCAATATATTTTAGAACTGGCTTCAGGTTTAATCCGTGTCCCTGATAACCACCTTATCAAACTACAAGAGCGATAAGAAAAGTATGTCCCTCCATGTGTTCTCACGAGCATTAATGGCACGGTCATGATTAAGACTGCACTGGACAGTCATGACCAAACAACGGAAGATATCCAGAAGTGTGAGGCGTTCCGGGCACCAAACAATGGAAAATGTCCAGAAGTATGAGGCGTTCCCAGGCACCAAACAACAGAACACGTCCAGAAGTGCGAGGCGTTCCGGGCACCAAACAACGGAACATGCCCAGAAGTGCGAGCCATTCCGGGCACCAAGGAATGGAACACGTCCAGAAATGCGAGGCGTTCCACCAAACAATGGAAAACATCCAGAAGTGTGAGGCGTTCCGGGCACCAAACAACGGAAGAGATCCAGAAGTCTGAGGCGTTCCGGACACCAAACAACGGAAGATATCCAGAAGTCTGAGGCGTTCCGGACACCAAACAACGGAAGATATCCAGAAGTCTGAGGCGTTCTGAACACCAAACAACGGAAGATATCCAGAAGTGCGAGGCGTTCCGGGCACCAAACAACGGAAGATATCCAGAAGTGCGAGGCGTTCCGGGCACCAAACAATGGAAGATATCCAGAAGTGTGAGGTGTTCCGAGCACCAAACAACGGAAGATATCCAGAAGTGCGAGGCGTTCCGGGCACCAAACAATGGAAGATATCCAGAAGTGCGAGGCGTTCTGGGCACCAAACAACGGAAGATATCCAGAAGTGCGAGGCGTTCCAGGCACCAAACAACGGAACACGTCTAGAAGTGCGAGGCATTCCGGGCACCAAACAATGGAACATGTCCAGAAGTGCGAGGTGTTCCAGGAACCAAACAACGGAACATGCCCAGAAGTGTGAGGCATTCTGGACACCAAACAATGGAACACGTCCAGAAGTGTGAGGCATTCCGGACACCAAACAACGGAACACGTCTAGAAGTGTGAGGCATTCTGGGCACCAAACAATTGAAAACGTCCAGAAGTGTGAGACTTTCCCGGGCATCAAACAATTGAAAACGTCCTGAAGTGTGAAGTGTCCCGGGCACCAAACAACGGAACATGCCCAGACGTGCGAGGCATTCTGGGCACCAAACAATGGAAAACGTCCTGAAGTGTGAGGCGTTCCGGGCACCAAACAACGGAACACGTCCAGAAGTGCGAGCCATTCCGGGCACCAAAGAATGGAACACGTCCAGAAATGCGAGGCGTTCCACCAAACAACGGAAAATATCCAGAAGTGCGAGGTGTTCCGGGCACCAAACAATGAAACATGTCCAGAAGTGCAAGGTGTTCCGGGCACCAAATAACGGAACACATCCAGAAGTGCGAGGCATTTCGGGCACCAAACAACGAAACACGTCCAGAAGCACGAGTCGTTTCCGGTCACCAAACAACGAAACACGTCCAGAAGTGCGACACATTTCGGGCACCAAACAATGAAACACATCTAGAAGTGCAAAGTGTTCCTGGCATGCCAACGGGCAAAATTCTGGGTCAATCACCCTTGGAATTTTGCTTAATTAGTCTGATAGATAATTGGGTGTAACATCAGAGGTGTAACATCCTGGAAAAATTCTCAAATGCTCCTTCCATATCTGTGCTGGAGGCTCCCTCCATCCAACAGTGCAAAATTTGTAATGAAACCCAATTGCAAAAATGATTTTTAGCCCAAAATACATGTATTTAAGTAAAAAAAAAATTGTCTCCAAAAGTAACTGACTCCTTTAATTCGCCGAATATGGTTATACCTATTAAGGAATTTGTATGTTTTTATGCTGTATTTATATTTTATGTGCTTTGCGCCCCTGGAAGCACCTGATAATATAAGTTTATGTTATTTATTTCCTTTTGCTTATTGTATCGCTCTGTACAAATATACAAACTCGGTCTGACCCGCAGCCGATTAAACAGGTCTCCTGGGTTTCCGATATGCACAATACAATAAATAATAGATTGTCGACTGTGAAGAGAATGTGCTGCCGAGATCTATAGCAGCCAGAACAATGTGCTGTTGAGAAAGGATGATTTTTATAAGAAACCTGTCACCAGATATTGGCCTTCTAAACTAAAGCTAGCACCTTAAACAGCGCCTGTGCTGCATTCTATAAAGGTGCACGTTACCCCCTGACCCCCCTGTAGCCACCAAAAATACCTTTATAAAATCTCCCGCCCAATATGTACATTATCCGGTCCGGTCTGATGGGTGTCCTAATCTGCACCTTCTGTCCCTCCTTTCGCCGCCCTCCTGTGCTGATTGACGAGGATGACGCCTTGGATGCTATCCACGTAGGAGGGAAAAATCTCCTTATTTCTGGTTCGTGCAGGTGCACTTCGCTCTGCCCTATTGCAGGCAGAGCCAAAAACATAGATGCACCTGCGCGAACCAGCGAGTTCTCTGCGCAGGCGCGAGATTTTGCCCAGCGATGTGAATGACGTCATTTGCTTCATTCACATCGACGGGCAAAATCTCCCGCCTGTGCAGAGAAGTCACCGGTTTGCGCAGACGCATCAACGCTTATGGCTCTGCTCGCAACAGGGCAGAGGAAAGTGCGCCTGTGCGAGCAGGGAATATGGAGATCTTGCCCACCTACGTGGATGGCATCCTAGGAGTGATCCACGTCAATTGACACAGGAGGACAGCGAAAGGAGGGACAGGAGGCACAGAATAGGATACCCATTGGACCAGGCCAGATAATTTACATACCGGGCGGGAGATTTTATAAAGGTACTAGCTGTAGTACCCGGGCGTTACCCGGATAGTAACTGTCTCTCTGTCTCTCTCCCAGTGTCTCCTGTCTCTGATATCTGTCTCTGTGTCTCTATCTGTCTCTATCAGTCTCTTTGTCTCTCTCTATCTCTGTCTATCTCTCTCTGTCAGTCTCATTCCCCGTCTGTCTCGTTCCCCGTCTGGCTCTTTCCCCGTCTGGCTCTTTCCCCGTCTGGCTCTCTTTCTCTGTCTCTTTACTTGTCTGTCTCTTTCCCTGTGTCTTTCCTTGTCTCTGTCTCTCTGTTTGTCTCTTTCCCTGTCTGCCTCTGTCTCACTCTCTCCACTGACATCATATTACCTCACATATAAGCTTCTTATACTAAGTTTATTTTGTTCCTATAGCAACTAATTACAGCTCCTATTAATAACCTGCAGCTATCAGCTCCTTTGACTTTAATGGAGGCAGATTTTTTGGAGAGTAACTGTAAAGCGCGGGGTTAAATTTTCCTGTCAAAACATAGCCTATGACGTTCCCTGAGTCACATGGGGTGTCTGTGCAAAATTTTGTGATTGTAAATGTGACAGTGCAGATTCATTTAGTGGACACACACACACACACACACACACACACACATACACACACACACACACACATAGCTTTATATATTAGATTTGTGGGTGGTGTCAAGGGGTAACATGCCCCTTTATAGAATACAGCACAGGAGCTGCATAGGGTGCTAATTTTAGTTTAGGAGGCCCAAATTTGGTGACAGGTTCCCTTTAAATCATTTCACCCGACGAGCGTTTTGCTTGTTCGTTGGGTGAGAGGTCACCTGTTTACATTGGTCGATGATTGGGAAAATAAGTGTTCCTCATTGTGATATATTTGCATTGCCCAGGTTGGTATTAACCAAGTAACACAGTTGAATAAGAAGAAACACTGGATTGTATCATTCAATTATTATACAAATGTATCAAACTCTTGCATGTATCACCTTTTCTATCATTCTAAGAAATATTCCTGATTATCCCATTTTAAATGATAGAGTACCATTTATTTTGGTGTTTTCTTTGCTTGGGGGCAAAAGAAAATTGTAAATAAAAAAACCCCTTGTAAATAAATAAATAAAAAAATAAATAAAAATAATTGTAAAAAAAATAAAATAAAAAAATAAATAAAAAGAAAAGAAGCAACTATTATAGCGAAAGTATTAAATCAGCGGATACAAGTCGTCTATATTTTCTTTTTTACGGAGAGCAGATTATTAGGAGTCATTTTACTTTACAAACAAACCTGGAAAGAGCTTAGTGGAGATTATAAATAAAAAATGAATGGGACAGAATTGTTAACCCGGCGTCTTATCCCACTCCGCTTCCGTCCGTGCAAATACAGTCGGGATTATGCAACAGTTTCTCTGGGAGTTCTGTCTGAAATCCTGCAGCAGGAAACTAAGAGATATATTTTTTTAATTTTTTTAAAACTTCTTGTGATGCAAAATCCAGACTATTATGTTGCTTTTTACCCCCATGTAAATTGGGATTAGGGCTTATTCCCTTGTTTTGCATTTGTTGCATTTTACTTTGTTTTCCACTGATTAGCTGCAGAACTAAATCTCCATGCGAACATTAACCCGCGCTACAGATTCTTAAATCTGCAGCATGTCAACTCTTCCTGCAGATTTTCACACTTTGCAATGCATAGGGGGAAATCCGCTATAACATAGGCACAGTTTTTTAACCCTTTCATCCCCAGGCGATTTTCCATTTTTCGGTTCTTTCTCCCCCTTCTTCCAAAGAGCCGTAGCTTTTTTTTTTTTGTTTCTCTGTCAATATAGCCATGTGGAAAAAAAATTCCAAGTGTGGTAAAATTACAAAAAAAAAGTGCAACTCCACAATTGTTTCTTTGAGTTTCTTATATACTATGTTTACTATATGGTAAAACTGACCAGGCCGTATGATTCCTCAGGACGGTACGAGTTCGTAAATACCAAACATAGCCTAGTTTTACTTTTATCTAAGTGGTGAAAAAAAATTAGAATTTATTAAAAAAAAAAATAAATAAATAAAAAAAAAGTGCAATTCCACGATTGTTTTTTTGAGTTTCTTATATACCATGTTCACTATATGGTAAAACTGACCTGGCCATATGATTCCTCAGGTCGGTATGAGTTAGTAGATACCAAAGATAGCCTAGTTTTACTTTTATCTAAATGGTGAAAAAAAATTAGAATTTATTTAAAAAAAAAAAAGTGCAATTCCACGATTGTTTCTTAGAGTTTCTTATTTACCATGTTCACAATATGGTAAAACTGACCTGGCCGTATGATTCCTCAGGTCAGTACGAGTTCGTAGATACCAAACATAGCCTAGTTTTACTTTTATCTAAGTGGTGAAAAAATTCAGAAATTATTAAAAAAAAATAAAAATAAAAAAAGTAGCGCTTTTGTCACCTTTTAACACACATAATATTCTCATTTTTCGGGATCTGGGGCTCAGTTATAGCTTATTTTTTGCGTCTTGAGCTGGCATTTTTAATTATACCATTTTTAGGTAGAAATGATATTTTGATCGCCTGTTATTGCATTTTAACAAAAAAATATAATTTTGACTTTTTTATTTTTTTTTTTCCCTCCATTCCGTATACCGATCAGATTAATTGATTTTAGATTTTGATAGATCGGGCATTTCTGAACTTGGCGATACCAAATATGTGTATTTTTTTTATTGTTTTATTTGCAATGCGGCAAAAGGGAGGTAGTTTGAATTTGTAGGTTTTTCTCTTTTTTCATATTTTTTTTTTTACAATTTTTGTTGATTTTACTAGTCCTCCTATGGAACTTTAGGCTTGCATTGTCTGATGGCTTCTGCTGATCTCCTGTGATTGCCGGTGCTCTGCCACCCTTGACAGTGACAGGGGTCATCATCTGACCCCACGCTGTCATGGCAACCTTTTGGCACCCTGTAATCACGTCATGGGGCTGCTGATGGCAGCAGAAAACAATGCATTCCCTGACAGCGCTTGTTAGATCGCGCTGTCAGAGCAGAGTTTGACAGTGCGATCTAAGAGGTTAGCAGGCACGGGTGAATCAGAGATCCACCCGTGCCTGTTAGCTGCACATGTCTGCTGATCAGATCAGACAACATGTGCATACAAAAAATGAGGGCTCACCGCATAAGCCTGCATTAAAGGGAAAGACTAGACCAAGGACGTATATATATGTCCTAGGTTGTGAAGGGGTTATGCTATGTGCACTTTTTTTGTGCATTTTTGCAGCATTTTTAGCTATTTTCTGTGATGCAGATTATTTTTGTTTATAGTATATTTTTAATTTAATTCGTTTTATTCCCCCAAAATGCAGCAAAACCTGTCTGCAGCATTTTTTCCCGCTGTGTCACTGCTTTCCATAGATGAAAAAACGCTGCAAGAAGATTTAGCCCGCTGTGAGGTAAATCCGGAGATATGACGATAAATCATGATATTCAAGGATGTCAGGAAGCCCTCTCCTGGTGTCACCCCCCCCCCCCTTTCCTTCACACAACTGGTTTAGCAACAAATCCCATGGCCATGTCCTGTGATATGGAAATTAGGTGGCTTAGGAACAATGGACACAGGATGACTCCCTGCCGTGACCCTGTAGTGGGGGCTGCTAGCTAGTTAGCAAGGCTATGGAAATAGCCAGACAGAACGACTCCAGTAAAAAATGGTTCATATCTCGCAAGCCATATTTCCGATAAATATGGCAACCATAAAAATGGTGTCTCCGCATGCGGACGATGCCGGCACACCCTTTTTATGGGAGCAGGACATTGGGAAATGCCCCAGGCGTGATATCAGCCAATGGGGAACTGGCAGACAGGTCATGAGTCCCCTCGTTCTGTGGCTAAATTCATAACTATCACAACGAGAGCATTGGCGTCCGCCTACGACGCTCCCAGGCAAAGTTATGGCCCATATTCCATGTTGTGGATTGTCCATAACTCAAGCCAGGGGTGGAGCAGTGCTCCCTCTGAGGTCACTAAGGTAGGAGGGGACCTGGATTTGCCCAGGTTGATAACCCTACTTCGGCCATTTTCCAGTGTTCTTTTCGCTGGGGGCACGTGTAGGAAACATCTGTGGGAAGGATCCTAGAAACCTGGGTACAGCGCCCCCCTGTGGCCAGACGCAACAAGGTAACTGCTGGAACTGTGTATGCCTGTTTGTAACCCATGCTTTGATTGTAACTGTACTCTGACATATGTATATTCTGTAGATTCCCTATTGTATATATTGTAGTTTCTAGTGTGCTTTAGGCTGATTAAATTATATAATTAATCTTGGGCTGTTCTGTTATCTCGATCTTGAATCCCACGTCTGTGTGTTCGGCTAATAGTTACCGTAAATCGGTTGGTGGCAGCGAATTGTGCCAAGGATTATTGTGGGGAGGCCAGTGAGATTCGGGGAGATTTTATATATTCCGCCCGCGGAGGTCGGGGGAATATATACCTTACTCTCACCGGGGACCCTTCAATAATCGGCATAAGTAGTATAGCGGCCTCCTTGCTTATTGTCGGGCAATTCCATAATTGGCCTGACTATAAGAGGGGCGCTAGAGAGCGCGTCACTTGCTCTGTCTGTCGGTCGGGAGGTATAAAGGAGGGGTGACCCCCACTTGTTACCCCCCGATTGTGACGTACTGGTAGCCAGCGCGGGGGATTTCTGAGTGACCCCCCCGGTGGTTTGTGACATATTGGTGGCATAGCGGTGGGATCGAGATAATAGTGTGTGTGAGTGTGAGACCCATACTCCCAGACACTAAAGACTGCCTGCAGCAGCTGTGGCTGCTGGGGTCTTCAGACTAGCTCAACACTAGAGTGTCAGAGTGCAGATACTGTAAGGTGTGTGGAGGCATCAGGTGTCAGTTCTGTGTCAGTGACCAAAAGTCTGCAAGAATGGCTGATGGCACCAGGAGCAGAGCTATGCAACTGGCCAATGCTAAGGCAGGAGCCGAAGAGAGGGAGGACGGTGCTGTGGACAGCAATGAGGAGGTTGCCCACGAGTCCTCCAGGAGCTCAACGCCAGAAAACCGTTCTGCAGAGGACAGCGCACAAGCTGGCAATTATGGACAAGATGAGGAGCAGCTCACCCAAGGGTCCTCAACGAGCCAGATGCCAGCCCTCCGCTCTGCAATGGACAGTGAATCACCAGGCTCCGCAGCGGGCCGCAGATCACCACGTGCCATTCCACCGAGCCTGGGAGGCTCGGATAGCCTTCTTCAAATGGCTATGGCCCTTCTCCAGGCTGGAGACCAGGAGGGCTACAAGGGACTCCTGGCAGAGCGCAGGGCAGAGCGGCAAGCAGCGCGTGAGGCTGAGGCTGCGGAGCGGCAGGCAGCGCGTGAAGAGCGCCAGGCAGAGCGTGACTACCAGCTGCAGCTAGCTCAGCTCCGGCCCTCATCAGCCACACGTGACCTTCAAGACACCAAACTTCCAAAGGCCCGTGTTGAGGACTTCCCAGTGCTGGAGAAGGATGGAGACTTGGACTCTTTCTTGACTGCTTTTGAACGGACTTGCTTGCAGCACCATCTGAACAAGGACCAGTGGGCCAAATACCTGACCCCCCGTTTAAGGGGTAAGGCCCTGGATATCCTTGGGGACTTGCCTGCTGAGGCAGATCAGGGCTACGACACCATCAAGCGGGCCCTGATCCAACAGTACAACCTCACTCCAGAGTCCTACCGCAAGAAGTTCCGGAGCCTACAGAAGGGACCAAAGGACTCCTGGGCTGACCACCGGCGGGCACTTGCCCGAGCTGCCGACCACTGGACCCAAGGCCTGCAGCTTTCCACCGGACCGGAGATCCTGGACTTGTTCATCACGGAGCAACTCTTGTGGAACTGCCCTGAGGATCTCCGCCAGTTCATCCGAGACCAGAAGCCAAAGGGGTCCACGGCTACAGCTGCCCTTGCCGATGACTACACCAACAACCGGGCCCCTGAGGCCAGGAGAGCGGCCACCAGCAGCACCTGGAGAGGGGGTAAGATGAACTCTGCGACTGCCCCACCTGCCCCTAGACTGCAGGGGGTGTCCCCCTCAACTCCCCTCTCCAGGCCCGTGGCAGAGCCAAGACGGTGCCACCAGTGCAACCTACCTGGACACTTCAAGGCCATGTGCCCTCAGCGTCCCAAGGCCCCGGCTCCGTCCCCGTCCCAAGGGCCGCCCAAGGTGTATTGTGTGGGTGGGGGTGGTGGTAGGTCCCTGGACAGCTTCCAACCTGTCACCGTCGGCCGGTCTGTGACCATAGGACTGCGAGACAGCGCCTCGGAGGTGACTCTGGTGCGGCCTGAGATGGTGTCCCCCCAAGACTTGATCCCTGGAAAAACCCTAGCTGTCTCCGGGATTGGAGGCACTGACCCGGCGCTGCCTGTTGCTGACATTTATGTGGACTGGGGCGCAGGGCGAGGGGTGAGGGAGGTGGGGGTAACTGATCGGATCCCTGCAAACGTGCTACTTGGGACAGATTTGGGGCAGATAACCTCCCAGTTTGGGCCCCCCCCAAGGGCTGAACCTTCAGCCAGTACTGACATGACTCCTGACAATGTTAATGTGTTATCTATGAATGATGTAAGGGAGGAGGGAGTGAACTCTGATATTTCTGCTTGCATAGACACCATAGACACACACGCAGCTGCAGCTGTGACAGGAGGGGAGGGGGTCAGAGACAGGTGTGACAATGCCTCTACAAGTAACCAGCCTGTGAGCTGAGATCTGTTGCCCTCTGCAGGGATAAGCAGAGAGCAGGGTGCTGCAGGGGGAGGACCAGTGTGTGGGGTGGGGGCTACCACAGCAAATGTGGGGTCCCCAGAGATTTCACAGCGGGGTTCTGTTGCTGCAGGAGGGGAACAGGCAGGTGAGATTGGGGCCGGTCCAGGAGCGGAAGTGCTCCCAGGTAAGATCTCGGTGCATGGTTCCCCCACAACCGGGGTGTCAGGAAGCCAGGTAGGTCTGCCTGAACCGGCGACTTGGTCAGGAACGGAGGAGGAGCAGGCACGACCCACGGTCGCAGCGGCTGTGGCCGCTGTCACCCGCAGGGGGAGTGCTGGAAGCCAAGGGGCCTCCCGGAGGTCCGATAGCTCTTCCCCTTCTGACCAAGTGGCAGCCGAGTCAGGTGGAGGCCAGGACACAGGTCCCGGGGTACTGACTGAAGATGTGACAGTCTCGTCGATTCTGGCCACATCTAGTCAGGGGTTTCAGGCAGCGTTAGAAGCTGACGACAGCCTGAAAGCTCTTAAGGAGCAGGCGGCACAGCCTCCCTCGGACTCGGACCCGGAGCGAGTGGTCTGGGACCAAGGACGGCTGTACCGGGCCACGGTCCAGCAGGGTTCACCGGAGGCGTGGCCCAGGGACCGACAGTTGGTGGTACCCTATCCGTTCCGGACGGAGTTGTTGCGGATCGCACATGAGATTCCGATGGCCGGACACCTAGGGATCGCTAAGACCAAGGCCAGGTTAAACCAGCATTTCTACTGGCCAAAAATGGGGGCCGATGTGGCTGCCTACTGCCGTTCGTGTGAAGCCTGTCAGAGAGTGGGGAAGGCGGGGCCACGCCCCAAAGCCCCACTAGTATCTCTGCCAATCATCGATGAGCCTTTCAGGAGGGTGGCTGTGGATCTGGTCGGCCCGCTGGCCATCCCCAGCAGCTCCGGGAAACGCTTCCTACTGACGGTAGTGGACTATGCCACCCGGTACCCAGAAGCAGTGGCCTTGTCGTCCATTCGGGCTGACAAGGTGGCCACCGCATTGCTGGAGATTTTCTCCCGAGTGGGTTTCCCCCAGGAAATGCTCACTGACCGGGGGACCCAATTCATGTCCCAGCTGATGGAGGCCCTCTGTAAGCAAGTCCAGGTGCGACATCTGGTGGCCAGCCCGTACCATCCACAGACTAATGGCCTGTGCGAGCGGTTCAATGGCACCTTAAAGCAGATGCTTAAGATGTTGGTCGACTCCCATGGGCGTGACTGGGAGCGGTATCTCCCACACCTGTTATTTGCTTACCGGGAGGTTCCACAGGCCTCAACAGGATTCTCACCGTTTGAGCTCCTGTACGGGCGACGTGTGCGGGGCCCCCTGGCTCTGGTGAAAGAGGCTTGGGAAGGGGATTTGGCCACCCCTGGAGTGTCGGTTATCGAGTATGTCATGCGCTTCCGGGACAAAATGCAGGCCTTGACGCAACTGGTACACGACAATATGGCTCAAGCCCAGGCCGATCAGAAGCGTTGGTACGACCAGAACGCTTGTGAGAGGACCTACCAAGTGGGTCAAAAGGTGTGGGTACTGGTCCCCGTACCACAGGACAAGCTTCAGGCAGCCTGGGAAGGCCCATACCTCGTGTACCAGCAGCTCAACCCTGTGACGTACCTGGTCACCCTGGACCCTGCCCGTGGAAGGCGGAAGCCCTTCCATGTGAACATGATGAAGGCACATCATGAGCGGGAGGCATGTGCGCTCCCCGTGTGCAACCTGCCCGAGGAGGGAGAAGCGGAAACCCTCTTGGATATGCTAGCCCAGGTTAGGGCAGGCGGATCCATTGAGGATGTGGAGGTTGGCCACCAGCTCTTGGAAGACCAACGGTCCCAGCTGTGGGCCACCCTCCTCCCCTTCCGGGGGTTGTTTACCAACCAGCCCGGAAGGACTGACTTGGCTGTCCATCACGTGGACACTGGGGATCATCCCCCGATCCGGCGTTCAGCATATCGGGTCTCCCTGGAGGTGCAGCAACACATGCGCCAGGAGATTGACGAGATGCTGAAGCTGGGGGTGATCCAGGCATCCAACAGCGCTTGGGCCTCGCCTGTAGTCCTCGTCCCTAAGAAGGACCGAACCACTCGGTTCTGCGTGGACTACAGGGGGCTCAATGCGGTCACGGTCGCCGATGCGTACCCAATGCCACGCATCGATGACCCGCTCGATCAGTTGGCCGGGGCTCAGTACCTGACCATCATGGATCTGAGCCGGGGATATTGGCAGATCCCCCTGACTCGCAAGGCCAGGGAACGCTCTGCCTTTATTACCCCATTTGGACTATACGAGTCCACGGTGATGCCATTCGGGATGAGGAATGCCCCTGCCACTTTCCAGCGGATGGTCAACACCCTGCTCAAGGGACTTGAAGGGTACGCGGCCGCGTACCTAGATGACATTGCCGTCTTCAGTCCCACCTGGGAGGACCACCTAGAGCATCTAGCACAGGTGCTCAGGCGGATCCACCGGGCAGGTTTGACCATCAAGCCGGGAAAGTGTCAGCTGGCCATGAGCGAGGTCCAGTACCTCGGTCACCGGGTAGGCGGGAGAACACTGAAGCCCGAGCCTGAGAAAGTGGAGGCCATCGCATCCTGGCCCACCCCCAGGACCAAGAAGCAGGTGATGTCCTTCTTGGGGACCGCTGGGTACTATAGGAGGTTTGTTCCATGCTATAGTAGCCTGGCAAAGCCCTTGACGGACCTCACCAAGAAGAAGCTGCCCTCTGCAGTCGATTGGACAATGGACTGCGAGACAGCCTTCCGGGCCCTAAAGGACGCCCTGTCCAGCCCGCCCGTGCTACAGGCAGCCGACTTCACGCGGCCGTTTGTAGTACAGACCGACGCCAGTGACTTCGGCCTCGGTGCGGTGCTCAGCCAGGTGGACTCTGCGAGCCAAGAGCACCCAGTCTTGTACCTGAGCAGGAAGCTGTTACCAAGGGAAGTGGCCTATTCCACGATGGAGAAGGAGTGCCTGGCCATAGTGTGGGCCCTGCAGCGTCTGCAACCCTATCTATACGGGCGCCACTTCATCGTGGAGACGGACCACAATCCCCTCAGCTGGTTGCACACCGTCTCTGGGACAAATGGGCGATTGTTGCGATGGAGCCTTGCGCTCCAGCAATACAACTTCACCATTCGACACAAAAGGGGCCGTGACCACGGTAACGCAGACGGGCTGTCCCGACAAGGAGAGGTCGCGGACGGGCGCACGGGGGAACACCGGAGTGTGCTGCCCCCTAGCGCCCTCAAAAGGGGGGAGGTGTGAGGTAAATCCGGAGATATGACGATAAATCATGATATTCAAGGATGTCAGGAAGCCCTCTCCTGGTGTCACCCCCCCCCCCCCTTTCCTTCACACAACTGGTTTAGCAACAAATCCCATGGCCATGTCCTGTGATATGGAAATTAGGTGGCTTAGGAACAATGGACACAGGATGACTCCCTGCCGTGACCCTGTAGTGGGGGCTGCTAGCTAGTTAGCAAGGCTATGGAAATAGCCAGACAGAACGACTCCAGTAAAAAATGGTTCATATCTCGCAAGCCATATTTCCGATAAATATGGCAACCATAAAAATGGTGTCTCCGCATGCGGACGATGCCGGCACACCCTTTTTATGGGAGCAGGACATTGGGAAATGCCCCAGGCGTGATATCAGCCAATGGGGAACTGGCAGACAGGTCATGAGTCCCCTCGTTCTGTGGCTAAATTCATAACTATCACAACGAGAGCATTGGCGTCCGCCTACGACGCTCCCAGGCAAAGTTATGGCCCATATTCCATGTTGTGGATTGTCCATAACTCAAGCCAGGGGTGGAGCAGTGCTCCCTCTGAGGTCACTAAGGTAGGAGGGGACCTGGATTTGCCCAGGTTGATAACCCTACTTCGGCCATTTTCCAGTGTTCTTTTCGCTGGGGGCACGTGTAGGAAACATCTGTGGGAAGGATCCTAGAAACCTGGGTACAGCGCCCCCCTGTGGCCAGACGCAACAAGGTAACTGCTGGAACTGTGTATGCCTGTTTGTAACCCATGCTTTGATTGTAACTGTACTCTGACATATGTATATTCTGTAGATTCCCTATTGTATATATTGTAGTTTCTAGTGTGCTTTAGGCTGATTAAATTATATAATTAATCTTGGGCTGTTCTGTTATCTCGATCTTGAATCCCACGTCTGTGTGTTCGGCTAATAGTTACCGTAAATCGGTTGGTGGCAGCGAATTGTGCCAAGGATTATTGTGGGGAGGCCAGTGAGATTCGGGGAGATTTTATATATTCCGCCCGCGGAGGTCGGGGGAATATATACCTTACTCTCACCGGGGACCCTTCAATAATCGGCATAAGTAGTATAGCGGCCTCCTTGCTTATTGTCGGGCAATTCCATAATTGGCCTGACTATAAGAGGGGCGCTAGAGAGCGCGTCACTTGCTCTGTCTGTCGGTCGGGAGGTATAAAGGAGGGGTGACCCCCACTTGTTACCCCCCGATTGTGACGTACTGGTAGCCAGCGCGGGGGATTTCTGAGTGACCCCCCCGGTGGTTTGTGACACCCGCTCTCTGGAAACATCTAATGGCGGATCAGGGTGACATCACTGATTATTAACTTTGCCTTTTCGCTGTCGGTACAGGGGTTAAAATGATATTTGTGTCCTGAATTATTCAGCTGCTCAATAAAAAGTGAGCATGTGTTAAATATTATTGGGGGGGGGGGGTCCAAAAGATTATCATCAGCTCCTATGTAATATGATCGGACTTGTAATGTTTGAAGTGAACGACGTTGGTCGGTCCGAGGGGAAGTGAACACTGGTTTTGTCTGAGCGGTAATGCTGGAGGTACACACGAGGTTAATGTGATCATTAACCCAATCATGACCAGATGAGTCATCACCATTGTGACATGGAGTCATGCATGTCTGATCCTGTACCTGTGCTCAGTGGGTCTTGTGCCTACACCCTGCATATACATATAGAAAGCAAGTCAATGGCCAGTGGGCAGAACTCAATATTTAAAGATTGTGCATCAACCTTACACTTTTGGTATCTGCCCATTTGGATATCTATCTATATATATATATATATATATATATATATATATATATATATATATATATATATATATATATATATATACATATATATATATATTATATATATATATTATAAATATATATATCTCTATATATATATATGTATATATATATATATATATATATATATCTATATATATATCTATATACATATACTGAACAGAAATATAAACACAACACTTGTTTTTTCTCCCACATTTGACCTGAACTCAAAGATCCAAGACTTTTTCTATGTACAAAAGG